>NC_083773.1:28791883-29108133 GCF_963514075.1 Conger conger | reverse complement strand
AGAGAAAAATCAGGATCGACTGTCAATAGCAACTGCAAACCTTAATTTAATTACGTTTTGTTTGTTTTTGGGGTTTTTTACCCTTTTGATGGGTTCTTACGACCTGGTTGAACAGGCAGCTGTAGCATTTTGAACAGAGTATAGCTCTGTGTGGTGTCACTTCAGCTTTTTTAATTATTATTTTTTTTTGGACCCGTGTTCTCTAGGGTGTGTAGAGACATTACACGACTGAAGCCACTGCTCTAGAAAGCAAGGCATTGAATGAAACTGAAGTCAACGTATACAACTTGTATAACATGCAGCAGCTTATCCTAACAGACGAAAATCATGATTTCTCAGCCGAGTTCATTTAACACAAGGAAAACTTTGAAGGAGGTACATATACCTGCATATGTAGATCTATGACAGTTCAGAAATATGTGCATTAATACGTTGCCAGCCACAGATGGTCCTTTACGTGATGTATACTAGATTTCATATCTGTGGGAGGAAGTCTTCATTGCCGTGCTGTTGATACAGTAAACGGTAATTCTGACCTCTAGGCTGGCTGTTGGTGAGGGCTCCCCCTGCTGGCTAGTCTTCACAACACACTTCCTTTGTCTCTTCAGACTCAGTTGGCAGGACCTATTGAGCGATACGGTGTACTGTGTGGTGGAGCAACAAAGATCATGTTTGAAATGAGTGGGGTGGGGATGGGTGGCAGTCTGTCATGTTACTGAATTTTCCTTTTTTTTGCCCCCACGTTGTACATCAGACTATCACCATTCTACTACCTTCCATTGTTTAAAGACGTCATTAAACCTCTGTTACTCTACATGCTTTTTTTGTCATCGTTATTATTTTAAATTATAATGATTTCTCATATTGCCCATAGAGTATGTATTACCGACTGTGGACACCATTACGGTGCCACACCGCAGTTATGAAATCACTTCGGCTCAAAGAGTGAAATTCTGTTTAGGTGAATGTTTTAAATCTGCTCTGCTCAGCCTTTTCAAATTTGATACTTTTTCCCCTCATTCTGCCAAAGCCTTTTTTGGGGCATGTGGTGTAGTGAGGAGGGTAAGCAGTCAGGATTAGGTATAAAAACATCCACTTGTGTCCTAGACATGGCCTGAGGAATTCTGCGATTAAGGCCCGGGCTTTGGGAGAGTTGATGAGGCCCATTAGGGGGTTGTCACTCAACATAAAACTAAAGTTCTCACTCATCATAAGGTCCTGTATGGTTTGGGAGGAGTAAGTGCTTTCATTCACAGGGTATTAAAGGATAAAATCAATTCTGATTTCAAAGTTGGGGCCAGTTCCATTTTAAATCCGTATCTACCGCACCAGGGCACATGGCTTGGGATTTTGCACATTGACATACTGCCTTGGGGACACAACCAGAGGACATGGAATAGAGTGAGACTGATCAATAAATATGAGCAAAGCGCTAATCCTGGAACATAGCCCGTGTTCACGTTTACTGGAATAGACTCCGTATCGATCAGAGTGTTTGCAGTGTCTCACTGTAAACAGAAAACGTCTATACGCTAAAGATGCCGTGCTATTCATATTCAGAGATATGAATGCACATAAGTGATTCGTACAAACTGTACAGAATTGGCCCTTTCACAGGTTGGGACATGTATTGACGTGCTGCGATGTATAAGCTAATTTCTACATTTGTGTGAAATCCATGAAGAACAAGCAGGATGATTTGAGCTGTGGGGTGTATTGATCAAAAAGAAACAGCTGCAGTCTTCAGCACCATATATGCTCTGTTATTTTCACTCCGCAGTCTCATGAGAGGCGAGTGCCATGTATTTATGATACTTCTGTATACAAATGTCAGGGAGATTTAAAGCAGTTTAAATGCACTGGCTCAGCAGGTTTCAAACATCAAATGGTATTTGCATAACCAGTTTGAAAAAGGCATAAACACAATTTGTGTAAAATCCCAGTTCCTCAAATGTATTTCTAGAACTTATTTTGGCTGATTTTTCGAAATTGGAATATCATTTAACATAGTTTATTTTCTCTTAATATTATGTGTGTGTAATGGAAAACCCTACATGAATAAAATAAGGATATTGGGTCACATTTAAAAAATAATTGTGTTCAGTTTAGAAATGTGTATTCTTAAAATACACATTTGTAGTATTACAATTTTAGAGATTTTGCTGTATAAAAAAAATAACATTTCAAGTTATACTTCAAGATATAAAGTTATGGTTTTATACACCTTTTTCATATTGGTTACTCATGAAATTACTGCTTGCATGATAAGGTAGAATTTGTCCATTTTTTATGCTAAATGGTTAAAATGTACTGTATGCATTTCAATAAGGTTCCAGAATATACCTTCATTACCATGTTATTGCATTCTAGGAAACTGTTTAATGCTGAATAACAGTAACAACATGCCACTGTCAAACCCTTGCTCATGTTGTAAAGGCAGAGCACATAGGAAAAAGTGAAAATTCAATACAAGTGTAACCACTAGAGGGCACCCAAGTATCTGCGTTGTGTAAGAATGACAAATGTAACCGCATGGTGCTACATCTGATAAGGAAAAATGAGACTGAGGATGTCCCGTGATGCAGCACTCGATTTTGTCAACATTAAGCACAGCTTTGTGGCATTAAGTCAGTACATGTGTTGGCATCGTTTCATAGCAGGCCGTAATTACAAGGAGCAATCTGAAAACAGAGCCACAATGGGGTCTTCCCTCAGTGTCTAGCTGCGCATCTCCAGCCCAGATTAAAGCCTGCAGCGCCCAGCTTTGAGATCAAGGTGTCTGTGTCAGAACGACGCCTGTGAAATGTCAAACTGAAAGGGGAGAGAAGCTCTACTGGACTGAGCTGCGTTCTAATCACCTAATAAAGGAATGAATATAGAACCGAGCAGCAGCGACTGAAATGGCCGTCATCTTTCCATTAGAGGAGAATTGGGTTGCAAAAAGCGGAGTATGCGGACTATTTGAATAGCATGTGCCAGTTTCTAACATAAACCGTGGCTTTTTTACTTTCTACGTACAAGTCCATTACCCCTGCAAACAACCCCATCCCCCCTGCGTTTTATTGTTTTACGGTCCCTCCTCTTATCAGGATTCACACCCCGGTCTGTCCTTTTGTTAGGGCTCGTTGCTTCATTCATTTCCTGCCCTTACCGAAGGACTGATGTGTACGGAGATGTGCGTCCGTTTGCTTTGGCAGCGCGTCGCCGTCCTCCGAACGAGACCCCCTCGTGGGCGTCTGCCGCAGCCCGTCGCGTGCGGGGAGATTAATCTGCCGATTGGCCGACAGGCTCGTAAGTCATGAACTCTCCTCCCACCCTCCTCGTCCTCAAGGTCTGCTAATAATAGCCCCCTCATATCGATTGGGTATTGAGCAGATTCGAGTGCCGTTCAGTCCTTCCTGCTTCTTATCCTTCCTTCTTTCCTACTCCTAGGATGTCGGACTGAAGAAGCCACCAGTCCTGCCTCTCTGCAGGCTGGAGGTCGGTATGTTCTGGAACAAATGCCCAACTATCGCTACACTTTACCACTGAGACATCGGGTTTTATGTGATTCCTTGACTCCTTGTCCACAGTACATTTCTCAAGTGCGGGTTGAGAAATTGTCGTTTCTTGCCCTCGTCTAGGTGGCCAATGTATTGAGTTAGCTCACCTAATACTCACAGCTTTAAGTCTCAGGTGGAATGCCACGCAGTATTTTCTCAGTGGGCCCAGTCATGGAATTTGGTGGATCTTTCATTTTAAGCAACAAATTCACCTCTGACCTTGAGTGTTGTTATTGTTGCTCTGTGAAAACAAAAGGGTATATATTACTGAACGTCAGAGGTATAAAAATGACAGAGTGATGTTTTCCCCCAAACCCCCCAGAGAATATAGTTGAGTAAATTATTGTAAAGCTGTCCATGGTTGGTCATGAAAATGCTAAGCCACTGAATAACATTATGTGATACGCAATTCTGTTATAGTTTATTGATACAAAGAATAATTCTCTTTTCAGGGAGAAGGGAACAGATGGGCCCATTAATACTCAATATCACAAAAAAGTACACAGAAAACCGCATATTAAATCAAGTTGTGACTGAAATTGAGTTTTTCTTATGTAGCCTTTGAATTAGTGATTTTGGTTAAATGTCATCTTGAAATAGATTCAGACAGATGGATGTGTCAACACTGCCAACTGTACACACACGTGACAGGAATTTGAATCATTTAATATACTCTGGGGGAGAGCAAGGGAGACTGGTAGTTTTGTCCTTGGAACACGAATGAAAGCGTGATGGACACGCGTTATTGTATCCGTGCAAGGCAGGGAGTATCCAAATATGATTATGAGGAGTGGAGAATGAGCTCACCTTGTACAAACGGATTCTGTTAAAATGACCGAAGCACAATCACCCAAAGACATTTCTGTGATTTGGAAACAGGGTTGGAGGTATGCCAAGCCTGGGTGAGGCCTAATGAACTCTCACCTTCCACAGTTGCCCCTCAGACAGGGTTCATCATGCAAGCAGATATTTATCAACTTATAACTTATAATTTGGTCCAGAGCCACCCGGAAAGTTCTACAGAACATTAGCCTTTTGTAAAGCATAGTAAAACAGGGCCCCAACAATAAATCCCAAGTTGCCCAGGGGAAGTCAAGGGGCGAATGAGGCTTTGTGATGCGAGAAACATTGGGTAGAGCTGCCCTGCCCACTCAGCGACTCACTGATATGAACCAATCACTGTTTTTTTATTGGCTTTGAAAAATCTAGCAAAATCTTGGATTGCTTTGAGCAAGTCGATGACTGACAGCTAATGGTAGCCCCATTATGAGGTTCATGAAGCACCAGCCACTCTTCACTGCAGGGCATAAGGAGACTCGAGGTCTCTGGCATCTCCTTCCATGAGTATCATGTGGTTGCAATATAAGGGCAAAGTTCTTGTTCATTTTGTATGTGTTTGGTAGAGAACGAGGTGCTGCAGGACTGTTCAGCACCAGGACTAGACTGATTGTTTTTAACATTGTGTCAAACTATATGTACTCTCAGTCATTCAAGGCGGTTACATGTCTGTATAGTCTCAAGGAAATGTTTTCACTTTTTTCAAATCACTTTTTCTTTTCTTTTTTTGTACCATTGTGTAAAAATAAGTCCACACCTTAGGACTGACTAATTTCAGTGTGATTTCCTTTTGAGATTTAGTCTGTGTTCATAGACTGACCACATAAATGACCAAATAAATTTGTAAGCATAAAGTATTTATTTTTTGTTGTTATTGTTTTTAAACTCAAGCCCCCGAATATTATGTCGATTTAAGAGCAACTGTATGAAATGTTTAGATCAAGAGGTGCTTTCTTGAGAATTAACATTGACATTCTGTCTGGTCTGATGCTTCAGCTTGAATTCAGGGTTTCCTTTTTTGAAGGAGGGGGTGATGGTTCATGTGTAGGCCTTGCCTGCAACTTGAATTTGGGGGTGACATTGTATAATTGCATAAATGCAGTCCTGTCACCTTCCTCAGAACTTCACTCCTCAGTCAAACTGAGGACTACAGATCTACAGATATCCCTACAGAAATACTTTCCCCCAAACTTCATTAGCAATGAATCTGTGGTACCATAAATGCCATGTCTGAGAGCTTTCAACCTAACCTTGGACTTGCCTTCAGTACAAAAGGGCTATAGACAGGGTGGAAGCCGAAAAGAGGCTGAACGGAAGAACTCAGAACCAGCTCTTCCCTTTTTTTCCCACTTTCTGAGGTGTGGGGGACAGTTTTTAAAAATGTATCACAAGAACTTCCCTGTCTCAAGGATGGCTTTTGACATGTTTCTCATTCAACAGTACAGGATACAAAGAGGGAATCCCTGGCTCAAGTTAATCTCTTCAGGGCTGATATTGGCAACAGGCCACACTGGATTATAAAGAACCTTTTTTAGACCTGACTCTCATAAGACTGACCAACATTTTTGGCCAGGGATAAGAGGTCAACATAGGGTATCTGTGTTATTTCTGACTCAAGGGAAAGTTTGTTTTTTAACCCCTTTTCCAGAGCAATCTGTTGCAATGGACGGTATCTGTGGCCCCCTACAGTCTTGGTCCAATGGACACTGAACAAGAGAAAATTCTCCCATGATTCTCTCCGATTATGCCATTGCTATCCTTCTCTGTAGGTTTTTTTTTGGGGGAGGGGGGGTCAGGCACATTGAAGAAGCAAAAGTCTTACCACAAGAATTAGTAGCAAAATTATTAATATTATCAATAATAAATATTTTATGAAATAAGCACATATTTTACTGACTAGAATTTGTCCTATATCAATAATGCTATACTATTTAGACTGTGTATGTTGGGGTTTTGCTGTTTAGTATGAAAATAAAAAAATACTGAGTAATAAATATGAGTGGATGTTTTCTGAATACCAAATTCTACTTTTCACGAGGCACCTTGTGGACATAGAACACCAATTTCTTAATATTGAAAATATCAATTATGATATGACAGACAAAATTGTAATCATAATATCTGTCCAAATTACTTGTTTTACCTTAACAATGTTATTGTAGCTTCTGATGCATTATCATGAATATCATTTTTTGAATAAGTCTTGAGAATCATGGCCATGCTCCTTAGACCCAGCAAGTCATTGTTGTCCCTTGTAGGGGACTTGAGTCACTGGTCTCAGTCTCAAGAACCACATACAGTGGTGTGAAAAAGTGTTGATTTCTTATTTTTATGCATGTTTGTCACACTTAAATGTTTCAGATCATCAAACAAATTTAAATATTAGTCAAAGACAACACAAGTAAACACAAAATGCAGTTTTTAAATGAAGGTTTTTATTATAAAAAAAATAAAAAAATCCAAACCTATATGGCCCTGTGTGAAAAAGTGATTGCCCCCCCTGTTAAAACATAACTTGTGGTTTATTAAACCTGAGTTCAATTTCTCTAGCCACACCCAGGCCTGATTACTGCCACACCTGTTCTCAATCAAGAAATCACTTAAATAGGACCTGCCTGACAAAGTGAAGTAGACCAAATGATCCTCAAAAGCTAGACATCATGCCAAGATCTAAAGAAATTCAGGAACAAATGAGAAAGAACGTAATTGAGATCTATCAGTCTGGAAAAGGTTATAAAGCCATTTCTAAATCTTTGGGACTCCAGCGAACCACAGTGAGAGCCATTATCCACAAATGGTGAAAACATGGAACAGTGGTGAACCTTCCCAGGAGTGGCCGGCCGACCAAAATTACCCCAAGAGTGCAGCGACGACTCATCCAAGAGATCACAAAAGACCCCATAACAACATCCAAAGAACTGCAGGCTTCACTTGCCTCAGTTAAGGTCAGTGTTCATGACTCCACCATAAGAAAGAGACTGGGCAAAAATGGCCTGCATGGCAGAGTTCCAAGACGAAAACCACTGCTGAGCAAAAAGAACATTAAGGCTTGTCTCAATTTTGCCAGAAAACATCTTGATGATCCCCAAGACTTTTGGGAAAAAAGGAACTTGGAAGGTGTGTGTCCCATTACATCTGGCGTAAAAGTAACACCGCATTTCAGAAAAAGAACATCATACCAACAGTAAAATATGGTGGTGGTAGTGTGATGGTCTTGGGCTGTTTTGCTGCTTCAGGACCTGGAAGACTTGCAGTGATAAATGGAACCATGAATTCTGCTGTCTACCAAAAAATCCTGAAGGAGAATGTCCGCTCATCTGTTTGTGACCTCAAGCTGAAACGAACTTGGGTTCTGCAGCAGGACAATGATCCAAAACACACCAGCAAGTCCACCTCTGAATGGCTGAAGAAAAACAAAATGAAGACTTGAGTGGCCTAGTCAAAGTCCTGACCTGAATCCTATTGAGATGCTGTGGCATGACCTTAAAAAGGCGGTTCATGCTCAAACCCTCCAATGTGGCTGAATTACAACAATTCTGCAAAGTTGAGTGGGCCAAAATTCCTCCACAGCGCTGTAAGAGACTCATTGCAAGTTATTGCAAACACTTGATTGCAGTTGTTGCTGCTAAGGGTGGCCCAACCAGTTATTAGGTTTAGGGGGCAATCACTTTTTCACACAGGGCCATGTAGGTTTGGATTTTTTTTTTTTCTCCCTTAATAATAAAAATCTTCATTTAAAAACTGCATTTTGTGTTTACTTGTGTTGTCTTTGACTAATATTTAAATTTGTTTAATGATCTGAAACATTTTAAGTGTGACAAATATGTAAAAAAATAAAAATAAAAATCAGGAAGGGGGCAAACACTTTTTCACACCACTGTATGCCTGCACTACAAAGGACAGTCAATAACAATAATCCTAAAACGTGGGCTTTTTCCTGAACCAACTGAAAAGAGAGGAACCTGCTCCCAAATATTAAGATGGGGAGAGAGAGAGAGAGAGAGAGAGAGAGAGAGAGCGAGAGAGAGAGAGAGAGAGACTCCAAACTCCAAACTCAAGTGGTACTATTGTGGCAGAAAGGGGACACCACAGGAGAAAATGTGTATTCTAATGCAGTTTTTGTCAGAAGGAAGGGGGATGGGGCCAAAGGTAGAAGTAGAACCAGGCTATCTGTGAGCATTAGGGAAGGCTCTGAATAGTCTGCTACCTGAATTTTTTCTATTATAAATTGCAGATGTTTGTTAAAATATGTCAACAGGTATAGAGAACATTTTTTCAGATAAGATACTTTTGGTTTCATTCATTTTGAGTGGTTCAGCCAACTCGCAAAGTAATTTGAAAACATCCATACATTCTGAATCTCAAGTGTGATATGTAAACAATGTTATTTAACATTGCAAAATCGTTCCAGTAACATCCGTGATATATTATTAGTATTATTAGCAGTAGTACGAGTAGTAGTAGTATTAATTGTACTTTGTGTTTTTTTTCAGTTAGCAGACAAGCATCGATATGGCAATTGATCATTCATATTTTAGCTGGACTCCATAACCCAAATCGCAAACAATTGAGCATGCCTGAATGCAATAAGTTTTCTGACGACTTGGGCCTTTTGACTTTTGAATAAGATGCTCTCTGTCAGTCACTCTGCGGATATCACGGGCTTGTCTGAAACAATTCTACCACTCTGATTGGACAGCACAGGCAGGAGAGGAGGGATTTTCCCAGCTGCGACTGTCAGATTGGCAACCCGTAGAACTAACTGGTTCTGCTGCATGCAGGTAGACAAGGGCTGCGTTACACAATTGATAAAACGCGAATATTGTTTTAGAATGAGATTGAGGTGAGGGGAAAAAGGAAAAGCGCTAATGAAAACTATATAAGAAACGCGAAAGAGAGTCGTAAAAGCGGAAGACAGAAGCCGTGAAAACGCATGCCATACCTTCTACGCTTGGAAATTCCCGTTTGTCAGTAGCTTGTTAGGAGCACGTATTTTGTGAAGAACTTCGAAGATCGCAGCCGGCCAGCGAAGAAACCCTCGATCTTTTTTAAAAGAATGAAAACCTTCAAGAGAGGTAAGGTGAATCGGGGCACGTTTGTCCATATTTTGTTTTTCGTTGTTGTTTTTTTTGGCTGCGGTTTGTGAGAACTGCGAAGTGTGGTCGACTGTTGATTTTAAAAGGAATGCGGCTTTTTGTTGCGAGCAAATGCAGCGTGTTTGTGTTTGAATTTGGAGGGACAGTTATCTTGGGAAGCAAGCATGGTGTCCATCTGGCGGAGCGAGGGAGAACAGTCCGGCTTGGAGAGGGCGTATGGTAGAATGGGGTTTCTTTGTACTAGCTAGCTAACTAGCTAAACACGGTGCGGGCAAGCAGCTGTAGCTAACTTATGAATCGGATGGTTTACGTCTTTCAGCTGCACGATTTCATTTCCTCTTTACGCCCGTAACAATAGTTATTGTTAGTTCTCCTGCTTATTATAGACGACAGAGCAGAACCATACTCTGTGCTAGCTAGTTACAAATCCAATAAATCCAATCGTAACGCTCCAACAAGCGGAGAACAAATGGCTCCTTTTAAACTTTTTCATTGTGATTCTCCGCTAGACTGTGTTAGTTAGCTTAATCACACAGTTTGCATCGTCGGTTTTGAGGCGGTGGGGTAAATATGCTATTAATCAAACAAGTGCACTGTTAGCCAGTTATTAAGCTTTCACTTCAGTGAATTGCTGTGGACGTGAGAATTGATTCGCCTCGTGCTTAAGTGTTTGCCGAGTTAGCTTGCTAGCTAGCTAGCATTAGGTGTTTCTTTCGCCAACATTTTTTTTTTGCATTGAGTTCATCCAGCACGTAAGCAACTGTGAATGGCGTGGTAGATACATTGCTTGCTAACGTGGTTTCATGACTAGTTCGTTATGTTTTGTCAAACTTTTTCCATGTTTTTTTGTTTTGTTTTTTTTGACAGAAGAAAATCTCACTAGCCCCCTCCCCCTTTCGAATCAGACCATCTGTCAGTTTTGGTTGCTTTTGAATGATAACTGCATAGGCCTTTCTTTTTACTTGATAAAAAACACATCAGTCGATGCCAAAAATCAGTGCACAAAACATATTTGAGTAGCTACATAGCTTTTAATTGCTTTAATCGCTAGTTGGCCTGTTGTGAATGCTTTTCCCCCTGCATTGCACGGCAGTCTACTTGTTTCAATACTGGTTGCTTCTTATAGCCCATGGAAAATGCAAAGATTATTTTATTATTATGCCAATGAACATTGGTTAGCAATGAATACTAGCTATAGCCAACAGCTGCACCAATTCAGTTTTATCTGCCTCGAGCGAGGAGAATTGGAACTTGCATCGTCGTGCGAGACGCGCACGGTTCCTTCACCAGTAGAACTGTTGATGGGCATTGTCCTCTTTGTCAAGAGAGGACGAAGGAATTCCCACAATCTAGCTGCTGCTGGAGATCAAATTTCACGGCGGGAGAGGATTTTACAGCGTAACGTTATGTGTTCTAGGATTCGCGAAAGTACTTTTCCAAGTGTTTGTAGCATGGTTTAAATTCCTTTAAGTTTTGATTGCATTGCATAATACTTTGTCAAAATAACGAGTGCATACGCGCACGTTTAATTTATATAACTTAAGTCACTATGGATAACAGCGTCTGCTAATATCCAATTGTCCATTGGCATTAACGTACCCTATAGGTGCAGCTTAGACTTGGTGGCTGCAAATGTCAGGTCAAACGCACAATAATAGTGTTGCACTCTGCACAGACGTCACCCTATTATGTCTATTTGCCTGAACCCTAAGTGCCTACCTAAAACCACACGTGGAATGCTTGCAAGGATAATTTTGATGGCTGTCCATGTCTGCAGTACCCCGTAACGTTTTTTCTGTTCATTTTTCCCAATTAAATTCTCCTTCATTTACTTTTCTTTGACTAAAAAGAATGCTGTCACATGGGGGTTTTCACAAATGAGTGACGATGACGGCAGATGCAGGGAAGACTTTGTGGGTTTATTGTTCATCTGTCCTTCTGTTTCTGTCAGCCTTGGAGGGTGAGCCAGAGTTCTCGACCATGTCGGACAGCGATGCTTGCGAGGATGACGGGGGCGGCTCCGGGAAGCGCAGGCGCCGCGGAAACCTACCGAAGGAAGCAGTGCAGGTCCTCCGCAGCTGGCTATACGAGCATCGCTTCAACGCATACCCGTCCGAACAGGAGAAGTTGAGTCTCTCTGGTCAAACCAGCCTCTCAGTGCTGCAGGTGAGCAACGTACTGAGAACGTGCAGATGACACGTTCACCCTGGTAACTAATCCCAAATTCGAGGGTGAGGAGAATTAAGCACTAGAGCAAAGTAGACCATAAACCGTGCAGTTAGATATTTAACGCAGAGCTGACCAGACTATGCCATTCAGTTAAATTAGTTCATGAGTTGAAAGCTGGTGTCACCTCATGTTTCCACTGGCTTTTCAGTTGGACCTAATATTTAATGCTGCACGTGCTTAAAGCTGTCTGAGCTGACGTGCAAATACTTGTCCCGTAACATTGCGTGCACCTTGATACTGTCAGCTAATCCCTGCCCTGGGGACATGCATTTCCTGCGCCTCTTATCAGGAGAGGAATTGTGCCCCGCTTGTCATGCAAATGCAGTTGCATTGCCTAGCCACCAACCCAAGAGATTCCTGTGCCTCTTCCCCCCCCCCCCCCCCCCCACCCACATGCCTTTGTGTGTATCGTGACATAGCACTAAGCCCATGGCATGGTCTGTGAGTACAGTGAGGTTCATTGGTTGCCTAGGTGTCCTTGAGTAAACGGTGCATTTACCTCTATTGCTCACAATTGTACACGAGGCTTTGGTACTTGATGGGAGAAGAATGCAATCTTTAACAAATGCTTTTGAAAAGTTCATAGAAAGACGAATCCCTGGTTATGGGTATGCACTTTGTTGTACGTCGCTCTGGATAAGAGCGTCTGCCAAATGCCATTAATGTAATGTAATGCTGCGACTGGGGCATGGTGGGCGTGTGCTTATGGGTCACTGCTGCTGAGAGGAGGGCCAGATATCAGGGAATTAGTTTGTTTTTACAAGCAATGAAGATTATGAGGAGAGGGCCGTGTGTGGGAACTACCAAAGAATATAAACCATCATGATTCATTTATCAATGAATATCGCCCATTAGTTTGCTTTACTTCATCCCCTGCATTAATGTTTGAAGTTACACCATGATGCATCCCAGATAAGGTTAATTAATCATTTGATGCATTAAAGTGAAGATGCTAGCCAGTAAAGTTCTTGTTTTTCCCCACTGAAGTGGGAAGCTGGTCTTGGTTGCACAGCACCTTTCTTCTGCGTTCAGTATAATGGAATGTCAGTCTGGCTGCTCGGTATTTCTGGCTCAAGACTTAATTCATGGTACTTATTTGGAGCCTTTCTGAAAACCTGTCTGTCACCACTAGAGGGAGCTCTGTTGTGACGCTTCAGTGAGACCTTGGATTGCTGGAGAAGAATGTTACTGATTTTTGACCTTATGTAACACTTCAATGTATCCTGCAGTACTAAGGAAATATACATTGTGTGTGAATTGTGATCGGGGAGATGATTGAATAGGCTACTTGTAATACATACTAAGAGGGTAGTTAACAAGTTGTCAATCGAGTCTGCACATGATGTCTCTCTTCTGGAGAATTGGTGTGTTTCGATCGCCAAACTTTGCATTGCTGCCCTAGAAAAGAGAATTTACTAAATGCCCGTTAAGTGAAAATGCTGCACCTCATCCTGAGAGAAATATTATCTGATTTTGAAAAGTACTTTATATTTTCAAGTGGAAACTTGGTGAGTTATTAAATTAATTTTAGTTGAGCACTTCTGGTAATGCAAGTTATATGAAGGGTGTCAGTTTCTAAATATGAAACCATGCTAAAAACAATCTTTTTTTAGAGGTCTGAAATATACAGGGATGTGCTTACTACTTTTTTGTCTAGTGGGATGTTAACTTTGCTGTATTCAGGAAAACTATACAAATATATAAATTTAAAAAAAAATACCCACACATAGTGTTAATTTGATTAAGTGATTCAATTAAACGAGCCTAGTAACATTGCTAATCAGTCCATGAGTCATCGTAGAGGTATAGCCAGCAAACTACATTTATAGCAATCTAGCCACCATTCATGGAATTGTGAGCTATTGTGTTTACAGGCTGTCAATAAATTATTTGTATTATTTGTACTATTTTCATGCTTGGGTGAAAATATAGCATCAGTGCTGTTAAAGGTACAGTAGGTCATTTCGGACTTGAGAGAGGAATTGCAGCAACAAACAACCTCAAACCACAACACTGTTCCCACAGTCTATGAATATAACGCGTAATATAAAGCGTTATTATACAGTTCAGTGTTCTCGTGCACTGTTTTGGAAAGCTGACCGTGACAAACGCAACAGAGGCTGCCGTCTTTTCGTTTCCTTTCTTTTAGTGCTCTATTAAGAAAATGTTCGCCGTACCGGTGACTTTATGAAATCTTATATATACCTTTTTAAAAGTTTTCCCTTTAACCAACTATATTATGAGCAAGCTAGTTATTTGGCGATGTAACTAGCTGGCTATATAACTGGGATATGATAGTCTACCACAAACGATGCAACTGTAACTTACAGTTTGAGAGAAATAAAGGTTTAGTTAAACACGGATGATTGAACACGTAAAGAGATAAAAGGAACCTGTAGGTGCCCAAATTGCAAACAAGCGATCACTGAAACTCCGTATGCTATTGCTTATCTAGTTGGAGAACAATACCAGTTCGCTATAACAAGCAAATTAGCGATTACTAGTTAGCTTCCTGAATTTACAAATATCCACCTGAGGCACAACGCGGCACAACGCTTGTTCACGATGCATCGCTACTATGTTCGTATTGCCTATATTTTATCTTAAGTGGATATTTGTAAATTTGTCAGGCTAATTATAGCTACCGATCGCGAACTGGTATTGTTTTATAACTAGATATGTAATTGGCTGTCATAGAACCCGTTTTCAACCAATCAACTTGAATTGTTACACAGCAGTACAATGTTTTGATGCAGAGTGACGGCCCGACAAATGTACCCTTTGAAACCCGAATTTCAGGACTATAAATACAGGCAGAGGGTGAGTCAACATGTCAGTGAGCCTTTTTCAACAATGGGAACGGATTTTCAATGGTCTTGTAACAATGTTTTAACACATCTTACCTAGTGTATCTTTAAGCAAGGATGAGAATGGAGATGTACATTCACTACATTCAGGGCCAGTTTGGTGGTGGTGGTGTAAATTCAATGATGTATTGAGTGATCATTAGCTAGGGAACTACAATTTGGCCTCCAAAACGTAATGCATGTTGGGAATTGGTGTCCCAGTTGTCAATATGAGTAACAACTGGTTAACTCACTAGCTTGTTGGCTACCTAGTGTCTTCACCTTGATGCAAAATGTAGCTGGTTATATTACTACTTTGCTATCAAGTACTGACTGGACAGACACTACTAAAATGATGATACCATGTAAGCTTGCTTGATGCAGACGTAGTGAAATAAAAACCTTGTATTGCTGATGTTGGCCAGCTAATGTTATCTAGCATTACAACTTTACAACTGTAGTGTAATTAGCTACAGTCATTCACTATGTCATGTATCAGTTCTCCTGTTAACCACAGTTCAGTGTACAACTAGAACTACTTCTGTTGTGTTTGCCTGCCAGTCACTGTGATCCCCCCCCCCCTTTCTTTTGTTTGTGTGTGTGTGTGTGTGTGTGTGTGTGTGTGTGTGTGTGTGTGTGTGTGTGTGTGTGTGTGTGTGTTACAGTTTTTTGGATTTACTTTGATCTGATTCTGTCTGCATTCCCCCCCCCCCCACCCCCTCCAGATCTGTAACTGGTTCATCAACGCTCGGAGGAGGCTTCTCCCAGACTTACTGCGGAAGGACGGCAAAGACCCCAATCAGTTCACCATCTCCCGACGGGCGGGGAAGGGAGACCTGCGGATGTCCGGAGGAGGAAGAGCCAGCTCCCCTGAGAGCGCCCCGTCCCCTGTGCCCCTCAGGCGGCCCTCGGTCATCCGGCCCGCCCCCACGCTGGACCTCAGTCTGCTGGGCAGCACGGCCACCGCCATCCTGACCTCGGGCCTGCTGAGCCGGGAGCCGGGCCCCACCCTGGGCCAGCCGGACACCCAGAGCCTGCTGAAGAGCGCCTCCTGCCCCTCGGCCCCCACCGCCCTCACCCGGGGGGGCACGGTGAGCCCCACAGGGGTCCTCTTCAACACCCCACCCCCCACGCCCCCGGAGCTGTGCCCCCAGGACTTCAGTGACCTGCGGCTGCTGGTGGACGCTGCTCTGCAGCGGGCCGCGGAGCTGGAGCTCCAGCAGAGCGCCAGGTCCCCCGCCCAGGACACGCTGACGGCGGGGGGAGCAGGACCTGCCCCTGCCCCTGCACCAGACGCGGCCCCTGCCCCTGCCCCACCCTCTCCCGAGGTCAGGGATACAGCAGACAACGTTTCAGCAAGTGGGTCCAGCCAGGAGGATAAGAACGCCACCTTGGTGCTAGACTCCCGCCTCAGCGCTACACAGACTACCGCTGTGGCTAGCCCAGCTCCCAGCATGCACCGGGCAGAAGCCCTGAGCACGACCCCAGGCCCCAGGGCCTACGAGGCCGGAGTGTGGAGTGTGGTTCGCAACGAGGCCAGGAAGTCTGCAGCAGCCTCCAGCTCCATACCCTGTGTTTGGGGGCCCCAGCATGCCCTGTGCCCTCTTCCAGAAGCTGTTAACTAGGGGCAGCAGGATCTAAGACCTAAACCCCCACAACACCACACACACACACACACACACACACACACACACACACACACACACACACACACACACACACACACACATGCAAACATACTCACAGACTCCTGAGGAACACAAATGCGATGAGATCAACAGGTATGAGATTCGCATTCCCAGTCCCCCCTCCTTATCTGGGTTATCTACCTTTTTAATGTCAGCCTCCACTCCTGATTGGACCCCTCTCTGGGAAGCAGCATCACCCCTGTGTGGCTTACACTGCAGTGGCTGCTGGGACAGGGTGCTTGTAGGGGGCTCTGAAACTGTCCATCAGGATTTGTTTGTGGGGGGGGGTTTTTTCCTTGTATTTTTTTGTGTGTTTTTTCTTCACAGAGGTTAGGGGTGGACATCTCGGGGTGAGGTTGTTCCATTTCTATCTGTACACCCACATTCCAAAGGTGTTTTTATCAGATTCTGGATAAATATACGCCATGCTACAAATCTGAGCTGGAACTTCAGACAGAGTACGCATAAACTAGTTTAGGGATTTCCCCCTTTTTATCGTTGGGAGTAGCTACCGAACAAGGAAGCAATTGTCCGTTTAACAGGCTCCTAAAATTTTAAGTAAATACAAATAGTATTTTCCCTTGTGTCTCAGTAAAGGCCCAGCGGTGAAACATGTTTGACCCTGGGATGTGACCATCCGCTGTCCTGTCAGGCAAAAAGCTTTCTCTTCTGATACTTTCCTCACGGCAACAAGAGCAGACGGTCTGTTGTGTGCCATTTCCACATGCACTTTACAAATGGAATGGGGAAGAAAGATTTTAGTTGTAAGGTCTGATCTGAGCTTTCCCCAGCTGGATTTCAGTCCAGCCCGCTGGAGCATCTCAGAAGATGAGGGAGGGGAAATTGGAGGAATTGTGCGCATAACTCCTTGAGTCTGATGGCTGTCTCACTGCCACGGACACTCCACTCCTGCACGCAATTCACAAATAGTTGCACAGTTGCTTTAAGATACGAGACCAAGAAATTTGCTGCGGGAGCAAGTCGACTGGATGTGTCGCTTTGTTCTCTTTTGTTCAGTGTTACTATATTTTTAAAGCATCACCACATAGATTATCTTTGTTTCGTTTTTTATATATATATATATATATATATATATATATATATATATATATATATATAAAGGACTGTTTATTATTAGGGACTGTCTGTAGTCTCGTATCTTGCATATTCTTTATATTTGTACATTTTTCTGCAACCTCCCAAAAAATTCCACAATGTGATGCCTGAGGGTCCACAATACATTTCAGCATCGTTTTTAAACCAGTGAAGATTATTCTTCATTGATGCGTTTGCCAGAGACATCAGTAGGGTGAACACAAGCTTGGACTGCAGACTGCCTAACTGTAGTGCAATTTCCTGTCATTTAACTTTGAGTTACAAAAGTAGTGATGTCATGTACAAATTGATGAGAGAAAATAAGATGTCTAGCCAAGACAAGTAACATTTTTAAGGCATTGTCCATCAAAACTGGAATGGAGACTTTGGGTAAAATGGTTGTATCCAAAGTGTCCTGTGACCCTGACGGTTACTGATGCCTTTGAATGTGTTACGAGTGAAATCATCTCAAACACTGATGAATGCCACCTGATATATTGCAGACCCAATTCATCTTTGTTAATTACAAAGCACCCGTCTCCTCTGTCTCCAGCCAAATACTTTCACTGGGTGAAATTTTCATGTTATCCCTTTCTTTTTTTATTCTTCCTGCAGAAAACCTTTCATTTCATATTCAGCTGTGAAACAATAGTAAGGTCTGGTGCTCGTACTTGGGGGGTAAAGCCAGGTGTGTTTACCCCCCCCCCGCCATTATGCTCTTAAGGGAGTGGGGATTCTGCTTCTGATACGTGTTCTGAACAAACCTGTAGTTTCCATGAAACTGACCGATTTTTGTCTGAGTCTCACAGATAATGCTGCTTCTTCTTCATCCTCTTTGCTCCTCCCGGTCTTGTCTTGGGTGTGTTGGTGGGTGATGAAGGGATGTTTTACGTGAAGGAGGTGGTGCAGGCATTGTGTAGCTCCGCGTTACACTTCTAGAGTAATGCAGGGGGCAAATCGACTTTTGAAAGCGATTGTGAAACGGCATGATACGATTATGTAATCCTGCTCATAACTTTTCTCATTCTAGCCTTAGCGGAAAGCCAGTTGTGATGTAATTCCATCACTCGCATGCTCGTGGGCGGATTGCTGGAGATGCTTTCCGAATAAAACGGGAATGAAACCAAGCGAAGTCTTAACGGCAGAGCGTTCTCTCAGAGTGTTCCCATTGTGACCATCGTCTCGCAGGTAGAGACGTGCACGGATATAGCTTTCGTAGCTTTCGGTTTTCTCTGTCCCTTGTGGGGTTGAGGGGTCCGGAATATTTACTGTATGAAGTAGTGCTGAGAAGGATCAGTCTGGTGGTTTTAACATGCGTGTCCAGTGCTTCTAATGAGAGACTTTCTGCCACCCAGCCCTATTTGTGTGTATCTACGGAACTTGCTGTGATGCTGGAATCTTTCCCCCTCCTCCCTCCACTCAAAAAGAAAACCGTTTCATATGTAGCTGCTGAATGAATGTTGGGCCATAGATGCCAATGTGAAGCGCATGAGTAATTTTTGTTTCTGGTTAAGTTTTTCTTTTTGTTAAGAGTTTTCTGGCATGTACTGTGGCACAAACAAGCCTAGCATAGCTATTCTATTTGACCAAATGCATTATAATGACCTTTTAACGTTTCACTTTAGCATGGGTGAATACTGACCAGGAGCTGGCCGTCTTGCCTTATGTGAGATCAGGAAGGGGGCATAGTTACCCTGCCTTCATGTAAACCTTTGGATAGTCTGTGCAATATATGGGAAGAAACCTTTCAAACCTTTCATTTTGTAGCCTTAATGTGTTTTGTACAAACATTTCAGAGAATAAAGGTCCAGTTTTTCTTATCCCTCTGTGTTGTTTTTTTTGGTCTGTTGCAGTTTATTCATTTCTGGCTTGGTGTAGTTTTCCCTTTCCACACCAAGGATTTCATCATTTTGATTAAGCTGTCAAAAAGTAAAGTTTGCTATAAGTAGGATATGAACAAAACCTCCCACTGTCAGAGAAAAGGCTCCCATAGTGCCCTTTGCTTTCACTTCCAGTAAGTAGTCAATCATGTGATCTGGCTTATGTTCACTAAAGTTGAAAGACCCCGCTCATTGATTTGCTACAGATACATTTTCCACTTCACGAGCAGTGGAATGCAGAATACAGGATGCTAGTAACCCTTCATGGATGAAGGGGTGTGCTTCTGTTGGGAGTGTTGGATCTCCTGTGTCAGCAGTTAACATCATGCTGTAATCCCAGGACTCAATTTCATATGCGCTTGCTCGAAGCCAGCTATAAATAACCAGCATTATTTTCAGGGTTAATGTTTTGTATGCAGGAAAAAATACACTGCGTTTTATAAACCCAGATATTCCAGTCTTTTCTAAAGATTATTACAATGGCCAGTGACCCAGTCTTTCAGTGTCTGGTATTTTTGTAATACTTAATACTTAGCTACATTAATCCTTTAATTATTATACTGTGATACTTTAATAATAACTAATTTAATAATTATAATACTTTGGTATTTTCACACTAGTTTTTTTTTTCTTCTTTTTTTTTCTTCAATCCGCTTCCTGGAAAATGGGTTGTCCCCATTGAGATTTTCAGTCATTGTGTGCCAGTCTGCGCCATGTTGATCAAATGTTTGTCAATTTGACTCCCCACCCTTCAATAATTGCCCTCAAAAGATAGGTTTCACTTAAGGGTCATATCACTGAAGCTAGTGCTGCTCTAACTTCCGTTTCAGTTTGTCTTTAATTTGAATTACCCTGTTATCTATACTACTTGATGTCAAACATGGACAAGAATAGTTTTAGATGGGAACATTTTATTCTTCCAATACAGAATACAAAAGTTAGACAACTGCATGTAGTGCAGTGGTAAAATTATTCCTTCATACTGAATGAATGAGGCATTTGAAGACATATTTCCTTTAAAAAAATAAAAATAAAAAAAAAATAAAGAAAAAAGGTCCTTCCATGGTCCAGAATGAAACGGCAAGTAGCAGTAATAATGTTGCTGATTTAAAAAAGAAAATGTCTTCATAATTTCACAAAGGCCATGCTTGTTCCATTGCAACATGCAACTGCTAGTAAGCAGTCAATAAGACGGACCTTGGCAAAGGCTGGGCTGCCCAACCCTGTTCCTGGTGATCTACTGTCCTGTAGGTTTTCATTTCAACCCTAATCTGCCACACCTGTTTCTACTGATTCACAGCTCATTGAGATCTCCAGCTGTTGAATAAGGTGTGATTGGTTGAGCTTGGCCTACAGGACCAGGGTTGGGCAGCCCTGAACTATGGCATACCTGTCAGTGTATGGAGGGAATGGCATGTTACAGATGCCAGCTAAACCCTTTTGAATTGCTGTCAGGTCACTGGACAAAAAAGGTGAGAAATCTGAACAACATTTGGTAGGGGATTTGGACTTGTGGGCAGAGGGAGGACTACAATTTTTGGAGTCGCTGCATTCCAACGATCTCTGCAACTGAGGTGAAAGAGAGATAGGTGGGTGCACCGTTTTTGTACACCAGAGAGGACGGATCGGGCGGAGAGCAGAAGAGGGGCACGGCCTAAATGTCATCCTTATCTTTGGCCCCGTGCTTGAGGATGCGGGTGAACTCGGCGTAGTTGAAGTTGCCCTTCTTGTCGATGGGCGCCTCGCGGAACAGTTCGTCCACCTCCTCGTCGGTGAAGCGGTCGCCCATGGTGGTGAGGAGCTCGCGAAGATGGTCCTCATGGATGACCCCTGCACAGCAACACATTACAGAAGAAAGCCCTCAGCACATGCTACACAGCCCGTTTAATGCGTTTCTGCTCAGGAGAACGCGTGCACAGGAACGTGGGAGGGATGTGAGCGGGGGCGCGGATCGTACCGGACCCCTCCTCGTCGAAGCAGGCGAAGGCGTTGCGGATGACGTCCTCAGGGTCGGTCCCGTTGAGCCGCTCGCCGAACATGGTGAGGAACATGGTGAAGTTTATGGGCCCCGGAGCCTCACTCATCATCCCCTCCAGGTACTCGTCAGACGGGTTCTTACCTACCAATCAGAATGCGTTAAACACAAAATATCACCTGTGTGTGGCATGTTCTCTGTTTGAATAGATTATCTGTCTGAATAAGGCTGTTGATAAAAGATATACTAATCTTAGTATTTTGACTATCTGCATGGAAATAATCTGTTCAGACACTGCGGCTTGCTCTCAGAGAATGACGTATGATCGGGTCTCCGCCACACACTCTGTGCCTGTGCAGCCTGTGCTGTGAAAAGAAGCACCTGGTCCGCACCGGCTGTTCTAAAGAAGAACCTCAAGAGCCGGCAGTAGGGAGAATGCTTGTACATAGTTCATAAATTGGATATTCCATCATTTTTAATAAACGATAACAATGCAAAAGCCAGAGCAGAATGGTTGTAAATACCCTACTCTATATGAAAGTGAGACAAAGCACCCACGATAACATAGCTGGGAAGAAGTCTGCTCCGGTTTAATATGAAAAATATGGGTTTGTACTCTTGGTTAGTTTTCAATTTCAGTTTCAATCATGATTCTATATAGTATCTGATCATTAATTCTGTCTATGATATCTGTGAGATGCTAGCAAAATACTTGGGAAAGATGGGAATTGTATTACAACATCAAATTGGAGGACTGGGTTTGCAGAGCATGACAGTAAATGTAAAATGTAAAAACATTATATTTAATGGAAATTGAGCAAAATCTTTCTTACATAACGATCACAAAAATCATAAGCATCTGTTTGCTAGTTTTAAGGCTACAACTTGACAATTGTATACTGAAATTATTTAAGTATCTATCCCTTGATCAACAGTTAAATACGTATGAATGCTGATGAATACAGCTGAGCACAGTGGACAGCGCTGCTCTCTCACCTAGAGAGGCCAGCATGTCGTGCAGGTCCTCCTTGTCGATGAAGCCGTCGCGATTCTGGTCGATCATGTTGAAGGCCTCCTTGAACTCCTGGATCTGGGACTGGTCGAACATGGCAAAGACGTTGGAAGTCGCCCTCTGGGGGCGCTTCTTGGTGGTCTTCCCCTTGGCGCGTTTGCTCGACATGGTGGCGGTGTTGTGTCTGGCTGGACCTGAGCAGGTGTAGCAACATGCAGGTTTGACAATTAGGACGGATACGGAGGGTTGCTGCAGAACTGAGGCACTAGGTCGGGATACAGAAAGCACAATAAAAATGGAGTATGTGATTGCATTACGGTTCTGGCAATATAAACCTCAGTGGATTGCAGTGTGCATGTGTTTAACAGACACTTATCCAAGGCAACTTGCATGGCTAACTTTGTTTTCTCAGTATTCAACCAGTTATTAAACTTAATAACTGGTTGAACCATGTTACCACCAATAACTGCAAACCAAACACACATATATTTTGAAGAATTACAATTCTAGCCCACTTTTCTTTGAAGAGCTGCTTTAATTCAGACAAATTAGTAGGTTTCCAACAAGCAGTCTATGCCACAATAAAAATAAATTCCAGAAAAGATGATTTAAAAAATGTTGTTGAAATATGTAATGTAGAACAGTTGGAACAGTGGTCAATCTTCCCGGGAGTATTCGGCATGCCAAAATTTTAGAAAAGATTATTAAAATGTTTTTGTTGAAATACGTATATCAGCCTGGAAAGGGCTACAAAGCCATATATAAGGCAATGGGACTCCAATGAACCATAGTGAGAGCCATTCTCTCCAAATGTAGAACACTTGAAACAGTGGTGAATCTTCCCAGGAGTATTTGGCCTGCCAAAATCTCTCCAAGAGTGCAGGGGAATTGCATCCAAGAAGTCACAAAAGATCCCAGAATAACATCAGAAGAACTGCAGGCCTCTCTAGCCTCAGCTTAGGTCAGTGTTCATGACCTAAGCTGAGGCTAGAGAGGCCTGCGGTTCTTCTAATCAAAAATTTGATTCATGGGAGAGTATCAAGGCAGAAACCACTGTTTACCAAAACAAGCATCAATGTTCATCTCACATTTGGAGTGGCCTTGTCAAAGTCCTGACATGAACCCAATAGAGATGCAGTGGCAGTACCTGAAATGAGCAGTACTCAAAAACATACCAATTTGTCTGAATTAAAGCAGTCCTAAGAATTCTTCCTCAGCAATGAGAAAGCCTGATGATATCAAATTATAGGAAACGTTTGGTTGCAGTTATGCAGTTATGTTCACTTTAATGGGGCAGGTACTTTTTTGTAAGGATGATATATTGGTGTTTAGTAATTTCTTTCCATTACTCAATCACTGGGCAAATACGTTTTCACAGCACTATTGTATCTATTTTACAGCTGGGTATTTCACTGGAGCAATTTCAGCCTATTTCCTTGACCAAGAAATTAAAAGGCTACCCCACCTGTAACTTGTACCTTCAGTCTCCAAACTACCAAGACCTGTTCACTAAGCATGATACTAAAATGGCAACACTGTTATAATGTAATGCGCACAGAGCCTACTGAATATAGATGCATGCTAATGCAGAGTGTGGCTCACATTTCACCTGCGCAGCTTGGTTCCAAATGCCATGCTGCCGTGGGACTTCCTGTGACAGGTGTGTGGAGCAGAGAGAACAGAGCCTGTGTAATCTTCTGTGTCAGTCACAATGAGCCACGGGGGGCTGCGTCCG
Source organism: Conger conger (assembly GCF_963514075.1). NCBI lineage: Eukaryota > Metazoa > Chordata > Actinopteri > Anguilliformes > Congridae > Conger > Conger conger. Next base: position 29,084,198 of record NC_083773.1, on the reverse strand, counting down.
ACCGGCACTAAGGAAGCGTGGCTGTGCCCTGATACAGCTGGGTGGTGACTGAAACGCACTTTACTCTTAACTGCTCTTGCGGGAGGGAATGTGTCATTTTAGCTTCTCACGATTGACATTTGATGCTAACAGATTGAACAATGTAATTACCGATTCAAGGGATTGAAAATAATTTCCTGGTTCTTTATTTTATACATATACCACTGGTGTGCAATGCCCATAGCATGCAAATTAAAACTAATATGATGCAATGCATAATTAACTGCATATCTAGCATAATAATATTTTTTTTTATGAACTCTTCTGTGAGAGGGAAATCTAGTGCAGAGCACCCCCATATAGTTTGACATGTCTTTGTCTAGTCTTCACAGACTGCGTCTGAGAATTTCTAGAATACGGCACAAAAAAAAACCAACAACTGCGGCCTCCCTGGAGTTCTGAAATGAAAGGCTAGAAGCTGCCTCTCTGGCCTATTGGAAAAGTTCCCCCCCAGGCAGAGGGGCAGATGGGGGTTCAGTACTTCAGTATTGCCCAACAGAAATGGCTTTTGAACTCACCCTGCCCCTTGTGGCCACAGAACACAAATCTGTCAACAGGAGATAGGCTGCAGAAGGCTCGGTATGCCAAGTGGTCGCTAGGCATTTCTGATGAAGTACACACGCCCCCCCGCCCCCCGCCCCCCTACTAACAGCAGTGTCCCTTGACAACCATTTCAACAGGGATCCTTAGGTACAGACTGATAAGTTAAGCTAATAAAGGTTATCTTCACCTGCCTTCATGCCCTTACCAAGAATACAGTGCTGCACTGTCTCCCACTATCTGAGGTCCACTGTAAAACAAATTGGCTCCAGTGTGGGTGATATAATTCTGACCACATTAGCACCCAGCATTGATCTCAGATGCAAATACATCAATGTTAAACGCAAGCTGCTTGGACCAGTCTCCTCCCATTTAACCCTGTTTAACCATGTCAGCAAACTGAAATACTCACATCTGACACCTAGATCAACATCACAGAGCCTCACTATTTCACACCCTCTTTGAGTACAGTGACACCAACGCTACTGTCTCACAAAGTGTTTCATTCTATATGATCCCGTATAGAGGTGTTTGGCAACTCATCAGAGGCAAAAGTCGAGGACATTGATACTGTTCCCTTGCTATTTTTCAGCAGATATTCAATAGCTATTCCCTTTATTCGTCTTGGTGTTTGTGTTCATTTTGGCTCCGTCCCACACATTCTCCCAGAAAGCGGGCTGACGCTGTAATTGAGGAAGCCGAAAACAAAACAGAGGCCAGGTCCTTTCAGAGAGATAAGGAATTCTGGGCCGGCTGCAGTTTTAGCCCAGGGCCTCAGGCGTTCGGGCACTCCTTTAAAAAAGTATCCCCTTCTATGGTGCCGATCGTTATCAGAGTGGCATGGTGGAGTTCTCAGGGGGTGTTTTTTCTCTGCACAAACCCTGCATCTCCCAGAACTGACATTTTAAGCACCACGATGTCCTTCTCATTCCGGTTCCAGTACCATTTTGGGGGGTAAAATGACTGGCTCCTTTGTCCGGTAAGGACAGCTGGCCACTAACTCAAAGCAATTAAGGTTTGGTTGTGTGTTAGGACTGTGACCGTCGCCCTGGTGAGAGTGGTCCAACTCTCACCAGGGCGACAGTCTTTCCTTTCATCATTGTCCTAGACCAACACACGTTCGCAACTGAACGTCCAAATTGTATGATTTTAAATATGTGTAAAAGTAAATGCAAAAGAACAATGTTAGCGCTGCACAAATTGTTCCCTATACCACATGGACAGACAGCCATAAAAACCTTGCCCTGGATACTTTGCTTATGATGTATTTTAAATGCATGATATTAATATTTCTACATCACATTCCTGATACATTCTTATCCCTTTCTGCCCTTAAACAGCAGCCATGATGCTCTCAAGTTGTCGGGGATCACTGCCAATGTGGCCAATGCTTGGAGGGCCTGAGAGAGCAGGGATTGGACAGCAGTACTCCATCTTTGACCCATCTCTCTATGGTCGCTCATCAGTCTTCCAGTACTTTCTGCTGACTGCACACATCCACAGGTAATACGAACAGCAGGAATCCATTAAAACACTGCTACGTTAATGTATCCCTATGAAGGCATTGAGAGGATGACAAATTAGGACCCATGTAATTGTGTTAAAGCTTTTGAATTGCGCAGAGCTAAATGGGTCACAGCCCTGAGAAATTCCTCAGCCTAATCCTGTGTGATCAGTAGTAAGCCTCGGTTTTGAAAGACTAGTAGCCCCATATCAACAGAAAGTTGCCTGTTTCTGTTGTCCGTTGTTCAGCTCTGGTTCACATCTTCTCAGTCCAGCATGCAAGGGTTACTCACGCAATTCAGGCTCTCTGCTCCACCCTCAATGCTGTCAGTGTTACAGAGAAATGAAACTTTCCTCCATTCGCATGCACAATGAGAGCCCCTTCCCTACAGACAACACAGAAAGAAACAGACAGACATCTCACCTTGGTGTTTTTTTCAGGTAGTGATTATTTTGAAAACCCTTGCGCCTTTGTCTGCTCTCACTTCCAAGGAAGGCAGTCAGTTCACTAACGAAAAAGTTTGTTTAAAGCATCAGCCTGGTAGCGCACGCCCCTCTTCTCCATCCCGGCCAATCACGAGCTGAGGCTCCTCCAAACAGAGCCGGCCCACCTCGGGGATTTACCCATACAAGGGAAAAGAATGTGCAGGCTGCGGCCTGCCACCACCACAGTGGATTTCGGGATATTTGGGAGTTGCACAGAAATTGCAGGAACTCAGATAAGGCTGCCTTATTTAGGGAAAAGAGGCAGTGTGTGTTTTGGTGGTTTACATCTGGCAGAGGGTGACACAGGGGTTGTGTCCACTGCATTTTTTCACTAGAGACGAAGCAGATGGAACTGTTTGTTAGGCTGGGGGACTCCTTAATAAGGCAGTCGCTTCAACCATGTTTGAAGCTGTGGGGAACAACCGTGCTATCTTCCCTTTGTAGTGGCTGGGATGGTTCATTCTAAAAAATAAAAAAATAAAAAATTCCAAAAGTTTTAATGGTTTGTTTTAGAGGATGGGTAAGCAGGCCAAGACTACAGTTAAATTTCTTTTTAATGGTATCAACTAATTCACGGCCAAAAGACAGTTACATCCATCACTGTGCCTACAAACTGTTACATTTCAATAGAGTTTTGCATCTTTTTGTGAGATTCTTCACATACAATTTATGACTCTCCTTCTATTAAATGTTTTTAGAAGGAATCTGTACATATGCAGGACTTGTATATTGGTTCTTGGCTTGCATAGTTGACAGGGAATGTTCTCTAGCTGTATTGCTCATATTCATTTGGTGAATGTATTTATTGTATTTTACATTGTATTTCATGTAAAACAAGAGAATAGGCTAAACAAATGCAAAGTAAAGTTTGCTTATCTATATGATACATCTTTATGTAGAATGGACTCTCAATATTATTCAGGTGCAGGATACAATTTCGTCTTTGAGAATTCTATAATTTCAATGTGGAATACATCTTATTTTCCAAATAATTGTATGAATGAAGTCATGAATGTCCACATCAATATAAATAGTAGATCTCACCTTGAGCAAAATCTCCAAAGTACAGTAGACAGCAGAGTGTAGGCATAAATACAGAAAGTGTATCTCCACATTCAGTCACCCCACACATTTCAAAGGGAATTATTACATGGGGAAACTGACTCTGACACAGCACAGAAGGTGCCTAGGAAAAAAAAGATGAGCTTACCTATGTGGTGTGCCAGGAAAATAGGAACCATCCAAATATGGTCACAGAAGAGGCTACACTACTGGAAGACAAGATAAATTATGTATTGGATGAAGCCTCGACTAGATGTATGTTTTTGACTCCGGGCCAAATGTACTCATTGTGTAATACAGGCTTTTCTACCCAACTAACATGTGCAATATAGTATCAAAAAAATGCACAGTAAAAAGATACACTGTATTGATAAACATTCTTAATACTGTTTTATTTTTCATGTGTTTCCATTTAAACATTGTCGCAATAGACCCAGAATAAAGTTCAGTATGAAGATATACATTGACATAAAACCGTCAGACAACAGTTATAACAAGTTATGCTTATAGAGTGTGAGTGACCTCTAGTGGTAATATCTGGTATGGAACAGCTTGCACGCAGTAGTCGAATATGGAGCGGCACTTCTTTGTCTTGGTTATCATTTATACAGTATATTGGCCTTTTGTCTCTTCAGTATCTTCAAAACTGCAATATTAAACACTGCTAAATTTGACAAAAAAGATACATTTAATAAAAAACATTGAATAACATTTTTAAATAAGCACCTGTTTTTTTTTTTTTGGGAAGCCTGATAATTATTGGTCTTTGACACATTTCTGTTCATGACTTTTTGTTATAACATTTTATAATGTACATTCCAAGCTTTGTAATAACTCAAATATGTCTGGCTGAATTATTTTTCAAGAGATTAAACAGGATTTCAAATCTATTTTGAAACTGCAACACCAACTGAATTTATTTGCATATATGCTGGCAAACCTATATATTATTAATTAATGCTGCATGCGTTTTCTCCTCTACAATACTACAGTATTGTTCTTATTTTCTCAATTACTACATATTAAATATAGTCTATATAGATAGTATAGATTATACTGAAAATCGAACAGTAGGCCTATATGTACAAACAATTAATCAGTTATTCCAGTGACTGTTTTTATTTTCATATATGAACTGATAAATATTTAACACAATCATGATCTTACATGTTTTTAAATGGCATTTCCGTGTAGATTTTGCAGACCTGCGTTTAGCGGATTAGAGTCTGATAGAAATCAGTGAAGGGGTGATGATTGCAGTGACTGACGGGTAGTCCAAGATATTGTACAAGTACTTTCTCAAAGACAAGCACTTCTTTCATCATATTTAGAAGGATCTGTTCTTTAATTATATCATAGTAACCGGAACTTCTTAATCCAAATAGGAAAAACCAAGAGGCAGTTTGCACATGCGTCGAAAGTGGGCGCATCACTGAGGCGCTTCACAATAATGCTCTGGGGACGGAGAAAGCAGGCGAGAAGGTAAATTATTGCGAAGTTGAAAAAATAAAATTTTTAGATAGTAGGGTCAGTATATTGCAGTATTTATTGCCATATTAACTGGTACGTTTTCTCAAATTGTTCTGGGGAGGCTGAAACCATAAACATAAGGGTGTGTTCATGTTAGCCTGTTTATAAAACTAGCTAGTTAGCTTACGTCAGCTACGCAGCTTCCTTGCTAGCTTGATGCCTTGAAGATTGATTCATCCTAGTCGTTTACACCATAGCTAGCTAGTCTGAGCTACGTTGACTTTTATAACTAGCTAACGTTAGGGTAGCTAACTTAGTGCGGTTCGTTGTCAGCAAGTATTTTGCTCGCTGGCAAGCAAGCTAACTAGCTAGCAGTGATGTCCAGTCATTGTTCCACTAGTTCAGTCAATATTTTCAGTCCTAAAGTGTAACTTGCTACCGTAGTTGTAGCAAGCCGTGATAGCTCTAGCTATAACTTATGTCTTTTAATTTATGTGTGCCAGTTTACTTGTGCTTGCTTGTTATGGAACTTTACTTTGTCATATTTGCCCAATGCTGCTAAAGATGCCACGTTGGTTGTTGCCAGTTTGCTTAGCATCTACCGTTAACATTACCCATCTGCTGTTCAACTTTCTAGCGTGTTGTCATCTCGTCAACGACGGAGAACATAATGTTGACTTGCACGGCAAGGTTAGACAAATTGAATATTATGAAAGTTAGACCTAGCCTTGATGACGTTATACGAAAAAATGTTCGTCAGACAGCCTAACGTTAATTGTCGGTTTATTGTTCGATGGCAACGGCAGATAGCGAGCTAGTTAGCTAGTAGTGCTATTCTCAAGTTGTGTGTTTTTAAATCTTGTTTGGCTAAACGATAATAAGAAGGGAAACAACAATTTTGAAAATTATTTCTATCTAAGGTGGCAACATACTTTTTCCTATCCATTTTTGTAGAGACATTGTCTTAAATAATGGTCTTAAATAAGCCGAAGAAGGGAAGTGAAGGCAATCTCCTTCAGTTGGCTTATATATTTACTGAAGCTGCAGTCAGTGGTCCTTGGAATTACTTGTGGGATACATCTGTCTATGCCCTGGTGTTTATGACGTCTTGGATATCTGAGTCATGATCGTTAGATCAATACAAGAGGAACACGTCCCAGCACTTACCCCTCTGTAAAAGATACATTGTGCAAAATGGTTGTTTTCCCGAAAATGGATGAATGGAATGTGCGGTCGTCACCACCCTAATGGAAATAGGGCACATCATTGGCGGAAAATAAAAAAACCAAACACACCCGTTTAATCGTGCGTGAAGGTGTTTGGTCTCAGCCAAGTCACCAGGATTCACCTTTGGTGACATGTCAGGTCACATTTCCCCCCTAAAGATGTATTTAGGCAAGCATTTGTGAAAATAATTCCTCTTACTGGAAGCTTTTTCAGGCTTTCTCACTTTCTGAAAATCTTCCTGGCTTCCATGACCTGATCTTCCTCCTCGTTGTCCTCTCTCTTACCGTCTGTGCATTATATCTCCCAACCTTTGACTCACTGTGGATTTGGGGCTTTGTCACTGGTCTCCAAAAAACAGCTGTTGGCTGCAGATGCTTTTTCCAAATCATGTATCTGAAAAAAAGAAATATCCCACAAACAAAAACACCTGACTAAGCAAAGAGCGAACAATCGGCAGTGCCCAAGCCCGGGACCTTTCCAGTGGCCTTTTAGTGGCCAATCGATCACACTTCCAGAAAAAGTCCGCACTACAATATTCACTGTTTCCTGTGTGCAATGCAACCTTTCCCTCTGCATAAGTCGGGCAGTGGCTCACCTCTCGGCTGACAGAGGGACATTAGCATTACTGCTAAAATGTCCTTTCATGAAGACTGGGCTTCTCATTCAGTCCTGCCCGGTGTATTTCCGCAGCGGAAGGGAAGCACCCAGTGGCCGTGTTAGGTCGCACGGTCCATTTGAGGTCTTTGACATGAAAAGAGCTGTCTGTCAATTCAGAAACTGCTGGCTTGCAACTGCTGCAGGGCTGTCATGTGCAGCGTGAGAGGAAGCGGGAATGTGTTGGGCTGTGTGTGTGTGTGTGTGTGTGTGTGTGTGTGTGTGTGTGTGTGAATTAAATCAAAAGGGACTCACTGTGAATACACTGGGACTCTCACGCACGGCGGCCCCGGTGTTACTGAGCAGGGGACGGACTTGTGGGCCGGTAAAGCGGCGTTGTGTGAGAATCTGATGTGAGATGGGCCAGGCTTGAGGGCTCCCCTAAAAGAAGTGATACCAGACAGGCGCTGGGGCACGACCCCCTCTGGGAGGACCAGCACGGTGACAGCAGGGCAGCGGTGTGGGGAGCGCCGCAGAGGCCTGAGGACAGCCCCAGGGCCGGCTCCTTTCGGGAGCTTTGATGGGAGTTTTGATGTCTGATGGCGGCCGGGGGGTCCAGGGGTCAGAGCTTCATGGGGAAGGTTCACCTCCACCCTTCCCTTTGGGTAAGCAGTGCTCCAGTGCTCCTTCCACAGCGATTTAACCTGTGTGTTGTGGACGGTATGGGTGATACGTGTTTCTGTCGTTAATTCGCTTTACTTTCTTTGGCTTTCTGTTCCGTTGCTGGGGCCTTATAGAAACTTCCCTTAAATACAGCTGCAGCAGTTTTATTTGTGGGCGTCAGCTGTTGAGTGTCGATGAATCCTTGTCCTAGGACTACCTTCTGTGGCATTCATTCTGCCTCGGGGACTGTTAACTGCAGACCTGAGGAACAAGTCAAAGTTATCCGTTCAGCTCATGAAGAAAGTGAAACAGTGCGCAGTCTTCATATATTGCATAGTTTTATATTGATGAAAGACGTATGAGGACAAGTAAACAGATCTGATATCTGAACAGGGAGTTATTGAAGTCTTTGCATTCGATGTACGGTTCGGCTTTCCGTGAAGCATAACCGTCTCGTATCTCCCTGTGAACTCTGTGAACCCAGAGCCTCTTAACAGCATGCACGCCAGTGGGCTGTGAGCTAGTATGAGAAGGAAGGACTCCATCAATAAAAGTGCTCACTGGAAGCTCCAGCCCTATAGGTTAGACATCTCAAGTTCAGCAGCTGAGGGGGCACATTTCACTTGAGCTGCAGTTGTTTCATCTTGGGGTAGGGTTTAGTCAACTACGGGTCCTTGAGTTACTGCCACATTACTGCTTCTATTGGATTCACCAGGCACCCACAAGCTGGTAGTTCTAGCCAGAGATGCACATCTCCTCTACGATCGGCACTAATTCTGTCCTCTCGTACTGTACACTGGTAAGGTAACAGAAATGATCCTCAGTGTGTTCAGGATTTGGCAGTCGGCGCACATATTTCCGGAGCGCCCTCAATTCGCTGGCCTGTGTGTTCTACGGCGGCGTCGCCTGACTTGCATGTTCAGACGTGTCATGTTTTATTGATGTTGAAACGTTGGGGACTTTCTCTGCTGTGTTCCTCATCCTGTGCACCGTGGTGAGAGCTGCAGGCAGATGAGGCATGCTGAAGGAGTAGGGAGGTAAATACCCCGTGTGCGGTTCACTGCTAACAATCACTGCGTGTTGGCCCGTGATCCGCCTCCTGCCTGGCGCTGGTGCAGATTTTAGGATGTGCGCATTTGCATGAGTTTTGAATTTGGGTCACTGCCTGCTTTGCCTCTTAATAAAAAAAAATTTTTTTTAAACCTACAAAAACAAAAATGGCATCTCCAGTCCCACCCAGATTTGGAGTGTACAATTCACAAACACTTACAAGCGTACTCACACGCTATGGAGAGCTAACAGGGGTCTCCAACACTGCCATCTCCACTGAATCCCTCACATAATGGCTGACGCAAAGCCGATTGTGGGGATGCCATTTTGTAACTGGGGAATCTTGCTGTCACACGCTGTGGCGCACCCCTGGGAGGATAGACGAGCTGGTCGCAGAGAGATATGGAAAATCCGGCCTGCACACGTGTTTTATTATATTTTCACAGGGCCGGGAAGGAGAGAGGAAGTGAGAGAGCACGTAGCTTGTGAACAAACAAAATGTCTCATGGGATCGGGGTAAAAATAATTCAGTAAAATAATAAAGGCAAAGAAAACCAAAACCTTAACGCAGGCTTTTCAGCTTCGCTTGCAGCTCGTAGAACACGGTTCTCTTTTACACCGCACCCTCCGGAACTGTGGTTCCCCAGTCAGTGACACCTACTGCTGAAAACAGCACACATTTAACATCCTGGAGTAATTGGAAACGTAGTCCAGGTGTGTGCCTACTTAACCGCTGGGCATGGTTCTCAGATCCCGCAAACCGTGCCCTTGCCATTCTTGCGACACCCTATTTCCGGTTTTGCTGTCATCGTGATGTATCGACCCCTTATTGGATACAATGCTATCATGCGATACTGGCCACAGGCAGCACAGGCACTGGCACGCAAGTGACCTCCCGAGCAATCCAGAGTGGCCTAAAATTGTTTGGACATTTGAGAATGGTTTGCTGCGGTTTAGGCCACCTGGTGAATGAGCCCTCTTTTTGGGGCTCTGTTTTTGGGCTCTGTCGTTCCTGCTGATCGGCGGGGGCTGAATTGATTTTAAATACCTGGCTGTTCTGTAGCAAGGCTTGTGCAGGGTTAGAGCAGTATGACTCGCAGCACAAGACCCAGAACCCACAGTCACATTCCTCATGAGGCCAGACCCATAAATAGCCTATCACATTCACCTATTCCCCAGAGCTGTGTGTGTTGTCTTTAGGGCACTTGGAAAGCATTTACACCTGCTCTTAAGGGAGCCGAAACTCAGGCTCTGTATCCCTTGGAATCTGAATGCATGGGTTTTCTACCGGGGGACCGCTATATATTTGTCATTTTTATTTTGGAGGTCCCTATAGAAGAGCAGTAACATTTGCCCTATATACTGCTTCATCATGAAAACACATATATTTATATATTTATTTGGTCCAATTACTCATCTTTGCAGTTGTTGCTGAAATGGAGTGGAATGATAATGACATGCAGGTCAGGTGAGCACAGTGGCCACGCTATCGGCCTGCGTCACATTCAGCTCTGTTGCCTCAGTCACAGTTGGCTAATCCTCCATCGCGCCACTGGGACTTTGCCTCATTTCCTTCTTCCTCTGCTGAAACGTTTCTGTTTGCGAGCGAGCGTTTCCTGTCTACCACGCATCGCAGGGTCACGGCGTACGGGTCACGGGCTTCTGTTTGATATGACGTCGTCGGCTCTCGTGCGAGTCCGCGTAAACGGGAGATAAGCGCCAGACCTTAACCTCTGGGCGAGTGCCGGGGGCTCATTACTGCGCGTGGCTCTGAAGGTGCGCTGCGCTCCTTCGGTCCTTCGTCATTCCACACCGTAATCGCAGCCAGAGTGCGCGTGAGGACGTCCTCCGACGAGGCCAGGGCGTACGTACATTACATTACCGCCTTCATATCGTCACTGCTCTTTTATTCCGGGTAGTTCTCTTCTCGCCTGTCTTGTTGAGTTGTGTGAGTTGTAATATCTTCCGTGTGAGGCGGATGACCTGTATAGCGGTGGCGGGAGTAAACTTCTCATCCGGAGAACGACTGGGGAGTTCCTCACTGCTGAAAATCGTTTGGATGGCTGCCGGGTTCCCTCCATACGTCACGGCTGATTTTTCACTTGCCGCCTTGCGCTGTCATTGTTTTTCGTTTTGAGGACTTGCGTTATGGCTGTGGTGCGCTTTGCCATAGGATAGGGTGAGCTGTGAGAGAGCGCAGTGGGAATTGGTCGGTCTGAGCTGAAGTTTCTGCCGTTTCTCTGAATAATGATTTTGTATGTATGTGTCACGGTTTCTTTTGGCAAGGGGCAGTGGCTTGGCCTTCAGTCCTGTGTAAACATGTTTGTCTTTGGCTTCACATATTCATCATTACCTAGTTGTTAATAATCAACTTTCCTTTGGAAACTGCATACAGACAGTCTGGGCAAATAGATCTATAAGACACTCGGTTAAATTGGAAACATGCACTCTGTCACTCCCCATCTAGTTTTCTTGTGAATAGTTTGTGTTCCTGTATGTTGGTTCTCAGTGATGTCACACCCTTATAAATAGGGATGTCCTGGCTGTAACACAGGCCCGATTTAGGCTGCCAACTCCCTGCTGTTGCCAATTCCACTCTTCATAAATTAGTAGGCCTTTTGGGACATTCTTCATTTAATTTATGGTATTTACCTGGAACTTGCACCCAGGACCTTATGCTGTTGTTGATACTTCAGTGTGGGAGATATTGTTTTTTGGTGTTGGTTGAGAGGGTTTGTGTGCTCAGTTATATGTTGGGGTAAACCCCGCCTGTCCTGTCCTACTGCTTGCCATAGCTCTGTTGGCTCAGCGGAATCCTGGCTCTGTACCGAGCACTCCACGCTGGCTCTCCTCCGCTCCTCTCATCCGCCATGCCTGTCCCTTTATCCCCCCTCTTCCTTAACTCTCCCTTCTCCTCCGTCTCTTCTCTCCCTCTTCATTTCCCCCCTGCTGGTTCCCCCTCTCCTCAGTCCCAGACCATGAACTACGTGGGCCAGCTTGCGGAGACGGTGCTTGTGACGGTGAAGGAGCTGTACCGGGGGCTGAACCCGGCCACGCTGTCCGGGGGCATTGATGTGATCGTGGTGCGTCAGCCCGACGGCTCGCTGCAGTGCTCGCCCTTCCATGTGCGCTTCGGCAAGCTGGGCGTGCTGCGCTCCAAGGAGAAGGTGGTGAGTGCTGAGCCCGCGTCTGCTGCCCTGTTCCGCTCAGAGACGAGTGCAGTTACCCACTGACTGGCTGTGTGTTACAGGTGCACTGACTGACTGGCTGTGTGTTACAGGTGCACCTACTCGCTCTGTGTTACAGGTGCACCGACTGACTGGCTGTGTGTTACAGGTGTACCTACTCGCTCTGTGTTACAGGTGCACCGACTGACTGACTGACTGTGTGTTACAGGTGGACTGACTCGCTCTGTGTTACAGGTGCACCGACTGACTGGCTGTGTGTTACAGGTGTACCTACTCGCTCTGTGTTACAGGTGTACCTACTCACTCTGTGTTACAGGTGCACCGACTGACTCTGTGTTACAGGTGCACCGACTGACTCTGTGTTACAGGTGCACTGACTGACTGACTGTGTGTTACAGGTGGACTGACTGGCTCTGTGTTACAGGTGCACCGACTGACTGGCTGTGTGTTACAGGTGTACCTACTCGCTCTGTGTTACAGGTGTACCTACTCGCTCTGTGTTACAGGTGCACCGACTGACTCTGTGTTACAGGTGCACCGACTGACTCTGTGTTACAGGTGCACTGACTGACTGACTGTGTGTTACAGGTGGACTGACTGGCTTTGTGTTACAGGTGGACTGACTGGCTCTGTGTTACAGGTGGACTGACTGGCTCTGTGTTACAGGTGGACTGACTGGCTCTGTGTTACAGGTGTACCTACTCGCTGTATGTTACAGGTACACTGACTGGCTCTGTGTTACATGTGGACTGACTGGCTGTGTGGTACAGGTGTATTGACTGGCTCTGTGTTACATGTGGACTGACTGGCTCTGTGTTACAGGTGTAATGACTGGCTCTGTGTTACAGGTGTAATGACTGGCTCTGTGTTACAGGTGGACATTGAGATCAATGGGGAGCCTGTGGAACTGCACATGAAGCTGGGGGATAATGGCGAGGCCTTCTTTGTGGAGGAGAATGAACATCTGGAGGTAGCGTTAAGCGGGCTCGCATTACCGCGGTTGTGTTGCGGTCGCTATGGTCCTCCCTGACGTAAACGGCTCTCCACTTCCTCTCTGGGCAGGAAAGGGTCCCGGCGCACCTGTGCACCTCCCCCATCTCCATGGAGGGTGCAGAGAGCCGCGAGACGTCCGAGTCTCCGCCCAGCACGCAGTCCCGCAGGAAGAAGCGCCGGCGCAAACGCATCCGCTCAGACCCTCACCTGCGCGAGGACGGCGGCTCGTCCTCGGACGACAGGGACGCCACGGAAACCGAGATGCGCGAGGAGCCCCTGACCCCCAGTTTAGCCAGGTCTGACTCTGAGCCTCCCCGCAAAACCACCAGTCCGTTTACCATGGAAACCTCTGGCACAGCACGAAATGTAGCTTCACGACAGCGCGCTTACGTTACGAATTCAAAGTATGAGAATTGCATTCCGAATTATGAGACTAGCTATCAAATGCTTATTCATGCGCAACTATTCAACTAAATACATCTGTTGACTTTGAATAATCTCTAGAATAGTTGTTTGCTTTTCTCCTTTTTTCAGGCCCAATCTCTGTTTTATGTTTCACTCAGGCCATGAGCTTTATGTAGATATTTGAAATGTAACCGTTTTGTGCAGCAAAGCCTCACCCTGCATCTGTAAATTGTACCCATCAATAGGCTGAGCTTGTGCAATGATACCTTGTTGCTCAATGAGTCATTGTTCATGTGGCCTTGCCCTTTCCTGTCCCAGCATCAAGTCTGTGTACTACTCCATTTCTGAGGAGCCATACGAGGAGGTGGTGAGCGCTCCAGCCAGGACCGTGCGCGCCCACTCTGACGGGGAGGTGTGCTCCTCTGAGAGGTGAGCTTCCCCCAGAGTCCTGGTTGTTTTAAGTGTTCATTCCATCTTTAAAATTCACTTACATTTCAGACTTTAGCTACTAGTTTGTGGACAAAATAATCTAGAAGCAGCTTTAATGAAATGGTCATTTAAAAATCATGTTATTAAGCGTCAAAATTGTTTTCCATTCATGCCGTCTGGCAGTGGTCACTGTAAATCTGATCAATGTAAAGATCTGAGTATCTATCATCTTTGCTTTGACTGATTTACCAGTTCACCTCGTAAAGTATGAATTCACACAATACAATTCAAAACCTACGGGTAAACTTGAAAGGGGGATAAAGGTAGATAACACTACAGAACTAGAGAGCCATTGTTGCTGTAGACAGTTTGCTTCTGTTATGACCCAATTTCCTGTGTGTCCTCTCCCCAGTGTGTACTGCAACCGGCCACCTTCTCCCAAGAGTGACTCGGAGCTGCTGGTCAAGCCCCAGGAGACATCAGAGCCTGAGATACTGTGGCAATGGGGCGGCTTCCCAAAGGTGAGGAGGGCCACCGTGCTCCCTGGGGGTCTTCATGTCCAAATACATTTGTTGCACTCCACAATACCCTGCCCAATAACAAATCTCAATAACCGATCTCAATAACAGATGTCACTGGTGGAAAGTCGGAAGTAGGCGATGTGGTGGATTGTTGGCCCAGAATGACTTTAATGTACCCCCTGTCCTGATGGTTTCTCAGGTGTGGTCCCTTGATGGATGCTCAGTGTGGTCTCCTGATGGTTTCTCAGGTGTGGTGTCCTGATGGGTTCTCAGGTGTTGTCTCCTAGTGGTTTCTCAGGTGTGGTCTCCTAGTGGTTTCTCAGCTGTGGTCTCCTGGTGGTTTCTCAGGTGTGGTCTCCTGGTGGTTTCTCAGGTGTGGTCTCCTAGTGGTTTCTCAGGTGTGGTCTCCTAGTGGTTTCTCAGGTGTGGTCTCCTGGTGGTTTCTCAGGTGTGGTCTCCTGATGGTTTCTGAGATGTGGTGTGCTGCTGGTTTCTGAGATGTGGTGTGTGTGTCTCTGACAGGTGTATGGCAGGAGTGAGAGGACACAGGTGGAGGTGCAGAGAACCTCCCCCCTGCCCTTGGCCCTGTCCTGCTCCCAGAGCACGCACTTCCGCACCATCCAGCGGCAGGACTCCTTCGACATGGACCCAGAGCTCCAGCAGGAGAGCGGGAGTCCAGCGGGAAGAGTGACCGTCATCAGGCCTGAGCCCCGCCCCGGCACCTCCCACAGGGATAGCCCGCCCACTGAGGAGCCCCCAGGAACCTGCTACTCCACCCCAAACCTGCCCCCAGGAGCCTCCTACAATAACCCAAACCCGCCCCCAGGAGCCTCCTACTCCACACCAGACTCAACCCTGGGACCCTCCCACTCCACACCAGACTCAACCCTGGGACCTTCCCACTCCACCCCAGACTCAACCCTGCAGCCCTCTCCCCTCCTAGCACAGAACCCCTCGGAGTCCCCGCCCGCAGAGCCCGAGGCAAAGCCCTCTCTCCTCCCGGAAACGGACCCCCTGTCCTTGGAGCAGAGGCAGGTTTCCTGTCCCGCTGACCGTGCTGTGGATGGGGAGGCCCTTCAGGGAGCCGCAGACTGGGAGGCGCAGAGCTCCGGACAGGGGCACAGGGACAGTGAGGTGGTTGTCTGCCTGGGGGTTGGGGAGGAGGAGGGAGAGCAGGGCTCCTCTGAAGAGGTGGCTCCTTCCCCCCTGAGCGACCAGGGCCTGGTCACCAAGGTGACGGATGCCGCCCATGTCGGGGAGAACGAGTTGCAGCCGGAGAGCCAGGCTGGCTCAGCCGAGACGGCAGCCAAAGACACACAGGACAAAAAGAGAGGTGAGCGGGGACACGGCTGAACACTGTGTAGGGAACCGATAGAAACAATCCCAGAGCAAAGACGTGAAAGTTCTGATATGCTGATATGCAGAAAATGTATACATTTTATCAAATAGAGGTATGACCCAGGACAAAACTGGCTACTGTCCATTGTAACAAGGGCTTCCTGTGGTTAGAGAAAACAAGGATGAACATTCATCTGTTTTTTTTGTTATTTAAAAAAAAAAAAATGGTATTGTCTGACATTGTGAATGAACTATCGGTGCCATAAATACTTAACTAAGTTAAAATGTACTTGAATCAAATTTGATGTCAAATCTCACTGACAGATTTATTACAGATTATTTTGGTACGACACTATCTGTGGTAAAATGATCGTCTGTTGTTGCGGTGTTGTGTTGCTCTTTTGCGCAGGGAAACGAAGCCAGCACCTGGGGCCCTCAGACATATACCTGGACGACTTGTCTAACCTGGACCCAGAAGTGGCTGCCCTCTATTTCCCCAAAAGGTAAGCGTCTCACTTCCTCTTCCTGCACTCTACCCTGCTGCGAGAGGCGTGTAGCAGGGATGAATACGACCCCAGCGTTAACACCGGCGTCCATTCTGCATTGAGACAAACCCACTCGCGATACCAGGCGTCTGAAACGATAAACACGGTGACTTCCTGTTTCCTGTCCGCAGCGAGGCGGAGGCGGGGTCTCGGGCGGGGGCGGAGCCAGGCTCCCACTCGGGGAACCAGTCCCCCCAGTCTGTGGGCAGCGGGGCGATGGACAGCGGCACGGAGTACCTCTCCGACTCCACCGGGGACCAGCTGGACGTCACCATGTCCCTCTGCGGCAGGGTGGTGGACACCAGCCACATCAACAAAGGTTATTTTTTTCATGTGTTCATTTTAACCTCCTAAGACCCGCACTCTTTTTTGGTATGCATTTTTAATTTCTCTTTGCTATTTGGGCTTATTGGGACCTGATAAGTATAAAAACTAAGCATCATCTTTTGACATGATGTAGTTTTTGAGAAAAATGATGTCCACATATGTGGACTCTCGGTCTTAAGAATTAAGTATTATGGTTGTACAGCCCAAAATGTGGAGTCCACGCATGTGTACGCCAGGTCTTAGGAGGTTAAAATGCTGCTGCTTTTCTCTCAGGACCGGATGCATGTTTAGTTTGTTGGAAAGGCATGACTAAACATTGTACTGTATTGCTAAAATAACTACAAACAAATAATAGTAACTATGCTTGTACTGGTGTTTATATTAGTGATTCAATTATCTCTCTCTCTCCTTATAGAGAAATTCAATGAGCACCTCGTCGGTTTTCAAGATCTTGTCAAGAACCCTGGCATTATTGAGGACCCCAATCTTGTCATCTGCATTAATTCAAAGTAGGTGTTTTGTGTGTGCACATTGAGTGATCATGTTTTGAGCAATTACCAGTTACTGTAGGAAAGATCAGTGTTAGTCTGATGATCAACATGATTGTTTAGTTTAAATTCTATTCACTGTTTGATACACTTCATTATCAAATTGACCTGGCAATTGAAATGAGAAAAACCGTGTGTTAGTGCGGATGCGTAATTCTGAGAACCGGCCCTTCAGACCATCTGGGCTTGCCGTTTACTGCTAAGGGTTTTTAACCTTTGGCTCCTTCTTGACCCGCTGAATAATAATTAAATCTTTTAATAAAATATCCTGGGAAAAGGAGCTCATATCCTGTGGATTTTCACACACCTCCTCTTTGCCTGTGAACTACAATAATGAATCTTTCTGTTGTGCAGTTATTATAACTGGGCTGTGGCTGCTCCGATGGTCCTGTCAATGCAAGCCTTTCAGAAGAACCTGCCAAAGGTAGTCTTATTTTTCACACTTTCTTACATACTTGCACAGCGACTTCAATATGCTTTTAGATTTTTTGAAAATACATGGTTACAAGGCCAGTTTAATTAACTTACATTTAAGTTTGAATTGTTTTGTGCATAATAATACATTGTGTGTATTTGCTTTCTTTTAACTGCATTCTTCTTGTGACTTCAGTTGTTATTTTCCATTTTCCATTTTCTTGAATGTCTAGAAAATAAACGGGTTTTTTTTCTAGTGTCCTGGAACGTTCTGTAGAAAGTTACTGTTGGGTGACTAACCCGGAGTCTGTCTCTACAGAGTAGCATAGAGCAGCTGGTGAAAGACAGGATGCCCAAGAAGTCCGGGCGCTGGTGGTTCTCCTGGCGACGGAGAGACATGGACACTAAACAGGTACGTGGAGCCTCCTTTTCTGTTCATTTTTAAATGGCTGAATCACAACTCTTCATTTTAAAGCAGGTTATGCAGGTTCTCTTTTCAGTTTTGAATTTAAATCTTGCACACCGGGAAGTTCTGTTCCTCATTATTCATAAAAATTTACATCTTAGGAATGCCTAGATAGTCAACTGTATGCCCATGCATTGTATTTAGTGAATTCATATTTTGAATGTTGTTTGGCTACCTTTTTTTACGATGCTGATTCTGTACTGGGATTTTTCAGCTGCAGTTACAGCAGGCCAGTTCTAAACTTGGTCAGCAGGTGGAGCAGTTGGGACAGTTGGGGCCTCTGGAGCCGGACCAGGGTCCCTCCACCTTAAAGTAAGCCTTCTTTCTCCATCCTCATTCACACTCCTGCCACAACTGCAACAAGTCTAGCAGGTTTTGCAGCAATTTTTATCCACCTCCGCTGGCATGCTCCTCAACAAAAGCTTATGTTTGAGTCACATTCTCAATTGATAACATTGTCATCCTTGGATTGTAGAAGTCACTACTAGGTAATGTAATGTTAGCTAAACGTCAAGCTCTGTTAAATCCTTAGTAATAGCTTGTAATGGAGCAAAGTTGTCAAAAACCTTTCTTTTCTTTCATGGAGTGTCAGTGTATGTACAACAGTGATTCATCTCAAAGGAGGAAAAATCTCCAACTTGGTGTCACATTGGGCAACAACTGGGTAATACAATAAAAAAGAAAAAAGCATTGACTTGTCGCCCACACCAAACCTTTTACATAACAGCCATGATATTTCACGCAAAACCCATCCATGTCGTTGCCAGTGGCGTGCTACTTCCTGTACTCTGAGTCTGTTGTCTGAGCCACGCTGTGGAGAGACGGTCGAGCTGAAACGCTGCCCCGTGTGTTCCTCAGGGAGAAGGCGGGCCAGGCGTCCAGCGACGAGGACAGGGATTCTGGGAGAGCGCGGGAGGGCAGCTTGTCTGACACCCTGTCCGCCTCGCAGTGCTTCAGCCAGATATACCGCAAGTCCCTGCGCCTCACCACGGAGCAGATAGTACGCATCACATCCTGCACCCTTCTGTCACTGTCTGTTCATCCGTGGTCTCTTAGGGGGGTTACTGTTAGTCAAGTCTTCATAGTTCCAGACCTTAAGAGCCAAATACTTTTTTGTTTGTTTTTCATTTATGAAAAAATATGATTTGTTGGCTTTTGTGTGAGAATTCTGGACGTGTCTTCTGGCCAAGTACGAAGCAGGGAGAAAGACCAAAAGAGAACAAATATTCTTTTAGCAAAATTCGTGTGGATTGTCCCCTTTCCACATAAAGATTTAGCGTAAGGAGGTGAATGGTAGGGCTACAGTCCTGCGAGCTGGTCCCAAAGCCTGCGCTGTGTTCTCAGGAGCAGCTCAACCTGCGTGAGGGGGCCAACAAGGTGGTGTTCAGCGTGACCACTCAGTACCAGGGCACCTGCCGCTGCGAAGCCGCCATCTACCTGTGGAACTGGGACGACAAGGTGGTCATCTCCGACATCGACGGCACCATCACCAAGTGAGCCGCGCGGTCGCCCTTCCGTTCCGCTCTTCACCTAGCGTCGCGCTTGCCACTCGCCCACTGCAGGTTCAAATACCAAATGCCGAAGAGATATTTCAAGCAATTTGCCTTATTAATGGGTTAAAAGGTAGGTTTTGTAAGATGCCTCTAACTGCCTAGCAGCCAAATAATGTGAAAGAGAATTTACTGGAGCATCGACTCTACTGGACTGTACTGGAGCATTGCTCCTTTGACTAAAAGAGTACAGTAAGGCAGCAGTGTAACTGTGTGCTCAGGGACTAACACTGCCATTGCTCAATGCAGGTCAGACGCCCTGGGCCACATTCTTCCTCAGCTGGGGAAAGACTGGACCCACCACGGCATCGCCAGACTCTACCACAAAATACACCAGTATGTACCAGTCCCGCCCCAGCCAGAGCTCACACACCCAAAGGCCTAAATGCAGGTTACGCTAATGCTGCTCATAAAAGACTGTTGAAACATATTTGTGTATTCATCGCACCTTTTTTTAGAGGGGCTAACAACGTAGGTCTGCCCACCAGACTGCTTTACATCTTGGGAGAATGAGGTTGTGTGCTGGTGAGGGGAGGGTTCATTTCTTTGCCTGTTGTCATGGGCTGTGTGCTGACTCGTGGCTCTCTTAGGAATGGTTACAAGTTCCTGTACTGCTCGGCGAGGGCGATCGGCATGGCGGACATCACCAAGGGCTACCTGCAGTGGGTAAACGACAGAGGAACCGTTCTGCCTAAAGGCCCCGTCCTGCTGGCTCCCAGCAGCCTCTTCTCTGCTCTGCACAGGTCAGCCCCCCACCACGACCGCGACTTCAGCCCAGTGCCTGTTAACGCTCATACTGGTGTAGGCTGAACTCGGGCCGGGCCCATGAGCGATGCATCAGCCTATTGGCCAAGTGTGACTGCTCTCGGCGGTAGTTTGAACGATTGTGATGCTAGGTCGTCAATGTATGTGACATGCTGTGTTGGTTTATCTGTTTAAGTGCTTTGTGTGTGGCTAGACGGCTTTAGTATTTTTTACACGTTTAGCACACTGAAAAAGCCTGTTGCTGGGGGTTACTTTCCCCTGGTTATCCTTGCATGCTGGAGCAGTGGAGAATCGTCTGTAAAGGCTGGCTTGTTTGCTGCAGGGAGGTGATTGAGAAGAAGCCCGAGGTGTTCAAGGTGGCCTGTCTCACCGACATTCGGGACCTCTTCAGTCCTCACAGACAGCCGTTCTACGCTGCCTTCGGAAACAGGACCAATGTAATTACCCGCTTTAGTTTTTATTTAACCTTTATTTTACCAGGAAATGGTCCCATTCAGATTTACATCTCTTTTACGAGGGACTTTATATTGTCCCCCATTTTTTCCCTTCAGATTTAGATTTCCTAATCATGAACGTATATAGCACCTCACAATCTCTTTAGTGTCCTCCATTTTGTAGTGGTGAGATTTCTAGCGGCATGGTGGCCATTTTGGGCGGCCTCGAGAGAAATATTGTGAATTCCTCAATTCAGAAATGTATGAGTGATTTAAAAGCGTCTGTGGTGTGTCTCCTGCAGGATGCCTACGCCTACAAGCAGGTGGGCGTGATAGAGGCCCGGATCTTCACCGTCAACCCCAGAGGGGAGCTCATCCAGGAGAAAACAAAGGGGAACAAGTCCACGTGAGTCATCCGGGTTTCCACACTCCTTAAATATCCCCAAAGCTCACATTTACAAATATAACGCCTGGAAGGTCTTGAAAATAACCAAATTAAAATAACCTTTTTTTTTATCATTGAACATTTTGAGTAGGATCATTTGACAGTTCAATGCAAAAGTACTAGGACAGTGAGACAATTCTTGTCAATTTGGCTTGGTATTCGAGTTCATTGGATTCTAAATGAAAGTACAGACTGTCACCTTTAATTGGAGGGACTTTACATCCACTCTGGGCGATCCATGCAGGAATTACTGCCATTTTTAATTACAGTAATTGTCCAACTACTTTCAGCTCCGCAAAAGGGAGAGATTATGTATAAAAGGGCTGCAATTCCTACCCAGTTCACCCAATATGAATGTAAATACCCTGAAATCAAAGCTGATGGTC
This sequence comes from Conger conger, assembly GCF_963514075.1. NCBI lineage: Eukaryota > Metazoa > Chordata > Actinopteri > Anguilliformes > Congridae > Conger > Conger conger. The sequence continues at coordinate 29,062,810 of NC_083773.1, read as the reverse complement.
TGCACTTTAACCTCGTATTCATTGTTTTATTTGAAATCCAGAGCCAAAACACAATACATCATGTCACTGCCCAAATACTTATGGACTGCACAGTGCCTCTAACATCAGGCATCTCTCTTCTGTGCCTGGGACAGGTACTCCCGGCTGAGCGAGCTAGTGGACCATGTCTTCCCGCTGTTCGTGAGGGGCAGGACCTCCTCCTTCGACTACCCAGAGTTCAGCCACTTCTCCTTCTGGAGAGAGCCCCTTCCCCCTGTAGACCTGTCTGCCCTGCTGTAGCCTTCATATCTGCCCACTTCCCCTTATCTGTGCTCTCTCTATCTCTTTACCCATCCTTCTCTTCCCCCTCTATCTCTCTCGCTCTTTTTCTCCCTCCCTCTCTACCTCTCCCTTTCCTTCACGGACAACACTATAAAGAGAAAGAGTTTTCTAGGGTACTCTGTGATCCCCTTCTGGGCTTTAGCCATCTCCTAATGAATAAGGCACCTGACCAAAGATGAAACGGCCGAGCACAGCAAAGAAGGAGGTAATGCCTGGTGTCCCTGAAAGCCTCATTCACTTCCAGATCTGTGACCAAAGCCGGAAGCTGCCTAACACATTGACCTGCGGTTGTATCCTGCCCAGAGGCCACAAGCGACATATAGGTTTCTAAAGCCTTGTACTGTATCAAACCTCATTCTGTTACCCACAGCCGTGTGCCTTGCACCGTAAAGGTGAGGAGGTGTTTATTTGCACTCAATATTGCCATTTTATTGGTGTCAAACTAAGGGCTGTATCTTTTTTTAAGTGCATGTTTTAGGGAACTGGATTGATATTGCGGACTTTACACTGTAACGGCCGAATGGAGAAGCACATAAAAAAGTAGTTTCTTTTTTTATTTCAATGTGTTTTTGGGATTTATATAAAAATGAGGGTTATGTAGCCTGTATAGTTAATAAGTACCATTTCAGTTTGTATTGTGAAGTGTATAATAAATTGTGTATTTATTTGCAAGATTTTGAAATTTTTGAAATATTTACCAAATATTTCCACTGGAGTCCTCACCAAAAACAAATGAAATGTGATTTTAGCCTTTATTCTAAAAGGTGTCTGAGCTGTGTATTTAAAGATACAAGGGATCTGGATATGACATCATTCAACAGTCAGTGTAAGAGCATGACTGATCCAGGCAGTTATCTGACTGAATCTTTTATTGTAAGAGTGTGACAGATTCAGGCAGTCACCTCACTGAATCTTTTAGCATAAGAGTGTGACTGATCCAGGCAGTCATCTGACCGAATCTTTCAGTGCAAACACGTGACTGATCCAGGCAGTCATCTGACTGAATCTTTCAGTGTAAGAGCGACTGATCCAGGCAGTCATCTGACTGAATCTTTCAGTGCAAGAGCGTGACTGATCCAGGCAGTCATCTGACTGAATCATTTGTTTTTGATGTATTTCAGCGATTGAAAGTTCGATTTGTAGTAGTGCAAACTCCTGACAAAAGGAAGATTTTTATTTCAGCAGCACTTCGATGAAAACTTTCTGTGTCACTGTGTACTGTTCCCAGTAAATAAGTACTGTGTGTATTATTTAACAAATATTATTTTATACTTTTTCCTATTTAAAAAAAGAAAAATCAATGCATTTTCTTCCTAACCCTGTCGGAAGTGAAATCGGGCCCACGGTTGCCCTGCAGTGACACTGGATTGCCTGCAGGGGGCAGAGGCTGTCCTTGTTGCAGACTGCTGAGGATTGTGGGATGTTGGTGCGTGTTCTGCAGTAAGGAGCACAGGTTCTCTTCTCCTCAGCTCTTCGGTGATGCCGTATTCTGTCCTGCCAAGACTAACTTTATGTGGCGGAAAATGTAATGCCTCACAGGGCTGAATAAATTAATGCTTGAAAACATTTTTTAGTTGTCATTAAATGCATTTGTGTGTGTGTTGTTGGCTGCTGTATTGGTTTTCCCCCTTTTAATATATTTTAGTCAAATGAATGTGGGCGTATCCATGGGTCCTACTGAGAGGAAGAGGCAGCGTCGTCATCGGGACCAATCGCAGTCCAATAAAATAGGAAAAAGCAGGGACTTTTTTTACAAGGGTGCATGTCTGGACCCTCCGCAGTGTTGGGAAATAGTATGGAGGATATATGGACAGTATGTTTTGTCGACTACATATTTTGAGGACACCGTAGTTAGAAGGCTGTTCAGGGCTTAGCCACACTTGGCAAAACCCTGTGTATATCATCCGGGGGTTTGAAAGTACACTACATTTCGAGAGGCATTGACCTAATAACTTTCTTATCCAGTGTCAGTTTATATATTCAACAGTATGCAAGTAAAAGGTTTCTCACACGCTTATGTTCCTGTCTAGTTATCCAGTGAAAAATGGTTTGATGCCTATTTGTGATTAACATATTTTGATCTTGTAAATAATATAAGTTGCACAAATGTTTTGTATTTTAGTAATAGTCGGACACTGGACAATGTTGTTTATAAAATACACATTTAATGTTTTGATTGTACATGTTAAAACACCCCATGTCCTTCAAGACAAAGGCACCATTGAATGCAAGCCATTTCTTCTCAGCATTTTATGTACAAACTCAAAACATACCCTTTTATGCATTAAAAATAGACTCTTTGTTGGTTGAACATCTCTTGCAGTGGTTTAAGGCACTTCACACAGAATCATTTCAAATGAAATCAGTGACCACCTATGAGTTTATCTTGTAATAAACAACTAAAGATTCTCAATCATTTAAATGAAAAACAAGCTTTGAAGATGTTTAAGCTAAGGCGTCAACCTTGTTTGACATTGTTTATAAAAACTTTTCCTCAAGAGAGTTGCACCAGTTATAAATGTTGCACATTTTACAGTCATACAAAATGAAGAGATTTAAACAAATTTACATAGAAATGGTCTAAGTACCATTCATTTTTATTTCATATTTAATGAAATATATACTTGTAATAAATTAATTATGAAATACATGACAACCCAATTACTTGTGTCCATGGGCGAATGCATTAACTTACACAACCTAAAAACAGCTATTGTCAGTATAGACCAAAAAATAACTAATGTGGGAAAAGGCAGAGGAAGGACAGTTTGGTGGATAGGAAAGAAAAACAGCTGAATATCATTATGAAAAAAGAATAATAGGTCTCTATTATCCCTAATTTATTTATCAAACTTAATGTACACTAATGACATTGAACCTACAGTTACAGTCTTAGACTGACTGTAATTTCTCAGGTTCTGCATATTGTGGACATAAGAAACATAAATGCAGATAGCAATAAGCCATACAAAAGTCGCTGACTTATATTTGCTTCTATTAGCTTACAGACTTAATGTCAGTTACTGTGTTGCATGACCAGTTTGTCTTCTGTTGAATCTATCCAATTTCCAATGTAATAAACATGCACCCATAAATGAGCTTTTTTTTTCCTTCAACAATTTGTTGTATAAGAGTATGGCTGGCTGATAATACAGAAACATGGTTTTATATCATATTGACACAATCATAGTTTGTACTGGAATGTATGCATTATTCCCTAGATATTATGTTCAATGACCCTGAGTAAAGTACTAAGTGAAAACATAGTCAAGGGAGGGTTATACAATGTCCTCACTTTTGGTATGTATTTTAAGAGTTTGTCTAAAGAAATATGTGACCTGTTGCTCCTGTTTTAGCCTTTGCACCTACCAGTTATTTCAAATAAAACCGCCACTTACAGAATAATTCGCTGAAAAGTCAATCAGCCCTGGTGTATCTGTTTCGATTGGCTCAATGCAGTGAGTCTTGTGAGAGTGACGGGACAGCTCCACCGATTTTGCAGTTCATGAAGACTCACTCTCCACTTTATTGGAAAAGTATTTGGTCTGTTTTACTACAAGTTTTACCCTACGACTGTACAATAAGCTTCCTGTAAGTTATTTACACAGCTGTGTGCTGCACGTGGAGGAGACTGATAGGCTCCGAGTTAAATGGCCTCTTGTTTGGTTATGGTTGGCTGGGGGATGGAGGTGGGCTGTTTGGGCACCATGGCTATGACCCCTTGGGGCAGCTTGTAGTGTTCCGAGTTGGAGGGCGCTGGTGGGGAGGGGAGCGGAGTTTCGGGAGTGGCTGCAGAAGAGCAGAAAATGCCAACAGTTTACCACTTTTAGTCAGCTGCTTAAAAGATTATTATGAGCTCAGATACTGGCAGAATACAAAATGAGCATTTTAAATTGAAATGGCCGACCCATCTCCAGTTACAAGGGCCGGGAGCGGGCACTCACAGATCTGGCCGTTGTGGATAGGGGTGGGCATGTTGCTGCCCACGATGATGTTGCTGCTCAGGTGCTCCTGTACCAGGTGAGGATGTAGGGTGTGAGGGACGTGGTGTGTCTCGTGAGCCGAACCTGAAATCAGACGTTATATAGTTTCATTCAACTGGCCAAAAATGATCTATTATATTATTATTCAATTATACAATTAAATTATTATCATTAGATTATTATTCAATTGTGGAATTATGCAAGTGATTTTATTGCTCGGATTATGCTCTTGACTTCCAAGGGAGACATTCTAGGCCTCTATATCCATTAGGAATAACAACATAACAAAAGGCGTTTGACAGAGACAACAAGTGATAATCATAACATCCTAACAGAAGATGGCATAAGCGTGTGGCTAGCCGCTAATCTGGCGAGGTGCCAGTCAGGATTAGACGCCTGTGGCAGAGAGGTCTCACCTCCCAGGAGCATCTCCTGGAGCAGGTTGTCGATCTTCACCATGCCGAAGAGCTTGACCAGGTGGATCTGCTCGATCATCTGCCAGGTGATGCTCTGCAGGGTGGGCAGCAGAAGGAGCAGCTCGCCGAAGCGGCCGCGGGAGTCGTACTGCCGGTCGTTGATGTAGTCCTCCAGGCTCACCTGCACCTGGTAGCGCATGCGCTTGATCTTCCCAGGGTCGCTGAGGCCTTTGGCATCTGGTGAAAGACATGGGGGAGGGGGGCCTTGGATTTTAATTGCGGCAAATCGAGGAGTTTGCCGCATGCGGCTACGGTCGCAGTAAGATTAGCCGTTCTGAATTTGGGTGGGAATCGCAGATGCCACATTGGACGCCAAAGAAAAAATGAGTACACAATTTCAACCTGCCTTTTTATGTAGCTGTCCTGGGAACATACATTAACTGCATATTATTTTGCTTGTTAAATAAACAGCAGCAAGGTAAGCTAGATAGCTTACAACTGCCAGTTTGAAATAATGTTTTAGTCAACAAGGTCTGATTCACAACCCTCAGGCATGCTTTGTACTTGTGCATATACATGGTACAATTTGTAGTGGTCTATATGTTGTGCATGTGTGCATGCATGTTTGTGTGCTTTTGTGTTTATGTGTGTGAGTTTGTGCATAGCCAGTCATTTGTGTACCTGGGTCAAAGAAGACGATGGCTTTCAAACAGGAGTACTCGTTGTCATCTATCTGGAGCTCCTGAAAGGGCAGCACTAGCTCATCCAGAATCCGCACTGCCACTCGACTCACCTCCAGCTCCGGGCAGTTACGAGGAATAATGTGGTCATTCCCTGAACAACACAAGCCGGAACGTTAGGAGAAATAATGTGGTCATTCCCTGAACAACACAAGCAAGAAGACAAACCGCTGCAGTTCTGCAGGTAAGTTTGATTTTAAAATACTTTCCACTAGTCACTATTATCCTGGGATTTTATTTATCTTAAATGTAATTGTGCCTTCAATGTGTCCTTCATTTGATAAAGACACATGTAACAGCACTCCCTCATGTAACAGCACTCCCTATCTGATTCAAAATTCTGAAATGTAATTATTTTCCTTTTACATTAGTTCAGTGAGTTGAGCAATAACCAAAATGAACTTGGGTGATTAACATTAACATTCTGTCCTCTTACCTAAGAGCAGCAGGTCTTTGAATAGCATGGAGCGCTTAGCTACTCCCAGAAGAAGATGCTCCCCTGCATGGGCTCTCAGTAGTGCCACCTGGGGAAAAATACAACACATTGAACTCTGCAACGCAGACATGCTCTTCCACATATCAACACAATCATCTCTTATTGCCTAGGTGAGGAACCTTTTACATCTTTGCATTTAATTTTTTTAAATCTACGCATCCATCCATCTGTTTATCCAGAGGTTTTTCCAAGGGATCCAACTGCCTTCTCCCCAATTAACCCAGGGTCCACAAATCAGTTACCAAGCGCTGTTTATCAAAGTGTTAATGATTCTGAACACATCCTGGGCAGATTTAACTTTCAAACCAGCTCATCATTTTCCCAACAGCGGATACCGAAATACATTAACTATATACCCTAAGAGCTGTGGAAGCCAGACAAGCCAGCTTTCCCATGGACAGTGCTGGAACTGACTCTGCTGAGAGTGTAGAAAGAGCGATAGAAATATATTTTATTTTTATCTTCAAATCCATGCTCATATCAATGAACACACACTGCAGAAGTCAAGCTTCAACAGCAGCTCAGAGCAGAGAAAAAACAAGCCTCAGATTAGGTTATGTGGGATCATAGATTCATTATTTTTAAATAAATTATTGCAAATTAAGCCTTTGGAGGGAAACCATTCAGTGTGTATTTTTCCCTGTACTATATGTGGCACCCCCATAACACTTCCTGTTTGATCAGTCTAGGACTTAATGGCCATAGAAATTGCTTGGTGATACCATACCATAGTACAAGACTACTTGTGGTTGTCCTATTTAATCTATGTGTGGGCATGTCATCTTTCACATGAACCCAGATGAAACCCAGACTGGAGTCTTTTCTCACAAAGGTACTTGTGCGTGGGAACCGTGTTTGTGTCTGACTGTACCTGATCATCCAGAGGGAGCTCGCAGAAGGCGGGGATGTACTTGGCCCACTCCACCAGGACCAGCAGCTGCTGCTTCATAGACTCACACACATCTGTGATGGCGGCCATCTTCTTTGCTCTGATGTCGCCATTCAGAATTGGCACAGGTGAGGATATCTGTTGTGACAGGGAAATAGTAACATTGCACTTGAAGTACAAAATGAAGTGGTTTGAAACCATATGTTATTATTCTACAATATACAGATGAAAACCTTCAATGGAAAATAAAGTTGAAAATTAGAGTTAGTTCACTGAGCACAGTTTCCATCATGCAATCAATATCAATCATACAAGCAATTAGTCAATTACATAACATTTTCTGAAGTTCTAAAAAGAAAAACAATATTCACTAGTTAATATACTGTATGTTATTCAGTTTCTATATATTATATAACATATAACAGGTGACTTGTTCACATGAATGAGACCAAAGAAAAATCATTATTACAGGTCAAATACGTAATTGTTTTGGATTCAAATACTATGGCTTCTGGTCCTCTTGGCTGGACCCAGGTCTGATATCGTCAGATGGAGTCTGAGTAATGGAAATGGCTGCGTGGTCTGTGTGAGTGAGGAAGTGCGCTGGCACGCTGTACAGAACCTCTGCCTGTATGAGTGTGTTAATGGACGCTCATGGCCCTACAGAACCTCTGCCTGTATGAGTGTGTTAATGAACGCTCATGGCCCTACAGAACCTCTGCCTGTATGAGTGTGTTAATGAACGCTCATGGCCCTACAGAACCTCTGCCTGTATGAGTGTGTTAATGAACGCTCATGGCCCTACAGAACCTCTGCCTGTATGAGTGTGTTAATGAACGCTCATGGCCCTACAGAACCTCTGCCTGTATGAGTGTGTTAATGAACGCTCATGGCCCTACAGAACCTCTGCCTGTATGAGTGTGTTAATGAACGCTCATGGCCCTACAGAACCTCTGCCTGTATGAGTGTGTTAATGGACGCTCACGGCCCTACAGAACCTCTGCCTGTATGAGTGCGTTGATGAATGTACAGTATGAGTGTGTTAATGGACGCTGGCGGGCCATACCTGCCGTGACAGAACCTCTGCCTGTATGAGTGCGTTGATGGATGGGAGGCTGCTGTCCTCATAACTGGACCTTCTGGTGCTTATTCTGTCTCTTTCATTCTGCACCGCTGGAGAACATGCACATGAGAAATACATTACATTTTAATAATGATATGAAGATATTCATTTTGCAATAACTGCTGTGCCCCAACATTACATGTTGTGCTATCGTACAGGTTCAGGTGCCAAATGCCTGAGGTGGTGAGGTGCCCGGCAGGAGAGCAGGTCAGGGCCTATAGCCTGAGGCTTCAGCTGGGGCCTTGGCTGTCTCAGCCAGCAATGACCCTGGCAAATTGGCCTTGTTCCACATTTCGGGTTTGGGTGCGTGTAAGTTTCTTCTGTTGACACAACAGGCATCCACAGGATGGATACTCTAACGCAGTAGTGACTTTTTTATGCATACACTGGTATATGGATGTGTGTCTCCTAAGTGTATCTCCTCAAGGGACAACGGGTATTTCAAAATTTTGGAGAAAAGGGGAAAAAAACGTTTGCCAATTGTAAACGAGGACTCCAATGATCATTTGTGTTCAACATCGTTCTCGGCAAACAAATATTTTCCCTGATTTGTACATCGCAGGAAAAAGGGACAGTTTGTGTTGACTGTCAAGGTTGTGATGTTTTGGTCTATTAGTGTTTAATCCAGCTGCGATGCTTCAGTAGTGTTTGCTCAGCAGAAGCCGGTCACGGACCTTAACGTGCTCTCCATTGAACATTAACTGAGCGCTGCACGCAAGGATCGTGCACAGCACCCGGGTTCCTGCTCACTCAGTAATGCTTTGCCGATTAACTGCAATTAATACCTTCAGCTGTCACACCTCACATTTGTGCTGTTTGCTGAGTCTCGAAGGCTAGAGCTATACTAATGTTATGGTGAAGATGACTCAATATGAAAAATGTACATGAAAAGAATAGATAGGCAGAAGACAGGTCATGATATGGATTTATGAGCGCATTGAGAAGACCGCTCTAGACGAAGGAGATGGAGAAGCTGATAGAGGGATATTAGGCGAGGTGCCAACCTTCTTTTTTCATTCCTGCTCGAAAGCATTTCTTCAGTCTGCAGTATCTGCATTGATTGCGCTTGTCTTTGTCCACGATGCACTGTCTGTTGAATCTTGAATACAAACAAAAATCACATAAAAGGAATTAACTTCACTTGCCACTGCTGTTGCTGCAGAGAATTTATGTTTGTTTTTTGTGACTGGAACTTGGGAGACAATAGTATTTTTGAGGTCAGTTGAATTATATTGATAGTATATTAGATTTTATATTTGAGAGCATTGTTGCATACTTCAAGTTATGATACAGTGGATATCCTTCTGATTTGGGGATAATTATGTAATTATAAAAGTGAATTGGCAAACTTATTGCATTGCCAACCAAAAAACAAGCAGCACAGTCAATGTTAAAGACAAACTCCAAAGCACATATGGAATGCCCCCCTTAGGTAAATGGTAAAAATGATACTGACGTATCACTTTCTTCTCAATCCCATCCTGGTTTGGATACTCATGGAAGGGTTTATCTCTAGTCAAGCTGATCTTGGATCAGTGTAGAAGCGGATTCAATAGCAGAATGTGAAGCTGATCAAAGGCCACTGAATGAGATGGGGTTTGGGTGGGTAGTATACAGCTGATCTCGGGTCAGTGAATGAGATGGGTTTTGGGTCGGTGGTATACAGCTGATCTCGGGTCAGTGAATGATGTGGGTTTTGGGTGGGTAGTATACAGCAGATCTCGGGTCAGTGAATGAGATGGGTTTTGGGTGGGTGGTATACAGCTTATCTCAGGTCTATGAATGAGATGGGCTTTGGGTAGGGAGTATACAGCTGATCTGGGGTCATTCCATGTGGATTTTCCTAGTTATGGATGTGATGCTTTGACTTGTGAAGAACCTATGCACTTGTAAGTCGCTTTGGATTAAAAGCATCTGCCAAATGACAAAAATGTAAATGTAAATGTAAATGTAAATGTCAGTGAATGAGATGGGCTTTGGGTGGATGGTATACAGCAGATCTCGAGTTAGTGAATGAGATGGGTTTTGTTTGGGTGGTATACAGCTGATCTCAGGTCTGTGAATGAGATGGGTTTTGGATGGGTAGTATACAGCTGATCTCGGGTCAGTGAATGAGATGGGTTTCGGGTGGGTAGTATACAGCTGATCTCGGGTCAGTGAATGATGTGGGTTTTGGGTGGGTAGTATACAGCAGATCTCGGGTCAGTGAATGAGATGGGCTTTGGGTGGGTGGTATACAGCAGATCTCGGGTCAGTGAATGAGATGGGTTTCGGGTGGGTAGTATACAGCTGATCTCGGGTCAGTGAATGATGTGGGTTTTGGGTGGGTAGTATACAGCAGATCTCGGGTCAGTGAATGAGATGGGTTTTGGGTCGGTGGTATACAGCTGATCTCGGGTCAGTGAATGATGTGGGTTTTGGGTGGGTAGTATACAGCAGATCTCGGGTCAGTGAATGAGATGGGTTTTGGGTGGGTGGTATACAGCTTATCTCAGGTCTATGAATGAGATGGGCTTTGGGTAGGGAGTATACAGCTGATCTGGGGTCATTCCATGTGGATTTTCCTAGTTATGGATGTGATGCTTTGACTTGTGAAGAACCTATGCACTTGTAAGTCGCTTTGGATTAAAAGCATCTGCCAAATGACAAAAATGTAAATGTAAATGTAAATGTAAATGTCAGTGAATGAGATGGGCTTTGGGTGGATGGTATACAGCAGATCTCGAGTTAGTGAATGAGATGGGTTTTGTTTGGGTGGTATACAGCTGATCTCAGGTCTGTGAATGAGATGGGTTTTGGATGGGTAGTATACAGCTGATCTCGGGTCAGTGAATGAGATGGGTTTCGGGTGGGTAGTATACAGCTGATCTCGGGTCAGTGAATGATGTGGGTTTTGGGTGGGTAGTATACAGCAGATCTCGGGTCAGTGAATGAGATGGGCTTTGGGTGGGTGGTATACAGCAGATCTCGGGTCAGTGAATGAGATGGGTTTCGGGTGGGTAGTATACAGCTGATCTCGGGTCAGTGAATGATGTGGGTTTTGGGTGGGTAGTATACAGCAGATCTCGGGTCAGTGAATGAGATGGCTTTTGGGTGGGTGGTATACAGCTGATCTCGGGTCAGTGATCTGCGGGCCCTCACCTGCAGGAGTACACGTGGTTCTTGCGGACGCTGCGGCGGAAGAAGCCCTTGCAGCCGTCACAGCTGGACGCGCCGTAGTGCTTGCCCGTCGCGCGGTCGCCACAGATGGCACACAGGGTGCCCACCCCCAGGTGCCCCCCGCTGCTCATGCCACCTTCTGTAGGAGGGGAATCTGAAACCACAGTCAGGGGCACTACTTCAGATCACATGTCCACTGACATTGTTATGCAGCTCTTCAGAAATAATTCTCATGCAAGCCCTGGTCACTTCAGCCCTGATCACTTCAGCACGCTCACACAGACTGTTGAGAAAACAGCGAATCTCGGTTAATTTGAAGTGAATTCTGAATGAATTTTTTTTTGATCGAGGTGAAACGTGTTAATGATTAATGCTCTTTTTCATGAGGGAGTGAGTCTCTAACTCTCATCAAATAGGTAGGGGGAGAGAGGGCAAGCTGAAGGTTAACAGCACTTTACATTATTTGCATTGATCAAATCATCCCTACTCATAACATTGTAAACAGTAACTTTTTTTAAAGCCAGGTCTGGATGTTGTACCCTTTAAAGACAAGTCGTGACAGACTAAGCCCTAAGTTGTTCTTAACTCTTTTTTGAGAATAGATTTTGAAGGTGTGAATTGATGAATTGAAACAATGGCAATAGTGATTACATTAATCTTTCGCCTGATTGAATCCAGGTTGATCAAAGGGAATAATGATCTTAAATGTGTAAGACCCTTCCTTATACTGAAATTACAGGATTACAAAGCAGATTAAGTTTTTGACAGGATTTTAACTTTCTTTGTTGCACCAGCACATGGAAAATAAGCACAATGGGGTATTTGGTTTGTTAATTAAGCACATAACCCATAAGACAATCAGAGAAGTTAGTTTTTTTTTTTCCAGCCTCTGTTTAGTTGTTAATTACTATTTCTCTCATACTTAACTGGTACCATAATATACTGTTAATTTCTATCAATGGCCTTTAATGGTGTCTCAGCACATAGGAAATAAGTGCAATCAGATATTTAATTGGTTATTTGAATGCATAACGGAATATTTCAAAATATTCAAATAAGGTTCCTCATTTTTTGGCATCATCTACTGTTCCACATATCTTAAGTCATGATCAAACTTAGCATACTGACAATACAAGTTCATAGGATAGATTCAGCACACATACTGCATATTTAGTGTACTAAGAGGATCTAACAAAAAGATTTATTGAATATGTGCTCACTACAAATTGGAAATCCTCAGGAAAGATTGAATTTACTCTTAATTTAATCTTATTTGAACACTCAGGACAGTACACAAGGTAGCAGACTAGTAAGATGGACAAGTGCAAAAACACACTGTCCCATTTGGTACATCTCTCTGTCAAACAGCCGAAAGGACTGACACAACTATAGGCATTCAGTATGCCATCAACATCAAAACTTGAGAGAAATACTGAATAACTGTGATGGCTGCTCATGTTAAAACGAACATTGTCAAAAATGAAGATCATCAAATAGTCAAATAGTTTTCAGTATAAACCCTCAGAGTTGGCAAAGGTTAAAGTCAACGAATTTTCCACATTTGTAAAAAACAACCAAAGGTGAGTCACAGCGATCAATCAGTGACATCAGGTCGAGCGGAGCCTATTTCTGCGTGGTTACGACACGGCGCCTCAGACAGGCTAACGCGGACCGCCACGGCGACAGCCGGGCTTCCACCGGCAGCACGGGGTCAAAGTTCATAGATGCGCCCTGTCAGGCAGCTAGGGACTCACCCGTGCCCAAGGCGAGCACCTGCATGTTCTCAAATTCCAGGGTGGTGTAGGCCGGATCCAGGGCCTCGCTGTAGTCTGCCATCTCCATGTCAGCCAGGGCCTTTGACAAACGCATTCTCAGTGCCCAACTCGCCTGGCTAAAGGACTTGTCTGCGGGGATGCGTGCTACCCCCCTCCCCCTCCTCCCGGTCCCTCCCACCCACAGGTGAACACCTCCCTCTACCGCACCCCCCTCTCCACCCCGTCCTGGTGCGGTGGGTCTTCCCCCAGCGTGGGGAGGTGGAAGGCCCTCTAGTGACTGGTGGAGCAGGCCGCCGCCTCCTCCTCTGCTCCGGGCTCTGGAGGTGGGAGGCCCGCAGGTTAATGTTTAGCCCAGTCAGAGCCGCGAGAGATAGCAGGACTGAGATTTCTCTCTCCCTCTTTTCTTACCTCTCTCTCTTTCTCTCTCTCCCTCTCTGACTCTCTCTTGCTCTCGCTCGCTCAATTAATTTCAGTTCAATTCGAATTTATTAAGCTTTATTGGCAGGCCAATTGCATTGCAATAGCATACACGTCACGATAACAGCACAATCAATAAAAAGGCATCATAACGAGTAAGGAGGAATGGTATTCATTAACGACATATTTGAGCAGTAATAATTAAGACAATGATATCCATAAAAACAACTGCAATGTGAAATGACCTGGCCTAAGGACAATGATGTCATGGTTCCCCACTCACTGTGCTAATCACCACACAGCCAGTGGCCATAGGTCTCTCTTACATCAACCAGACTGGTTTTTATGATTACATAGGTGAGCAAGACATATTTTGATAGATGTGCTTCTTTTCAATCTGAATGTGTTTTCTTTTACTGTGTGGATCGAAGAAAGCCTTTCCACCTCCACTTTTTGTCTAGGGTCTATCTCAATGACCAGGCTGTGGTCCCTGAGCCTGCACTTGGTCAGGAACTTTGATACTGCTTTGTATCTGTGAAGAGGTAGTATGGCCAGTATGTTGCAATGTTTCATGGCCCAATAGTTTTCAAATTTGAGCTTGTTTGTTGTGTTTTGATTCGATTGGACCAATGTTCTAAATTTGAGTTTAATTAATATTATAGCTCAACAGCTCTCTCTCTCTCTCTCTCTCTCTCTCTCTCTCTCTCTCTCTCTCTCTCTCTCTCTCTCTCTCTCTCTCTCCAAGCACCTCTTTGTCAGGCAACATTCTCAATTTCGCAAAAATCAAAATGGCTTCACTGCGCAAGTAAAACTGTGACATGGCAAATGTTTGGCAAGTGTTCTGTCTTTTATTTAAAGAAGGCGAAGTGACTGTTCAAAGCAGAGGGTCATTGATCTCTGGGCTATATCACCCTCAGGGCCACCCAGCCAGGCTGCTGAGTTTCATTGCCGCCCACATAAGACTTACTATATTGTCCAAAAAATGCTCTGGGCCAATTTTTGCTGGCCTAGACCCTGAATATTCCAGTTTGTGGCAACAGTATTATCACTTGATGACCATCCAATAAAACCAAGCTGGCCTACACTGGTTAATGGCTGAATACATTTACAATACTGGGAAATATCACAGGTGTGATATCAATAAATGGCACCTATTAAATAGATATTGAAGCCAAAGCCTTTTAGGTGATTAATTGTTTTAATTTCATAAACTCATCCATTTTAATTTCCTGTTACAGTCCTACATTTGTGTGACTATTCTACTTTTAATTGTTTTTCTTTTTTTTGTAACAGGTGACAAGTTTGACAAAAATTGCTGACTTCCCCTTTTTCCACTCAGTTTGGAGCAGTTTTAAAATAAAAAGCTATGGATGACGTCGACAAATGATCCAAATGTAAAAACAAGGTGGCTGCAATGCAGAAGCTGTAACAACCAAAGCTTCTATCAGCTCGAAGGACTTAGAGTCTGGAGAACAGCAAAGCAGGTGAATGACTCACTCCTACTGCGTATATCTTATCTGTCTCCTCATTATGTTCCCTCTATCATCAAACACATCTTATTTTTTTCTCAGAACCCACCAGAACAGCAATACACGGCTCAATAAAATGCAATCTACAAGGTTAAGGGCTGTGACGGACTATAAATGGATATCAGATCCTGATAACTGTTCTCAGATCAGAACAGGAGACGTTAACTCACCAGCTCCTGGATGTTGCTAAAGGAAAGGGTCAATAAGCTTTTTGTTTGTTCTGAAAATTTAAAAATGTTAGAAATGTCTTTATCAATTCCAATATTTTAAGATATCTGGAAGGTTACTGGAATGAGATACATGTGTATTGGCCAACAAGGAACCAGCTGAAATGTTCTTCTTGTTAACCATGTTAATAAGCTAGAACTGATAACGGTGTGGGGTTTTAAACTACCAAGCACAGCCTGACTCACTATGTCATATTCAGGAATCGACAGGGGTCTATTAATAGTGAAGGCAGTACATCCCATAATTTGTTGACAGCTACCACTATGCAGGGTTGCACAAGCAGTCTAGTTTGGAGATAGAAGCATGATGCTAAGGCCTACAGTGCAGTTTAGGTGACTATTAATATTGTTTGTTAGCACAGATACTGCACAGGCTAATAAAGAAAATGGTCTCTGCAATCTACCAACCAAGCTCCGCAGGGCAGACATAATGCCAGAGGAACGGACTCCTTCTGCAGTCGGCCCATAAGACTCTGCAAGCTCCTGACCTATCAGAGGAGTCACTAGTGTACAGGACTTCAGTAAACTTCTCATCCACAAAATGAAAGGTGCTGATGGACATTATTAGCAGCTTAAAAATGCTGGTCTCTAAGCATTGCTGATTGTCCAGGCATGTCAG
Source organism: Conger conger (assembly GCF_963514075.1). NCBI lineage: Eukaryota > Metazoa > Chordata > Actinopteri > Anguilliformes > Congridae > Conger > Conger conger. Next base: position 29,047,116 of record NC_083773.1, on the reverse strand, counting down.
GAAATGTATGGAGCAGTGAAGGGGTCAGTCGGTTCACCAGCCGTCGATGGTTCACATTCAGAGAGATTTATCTTCTGGCTATGTGTAATGATATCACCCCTTGGGTAATGTTTGCCTTGTTGTGTATAAGCGCACAATATGCTGCTTTCGGCACCGATTAAGCTTTTCAGTAACATGGAGCATAGGAAAACCAGGGCATCCAACACAAGCCTCAGCACTGGTTGGCATTTATATAGCGCCTTTATCCAAAGCGCTGTACAATTGATGCTTCTCAGCCACCCATTCATACACACACTCACACACCGACGGCGATTGGCTGCCATGCAAGGCGCCGACCAGCTTGTCAGGAGCATTTGGGGGTTAGGTGTCTTGCACAGGGACACTTCGACACAGCCCGGGCGGGGGATCGAACCGGCAATCCTCCAACTGCCAGACGACTGCTCTTGCTGCCTGAGCCATGTAGCCCTGCTCATGGAGCACTGCTCACAGACAGATATTCTAAGCCTGATATTCAGTCATTACTGTTTCTCTCAGCTCATGTCACAGTCTCCTACAGACACTGCTGTCCTTGAGCAAAAACACTGTTCAAAGCAAGCATTTATGTTTGCTCAAAATGGAGGAGGCATATAGGCATCCTCCATTTTCCTGAAAACTGTCGAAAGGACAGTCTTACAGAAAGAAGGCAATCTATGTGTATGTGAGGAAACGAAGATTGTGGTATGTTTATTGTTATATGGTGCTACGTGTTACACAATGTGCTAATACTGCTCCAAACAAGCAGAAAGCAAACAGTAAATGGCTATACCTTCTTGCAGTCACTGTGTTATGCAGCAATGTATTTAAGCCTTTCTGGCCAATCTTCTTCAGGCTCATGTAAATAATGTCAGCACCTTAATCACAAGATAACGCAAGATAAATCGCCCATTCCTACACTCAAAGAAATGACAGGGGCATTACTTCACACAGTGGCTGCAATGGACAACCCTCCCCCACCCTCCAACCCATTCTGTGTTATTTCAACTCTAACAGAGTTTATATCTAAATAATGAAACAATGAATATGAGGTGAATGAATATGACAGTTACAGACTGTCAGTATTTATTTAAGGGTATTTAAATGCATGTCCAATGTGGGGAATTACCTTTTATATGTAGTCCCTTTATATGTCGTATATGTAGACAAATTACCACAATCCTATATAATGTCCTCATATTTGCTGTAGTAATTGGTTGCAAATCCTTTGCATTCAATGACTGTCTGATGTATGCATCCCATAGATATCGCCATATGCTGGGTATCTTTCCTGATAAAGCTCCGCTATGCTTGTACTGCAGCTAATACTCAGCTCCTGTTTGTTTCAGGGGCTTTTTGCCTTCAGTCACATCCTCAGCAATTGACACACATGTTCAATGGGATTCAGATCAGGTGATTGGCTTGGACAGTCTAGAGCATTCCGCTTTTTGGCCCTGAGTAACTACTTGATTGCTTTAGCAGTTTGTTTGAGGTCATTGTCCTGCTGCAAGCTGAAGCGCCATCCAATGAGTTTGGATCTGAGCAGATAAGATGATTCTGTATATTTTAGAATGAATTCTGCTGTTGCTGTCAGCAGTCACAATATCAAATAAAACAACTGAGCCAGTTCCAGTGGCAGCCATACATACCTAACCCATAATATTACCTCTGCCATGTTTCACAGATGAGGGAAGGGGGTGGTTGGATCATAAACAGTTTTTTTCTTTCTCAAATATCCATACTTTTCTCTTTCCATCACTTTGCTACAGGATATTACTCATCTCATGTGTCCATAAGAGATTTTTCCAGAACTCACTTTTTTTAGCAAACTCAAACGTGGCAGTTTTTTGTTTTTTTATGAGTTTGCATTTTGTGGTGAACTCTTGTGGTAAGGTTGTTGTGGTTTAGTTTCTTTTTGCCACATGTATGCCTACATCCTGGAGAATGATCTTGATCGATTTGAATGTTGAAAAGGAGGTTTTCTTTGCAATTGAAAGTATTATCTTGCCATGCTCTGCAGTGGTCATCCGTCTTCTACCAGGTTATTTGTTATTGCTGAGCTCACCAGTTCTTGTTTCTTGACAATGTACCAAGAACTTGATTATGAAACACCCAGTGTTGGCTATGTCATTTTATTTATTTATTGTTCCACACAGCGATGCCCAACTTCACTGGCATTGGCACTTGGTCCTCATTTTTCAGAGACAACAGCAGCTGACTCTAAATGCTAATTTCACTCCTCAAATTGCTCTAGACCTCTTGTTAACTTTCTTGTCCATAAACAAATTATGCAACAACACACATCTGGCCAAGAAGCCAATTGTCCAATTTCTACTACTAAGTATGAAAAGTTCCAGGGTTCACCTGGTATGGGTGTAAATACCCACAAATTACAGCCGGCTGTCTGCACTTTAACCTCATAGTCATTGTTGTCGATATCCAAAACAACAAACATTGTGTCACTGTGAAAATACCTACAGACTGCATTGTATATAGGTCAAACAGTGATCACATGCTCACTTAGCGCAAGTAAAATCTAGTTAATTTAACACTAAACTTTGTTTTCTCATCCCCGTTCTCTCACCCATTGCCTCCCCTCTGTCCAATTCATCTTTCTCTCTCCCTCTGTCTCACCCCTCCATCCTCTCCTTCACCGCAGCACATCCCTGTCTAAAAGCCTGGGTCTTGTCCCGGGATCAGTCGTCCACTTTGCCCTGAGGCTAAAAGTCAACAATAAAGGCCTCCATTTCCCCCTTCTGAAATTTCAAACTCCAGTTTGTGAACAAAGTCTATCTCCTGCATAGGGATCTCCCACCAGTGACCAAACTCCATTTGAAACTGCAACCTATTTGTACTTTCCCCCTGAAAGATACCTTTCCACTTCAGAGGCAACATCACGGGAAGGAAGGTGGAAGAAGCACAGCAGAAATGCAGTGAGCCGGGCGCAGGCTCACCGGGGTGGAAGGAACAGGCCTTCCTCGAAGCCATGGATTATGGAACTCGCAGAGACTGTCTGTTTCTCAATGGGGAGAGCCTGTCTGTCAGAAAGCAGGCCATTTTATGGCTCAGATGTGTTCGAATATTGATAAGAGGGAAAGAAGAACACGGACAATGTGCTTGCCACAGCATATTTAGGACCAGTAAAAAAAAAGCCGGTGCTGCCTAGGTCGGTCTGATGGGGGAGATATGTGAGTATAATGTCATGGAACAAGACCTTGTCAACAGATAGCTATCTCCTGCTTGTCTTTCATCTTGTGCAAGCTCAGATTTGGCTACTATGTGAATATCACTACAGTTCTTCTTTTTGCTTTGTTTATAAACTATGACTCAGAATTTAATCTCTCTTAATACTTTTAAATGTTTATTTTTTTATGTATATTTGTTTCCTCAAGGGTTGTGGGGATGTTTATTCAAACTAGAGGATACTTATGCGCTAGAGTTTGCATTTGTAGCAAGATACTGTGTACATTTTGAAGGAGAAGATGTCTGTTCAGTCAGGACTCGCCTTGTTTTTATTTCTCTAAAGAATTCAAACAGACGCAGAGGCTGACAGAATGGTTCAGTCATAAAAGCTGCAACTGCCTTCTATTTCAAGCACATGTAAAATGTGACCAATATGCATTTTCTCTGACTACTTAAACTTAAAATAGTTAAAACTGTGAAAAATGTGTTAGGAATGCAGCACACAAATGCTATAATTGTATCCTGTTTATGTGTCTCTGATGTCTTTTGAGTTGTACAGAGAGAGAAAATGTTATACATCGTCTATCACAGTCAGAACTTTGCTTTAAAATAAGAAACTTTGCATTAAATATGAAATTACACATCTGAAAGCTGATATAACAAGTGAGCAGGGTGGCTTGCTTTCATTGGTTCGTTTAATATGTCACCAACGGCTGGAACACCAGCGAGCTATTCAGAGCTGTGTCAGGTGAAACTGTGACAGTATTAAGAACCTGGAGATATCAGGACTGCTCAGGATTATTCATTTGTGTTTCCGCTCCTTCTGTTTAATACCGTGGGGAGGGTAGGGGTCTTTAAAAACCGTCCTGTTAATCTTCACAGTGCTGTTTTCCACTACAGCTATTGCAGGGAACAAAAAGTTTATAATTCACAGTGTATCAATTTCATTGAGCTGAACTTTATGAATTATTGATGAGACACCTTTCTATGGAGAATAATTCTCAATATACATAAATAGTACACAGCCATAGTCCTGGTAGTGTGCTGCACTGCTCAGGGTATGTATATTGCAGGCTGTGCTTGAGCATTTATGGATTTTAATTTCAGTCTGGTCTGCCTTGGGGACAGTGAGAGGGTAATTACCATGACTACCGTAAAAGAGAGTAATGGCAGTTTACAAAGTTCCTCTGTGGAGACCTGTTACTTTGCACAGACATACACACATACTGTTACACTGTTGATAAGGAGTGACTCAGTATCCCTTGACTATAATATATTGTTAAACATTTTTATCATTATTATTATTATTATTATTATTATTATTATTATTATTATCACAGAGAATTACTAATTTATATCAGATTACTTTGTAGAAAACATAACTTCTTTTTTTTGACCAAATATGTACATTTCTCTACATCTCCTCTTGCTGTCATAAACTAATAAAAACCCGAAGTAGCCTTTTGTACACTAAATGAGTAAACAATTGCGTCAATAAACACTTAGATCAATTCTTTCTGTAAATCAATCATACAGCGCGATAACACTCTTTCAATAATTAACTCCTGTTTTTGCTGAGAATGAAAGCAGACTGCAGGCACTGCCACAGCTCTTGAAGACAGCTCTCCCTCTTCCTCATTTGTCTCTAGAGATACATATGTATGAGAATCAGCCACCACATTAAAACCATCGGCTTAAACCAGTTCTTTCATTATTGAAAATGCTAATATGACGTGTACTTATATAAGCGGATCATCAGAATGAATTGCATTCAAAAGTTCCATTTTTAAATGGAAATGGAAATCTTGTAAGCTCCTTGGGAGGTTGGGGGGGGGGGGCATTTTTATTTAAATATCTTTGTACGTACTGGTGGTCATGATGACGTCGATATTAACAGATGCTCCAGGACCTGTAATGTTTTTCATATAAAAGAAAAGCTGCCATATTTAAAAATGCATGGCATCTAATCCTACGTCAGTTCCACCCTTCTTCCCTCCATTGGAATTACATGGTACTGCATGCGGTGAAACTTATGTAGGAATAGATCCCATGAGCTTACAAGATTTCTATTTTCATTTAAAAATTTAACTCTTGAATGAACTTCACTTCTGATTATCTCCTTATGTAAGTACACATATTATATAATGTAATATTAAGTGGTTATAGAGTTTAACGCATTTTTAATCATGGTTTAAGCGGTGGTTTTAAAGTGGTGGCTGATACAGACACAGTGCATACTGCAGTGTGAGATTAGCTGTAGCTGATGAGTGTATACTGTTACATGTTATATACAGACACAGTGCACACTGCAGTGTGAGATTAGCTGTAGCTGATGGGTGTATACTGTTACATGTTATATACAGACACAGTGCACACTGCAGTGTGAGATTAGCTGTAGCTGATGGGTGTATACTGTTACATGTTATATACAGACACAGTGCACACTGCAGTGTGAGATTAGCTGTGGCTGATGGGTGTATACTGTTACATGTTATATACAGACACAGTGCACACTGCAGTGTGAGATTAGCTGTAGCTGATGGGTGTATACTGTTACATGTTATATACAGACACAGTGCACACTGCAGTGTGAGATTAGCTGTGGCTGATGGGTGTATACTGTTACATGTTATATACAGACACAGTGCACACTGCAGTGTGAGATTAGCTGTGGTTGCTTGGCTTCCTCTCTTCTTCTCCTCCGCACTGTTTCAGTTCTTAGTTACTAAAATAGTTTTTGTGGAATTCTTTCTCTATACAACAGTATTGCCAGAAAACCAGTAAAAATTCCCACTATAGCCAACTGTGAGCTCTCTCTTGGATATGCACTTAGAGGGTCTGTATGGGCCACACAGTTTAGGGCCAGTATTGACAGTCTGCTTAGCCCAAGTTTGGGCGTGGATTCAATCTGCATTTTGCACTTAATTTTAATTACATTTTTCCAAGTGTTGTGGAACTAGTCAAATTGTGTTTCTGAAGAAAAAACAGGGGGCCAAGTTGATTGAATCCCTGCCAAAGATAACAATAGTACATTGAATACAGAACAATGAGTGAGAATAATGACACAATCATTAATGAACATCGCCCACATACTCTAGTATGTTACAGTCCTGACTACTGGCAGCATCAAGACCCACACTTCCCCACTCTAGGCCCTAATGGCACGTGAAATATTTATACATACTTATCCCCATGCAGCCTGGTGCAAGGTCGCAAATGTGTGATTACAATGTTCTTAACTGAACATTGTATTGCTAAACAATGATTTTCCCTAAAAAAAAATAAAAAAAATAAAAAAAATAAAAAAGCTTTCCAGGGAACCAACAGAGTTCATGAAAAGTGGGAATACATTAAAAAACAAACTTCAGGAGGGTATATGAGCTTCTTTAAGTTGGGAATTTCTCTAAAGTTGGCCTTGCTTAAGTATAAAGTATAATAATTATTATCAATAAGTTCAGAATCCTCTAGCAATTCTTAAACTGACTTACAAAACTGATGTGACTGATTGGGCCAAAGTAGGTTAATTGCCTTGGTATTAATATTTGAGAGGAAATGCGGGTCTAGATATATGCATCGTAGTTAATTTAACAGTTGTTTCTTGGCCTTACCTTAATAAGTGTTCTTTGTTTTATACACAACCTTAATCAAAGGTTATGAAATACATTTCCAAATAAAAACTTTGGAAAACATAAAAGAACATCTGCAGAAAGTACACCTATTGAGTTGATAAAGTTGCAATGCTGAATGGGTTTCTCAACATTCCAAACATAGCATGCACAATGACTTGGGGAAAGGCACAACACATGATTTAACAGTGCCTCCTTGTGGACTTGAAGTGTAATTGCCATGACATCACATGCCAAAATGGCCTGCAAAAACCTCAGTGAAGACAAGAAATAAGGTTAATGGAATAAGAGCTATATATGCGCAAATTGATGTCTCACAATACTGAAAGTATATGTAATTAATTTCGAGTTAGTTTGGAGACTGTTTGGCCAGTGCATTTCTGGGATCACTGACGTCTAACGTGTGCATTTAATTATGAGACCAATTTAAGGGGGAATGATAGATAGAATCTAAGCCACAGTATTATTTCAGCACTGCGCATACAGTAAGTACCCCTCAGAAATTCTGCATTAGCTACACACTCTGTTTTGTGTCTGGGCGTTACACATAGTCCTAATACTGAAACAATAGTGACAGACCCAATCCACAGTGTAGCACAGCTGATTGTGTTACATAATGGCAGGGATGCCAGGATGTACAATGATAATGGTTTGCTCAAGAAGCAATTACACACAGTATTGTCTAGACAACCCTTCCCCCAAAAGAAAAATATCTAACTACCAACTGGGTCATTTAAACAAACTAATCGCTAGCAAATCAGAGATATAGTTGTTTCTGCTCAGGAACAAGCCCATCTTCCTAGATTACATCTCTGTGCACAGTGATTATAAAGTAGACATCTGACTGTGACACAGATACCTGACTAAGCAGCTTGATTCTATAACATCGAGACCCTTCCCCTCCATCATATCAGTCCACATATGCATAACTTTCTGCTCTCAAGAATTTGTCTCACTTTGAGAGCGTTTACTCCTGTAAACTCCTGGCTGTAATAAAAATAAAATAAAACTCAAATCTCAAGGTTGATTCAATAAAATGTATTTTAATTAGAATTATTGCCCTATATTATTGAAACGGCACAAAATAATTTGTTTTTGTATACATAGAATGTGACCTCAAACTTCATTTAAATGTTTACATAATAATAATAATAATAATAATAATAATAATAATAATAATAATATGTTAATTATTATTATTACTATAAATTATTATTTAACAAATGGTTGTTATTATTATTACAATTACATGGGGGTATTACAATAAAAATTAGTTTTTATAAATCTACTCACACAGAATGATGATGTAACTTTCCTTGAGTACGTATTCATGGACATGCACACGCACAAACTATTATAACTATAATATTAATATTAATATTATAATTTATATTTTTTAATTGTCATTATGGAAGACTATGTGACTCAACCATAGAGTGGCAGATTATTATCCTAGATTTGATGATCTGTCATGGCACTTTTTGGACTGTGATAACCCAGACTTGAGCCACAATGAATTAATTACAATGTTTCTTTTAGCCAATTGTCTTTCAATGTCTGATATTTATTTTTTGTATTGATCATAATATTTACACAGCCATTGGTAGCATTGCAAGATTCAAACGCAAATGAATTAGTGGAAAAGCAGATTTTGAAAGGTCATGCGTTCCAAAGGTGCCACCACTGAACATTCAGACCCTGAGTTACTGCTGTGGCTGCCACAAACCATCTCTCTTGCAAAGTACAAAGTAACTTAAGACAAGAAGCTAACATTTGTTTTTTCTCCCTCTATTTCTACTTGCCTTTTTCCAGCCAACTCAAAGTTTCCTTTCCTTCCTAGTTATTATGTGTTATGCACCTGAACCTGATTTTGTGCCAGTGCATAACTGGGCCGTTTTGCTTGGTCTGGTTGCTATCTGTTCAGGTTTCCTTTCTGGTCACAGCTCTGACACCACCGCAAGTTATCAAAGGAATGCTGGGCCATTGAGGCTCATGGTATCATTCAGAGCTCTGAACAAACAAATGGTTCTCTAGCTCTGTTCCCACCCCCAACAGCCCTTAAGTTCCTGAACCTGTTCCCACCCCCAACAGCCCTTCACTTCCTGTTCCCACCCCCAACAGCCCTTCACTTCCTGCCCCCACCCCCAACAGCCCTTCACTTCCTGTTCCCACCCCCAACAGCCCTTCACTTCCTGCCCCCCCAACAGCCCTTCACTTCCTGTTCCCATCCCCAACAGCCCTTCACTTCCTGTTCCCACCCCCCAATAGCCCTTCACTTCCTGCCCCCCGAACAGCCCTTCACTTCCTGTTCCCACCCCCCAACAGATAGGTGAATATCGGATGCCATAAAATTATCAGCACTAAACTGAGAATAGTGAAAATATGCCAATACTCCTTTGACGCATAGTTTGGCAAGTTCATTTTTGGATTGATACAATCACAGGGGATAAAGAAAAACACTGATACTCTGACACTCTGAGTTCATTCTGACTCAAAATTAAGGACAAAAGTTGATTGTATCAGGGCCAGTAACTTGATTTTGTCACTAGGTAGTCACAGTTTCAGTTCAATTCAGTTTAAAACAATTATTAATAGGAATGAATAACTTCCTTGTTTTGATTTATCTACAGTTAATTTTGCTTTTCTGAGTATCGTAACAATCTGTTTTGAATCATAATTTTTTACATGCTTTTGGCATTGTTTGCCTGTTTACCTACTGGAGTCTGTGCTGAAAGGGGCAGTTATGGTACCATCTACCAGAAATATTTGATGTTAACGTCACTCAAATCCTTTTTTCTGTGATTGTCAATATTGCTATTTTTCTGTATTTGCTGAAGTTCTCTAAATGTGTATTGGTCAGGTAACCTGTAGTAAGGCTTTCAGTCAATCGGTATATGTACTGTGTATTCATTCTTTGAGGATTGCTTGTCAAGATATAATGTTTTGCAGTAATTTTTTAATGAATTTGGTGCTGAAATAAATGACATCAAAACAAATCCATCTGACTTACGCTTACGTTTTATTGAATTTAGAAGGTTTAGTCCATAATCACCTTTTCATTAGTTTATGCATTGTCTGCAAATAAGTCATACCTTAGCTTTCCTGTTGATTATTTGAATATCATCTTCTTTTCAAGGGCTAATGCAAGCAAACATGATTCAATGGAGCTGTTTAGCAGAGCTGGAACATAGTGTGGCCATATTTGAACGGTGCAATTTACATAAACCCAACCGGCATTGTGGATCATTTAAGTCACCTGGCTATGGGAAAGACTCAAGTCTTTCTTAGTGATATGTAATCTTGTAGTGCCTCCCAGATTTATTGTTTCACGCCATGGTTTCAGACCTGGACCCTTCTATCGGACACAATGTAGTTTTAACGGCCTTAAACGCCTCTCTCAAGCTTACAGCAGTTAGGCCCACAAACACAGAACATGTTTTGTGGATAACAAGTACAATAAAGCACACTTCCCGCAAGTATAATTTCCCTAAAGCATTTCAGTCGCCATTACAAAGCGTAAAATGTAAGTATCCCGTGTTCTACTCCCCATTGCAGCTGTAAAGGAAAAACTAAAAACAGCGCAAAAACTTACCATATGGAGTGTCCATACCCGCACTGACTTGTGAATTAACATTGACCATATCGGTCCCCTCTTCTTTAAACGAAGCTGTTTTCGTTACTTCATTGGATGCAGTGTGGCAGTTTTTGCCAGCTTGTGTGGCTTTGCTTTTGCGGAAGGTGTTGTTGGTGTAAGGTAAGGCCCGCTCTCCTGCTGTTATCTTATTGATTTTTCCTGATCTTTACAAATGTGGGTGGAGAGGTTAAACATTAACCAGGCTCTTATGGAGACAGATCTATATGGTGGCTGTAGCTATGGCAACGAAAGAACTGACACACCAATATTCTTTTTCTGTCGTTTTCGGTCCTAATCATAATGACTCAATCGCTCATTCGTGTCTTTCCCAATAAGACCCAGAGGCATACTGAATATTTTTCTGGACACCCTCTCGGCCATTGCCGATGGTGCAGTTCATCCACCCCCCCTTAAGCTCACTAGCTCCTATGAAAATGGCCGACAGGAGTGTTTCACTTTTGGTTCTAAATCCTGTGGGTGTTGAATGTTGAAATAGCATCACTCGAGCCTCATGTTACACCTGTTAACTTGAAGGCCTGGCTGTGCTTTGTCTGAATTCTTTCAGTTATGGAAACGGTTTGAACAGAACAAAATATAAATCATTAAATAAAATATAAATCATTTGTAAAATGTTACACACAAACCTTTGGACTAAACCTCTTGGAATTTGTTATTGAATATACATGCATCGTTTGTGGCATTGAATGCTTTAAGAATAATTTTTTCCAGGTCTACCTCGATATGTGCTTAGTATCAGTAGCAGAAGAATAAAGTATAAGGTGCTCAGGTCTTTTAGGCCTACAGGTGCTCTTTGGATTTATGTGGGTCAGCTTTAGATGAACAAAAAAGGAAGAATGGCCATGAACAAAAATGAGGAAGGCCACTTTACGTCAGAGTGATATTTCTTACAAATGTAAAAAAGCAAAAAAGCACATTTCTTCTTCACTGAATCCGAGGCACTGTGTTGTTTAAGAGAAATGTAACCCTTTATTATAACATGTATTTTGGTATATCATGGACGAATGATGGTGCCATTAGGGCCTTATGGTGTGTTGAGAGGCAGAAATGATTTGTGCAGGAAAATAAATCAGAGAAATGCCCCCCTGAAGTGGTGCGCTTGCATACCCACATACTCACCCCACCTCTAGGGCCCCCTGGACCTGCTACTGCCTGTGAAACCTTTCCATTTTATACCCCTGTTGAGAGGTACTGTAACTGTCGCATGAAACATGAAATTGCAAATACATACCCAGTACAGACAGGGTGCAAAATATCTCACATCAAGTTGGATCAATTTCATGCTACAATACTTTTGCTATAACAACCTGTGTAAATTTGTGAGGGGGCAGGTTAGCAGGTGGCCTCTGTCCGCTGTGTGTTCCTGTTCTTCTGCTGTCCACCGGCTGAGCTGCACAGTCGCTGTGTTGGAGGAGCCAGTGCAGGCAAACTGCAGGCACCGGATCGACAGAGGGAGATCGCAGGTGAGTGTCCATATGCAGGCATTCTCATGATGATATGATGAATGTTTGTTTCTAACATTGAGGATTTAGATATGATGAATGTTTGTTTCTAACATTCATAATGTTCTGCTGGCTGTTTTTGGGTTACACATACAGTTTAAAGTTTCAACCGGTACCCCCATAACCAGTTAGAATACAAAAACATCAATCACAAGCAATCACAAGCTCTCCAGATCTGCCAATATTTACATCATATAAATTACACTAACTACATAGTATGCTGATTTATACACTAATGTCCAATGAAATTGCAGTTAAGAAAGAGGTCACAGGAACTTTGACAGACAATATAATTCTGACCTGTGCTGATTTTATGAGCTCTTTATGACTTAAAAGCATTTTGTACGAGACCATTTGGCAGCATAAATATCCAGGACAAATGAGAAAGGGTTTGAGGAGGAATTGATGAGGCAGTAAGAAACAGTCTGGTTCTATCACCCTTATCCAGCCAAGCTGAAAGAACAGCACTTTTTAATCTTCCTGCCTGCTTTGTTAATTCTTTGTTTTTCAAAATCTATGCCTTTCTGTCTTCACAATGTGTAATTTTCAAAAGTTGATTTGAAATAAAAGTAGACCTTGGAGTTCATTATGGGAATTCTTTGTATTAAAGCTGTGTGCTTTTGTTTATATTTCATTAGTTAGAGTAAAATATTGAAGAAACATAATTTATCTTTCCACTTTGTAACCCCTCCCATGTATTGTATGTATGTTTTACCGGAATATAGAAATAACTTAGAATATAATAACTATACAAAGACAATGACAATAAAATGACAATATAATAACTATACAAGGTACATGAACAATAAAAAACCTTTATATTTTGGAGATTAAATCTTAACATTTCTCGATTTTCCGTTAGGTGACCTCTGTTGGTGGTGAGTGGTAATGCAGATCATTTCTTATGGCTGGATAGCCAGAGGGCGGTGAGCAAACATTGATCTCACTTGTCGGCGTGATTCTTCCAGCTCAGTTCTCGGTATGTATTTTACAGTCGATGAATATAAGTAAGCTCAGGTCATCCTGCATCCTGTCTTTTATGGGATACAGACAGTAATTTGATGAACACTATTTACAGTCTATGAATAGCCCTAAAAGCACTTTAATCAGGGTGAAATACACCGGAAAGAACATTTAACCACTATTTTACAGCAGGCCTCCATACTTCTAAAAGCCTTTAAATACAACGAGGATACTGTATATGTATAGGCTATGTATAGTAACAATAGAGTGACATTTGTTATTTGAGATCAAAGCATGAATATGATGCAAAAGTAACTAACAAACAGCTTTGATTGCATGGTATGTACATGCACATATGGTTATCATTTTACAGAAGCAGTTTTTTTGTGTTGAGTCCCCCATCTTTCAGCTGTACAAAAGTAGATAAACAGTTGACTGACAGGTATTAACTATACTCAGGTGTTTTCTTTTCTATGGATTGTTCACACATAAAAAACCAATGAGACTCTGGTCTTGGTATTAGCCTTTGTCTCATCTGTGGAGATTGCATTTGGAGTCAGAAGGCATACACCGTCATGAAGAGCAGAGAACTATGTCTGAAAAACAACTAATCTGTAACCTATAATAAGTTCAGTGTATCACAAATGTGGTATAATGTAATAAAATATTAAGTTTCCTGCCCTCTAGGTTTTTTTTGCATTTATTCAATTTTTAACAGTGTAATTTGGATAGAGGATATACTGTTTGAAAGTATTAAAACTCACGGTTGTATCTGTATAAACTATTTTAAGATGCTATTACTTTAGCATAACAGTATTTTGTAACATGTGGATGGCAAAAAAAGCATTGAGGGACCTCGTTTTCACTCCATTTTGGAAATACATTCTACACAAAATAAGATAATGTCAGTGTTCTTTTCACGGCAAGGGTCCAGCAAACCAAATGTTTAATAATGCAATTCTAAATCTCTCTAGCCTCTCACGTATTCTGGAGAGAATATTTCTGAGGAAGACTGAAAACGCCTTTGGCTTCACAATAGAGGGCATTTTCATCATCATGACCCAATTTTATATCAGTGATGATCAAAGTAAATTCTCAAAATATTGTATTATTATTCAGTATGCCTATAAATAAGGAGTAAACCTTGTTTCTGAATAAGAAATAGCATGTAAAATTGTGGAATGTGTTTGACTTGTTGATGGGGGTTGGGTATTTGACAAAAACGTCAATCAATGGACCTCAATGAATATATTAGTATACAAAATGTATTATTGTGATTATTGTACTTATTTGTTACAATCTTCGATCTGTTGCTATCTGAGGAGAGCACAAGGAGAGGGAGAGTAAGGGGCAGGGTGTCAGGTGGGGGAAGTGCAAACACTTTTTTTCAGGACAAAAAGTGTTGGATAGTTTAGTAAGCAAAATACAGTATTTTACATGTCATAAGACCCATAATATGGTGACCTTGAGTGTCCAGAAAGGCACCACTTCAAATAAAATGTATTATTATTATTATTATTATTATTATTAATATCATTTAGTTTCCATATGTCCTCTTGGAGTCTCCAAATGTACTTTTGGAAAACTTCCTAGACATAGCTTAGAAAAAACTGTGATATTTTTGTGATATTGTCATCAAATTTGAAAGGGGATTTTTCCAATGTTGTGACTTTCCTCCAGAAAGAAATGGAAAACAAACCCCAAAGAGTTACCTATCAAGAATAGAAGGGGTGATACTTAAGGGGTTAACCATCGTTATTTACTACATGAGACACAGGTAGTGCTTATTGTTATTATGATTCTTTTTATTATTATTATTATTATTATTATCCATCCATCCATCCCATCCATTATCTGAACCCGCTTATCCTGATCAGGGTCGCAGGGGGGCTGGAGCCTATCCCAGCATACATTGGGCGAAAGGCAGGAATACACCCTGGACAGGTCGCCAGTCTATCGCAGGGCACACACACCATTCACTCACACACTCATACCTACGGGCAATTTAGACTCTCCAATCAGCCTAACGTGCATGTCTTTGGACTGTGGGAGGAAACCGGAGTACCCGGAGGAAACCCACGCAGACACGGGGAGAACATGCAAACTCCGCACAGAGAGGCCCCGGCCGACGGGGATTCGAATCCAGGACCTCCTTGCTGTGAGGCGGCAGTGCTACCCACTGCACCATCCGTGCCGCCATTATTATTATTATTATTATTATTATTATTATTATTATTATTATTATTATTATTCATTCATTCATTATCCTAACCCGCTTATCCTGATCAGGGTCGCAGGGGGGCTGGAGCCTATCCCAGCATTCATTGGGCGAAAGGCAGGAATACACCCTGGACAGGTCGCCAGTCCATCGCAGGAGAGACAGTCCATTCACTCACACACTCATACCTATGGGCAATTTTGACTTTCCAATCAGCCTAACCTGCATGTCTTTGGACTATGGGAGGAAACCGCAGTACCCGGAGGAAAACCCACGCAAACACGGGGAGAACATGCAAACTCCGCACAGAGAGGCCGACCAGGATTCAAACCCCTTGCTGTGAGGCGGCAGTGCTAACCACTGCACCATCCGTGCCGCCTATTATTATATTATTATTATATTATATTATTATTATTATTATTATTATTATTATTATTATTATTATTATCATTATTAAACTGTAATATGAAACCAGTTGCAGCATCATTGTGAAATAAGAAATGTAGGCATAAGCATAATCTGCTTAATTTTTACATACTGTCACTTTTTGCAGTCAGGTTTCATTGTGATGGTGTGTAAACAGAATAACTGAAATTCATGTGCATCATGTATTGATGACGAAAAAACATATTCTTTAATTTATAAAATCAGCAGGAATTTAATAATTATATATCACCATAAACTGGAGAGCACAATCTAAAACACTATCCCTTAGATTCACTATTTAAATTGATTTGTATTGGGTTCATATTTTATATTGGCAAGTGAAGTATAGCCAAACCTTACACAAACGTCCACTCCAAACAATAAATGACAAAAAGTGTTCTTTAATTCATTTTATTAATATGGTATTATTTCGCCCAATACTAATAAGCAAACATTTTATCACCATACATCCATAAAAATTATAAAGCACAAAATAATTGTCGATTTCATATCTACATTTTGTGTAGACTTGTGAAATGTATAGTTTTGAAAATTAATTCTTTGGTCTACTGTATATACGATGGTACAGCTCAGCCTATTTTACTTTTGTGTTGTCTGGTAGTTTAATATTACTAAGGGAAACCTAAGCAGGTAAACATCCGATGTTGTTCTCATGGTTTACCTATGGCATGTCTTACGGATATGAATGTTCCTGAGCGCAGTATACACACCCACCCTGTCCTTGTCTGCAGAACAGATCATGGTAATATAATAGTGTGGCACAATCAATTGTCTCTTCTGGGGAATGTATTCAGTTTGATATTAACAATTAAAGTTAATAATCTATCTCAAAACTTCTTTAAAAATGTTCATATGTAGTGCTATAAATTCCAATCTATATACTTGCCAATTTACAGTTTGGGATCTCTTGTACTTTTCGTTTTACAGTACAATTACTGTACAATTGGGGACTACTGACAATGGGTGATTGAATGGTTATAGGAACTAGTCACTGTAAAACAATGAAAGAAGTTTATATACATTTTAGCTTCATTTCTCCACACTTTCGGGAGGATAATTATTTTCTTACTGATGGGAGAATCCCCCATGGCC
The DNA here is from genome assembly GCF_963514075.1 of Conger conger. NCBI lineage: Eukaryota > Metazoa > Chordata > Actinopteri > Anguilliformes > Congridae > Conger > Conger conger. The sequence continues at coordinate 29,030,421 of NC_083773.1, read as the reverse complement.
AAAAGACACTTGGTTGAGGTATGCCAATTCTGTGTCCATCTGGTCACTTTGCTCCTCATTACATGGTGATTCTTCTTCGAGCACTTCTTCATGGGTTTCTTGTGTTTTTAGCTGTTCTTCTTGAAGATTTTTGTGAGCTGTGACAAATAATTCCAGCACGTCCGTGCAGTAATTCAAACCCAGACCATAATCTATCTGCACATACTTACAGAGCAGTGGAGAATCTGTCAATGGGCTACTTTGTTTTCTCATTGTATTCTTGCTGAAAAGTTCACAAAAGTTAAAATGACCCTCAAACACTCATCACCATTTTGCATAATCATTTCAGCAACACTACTTACGCTAACAATAACAATTTATATTATATGACTGGATACGTTTTAAGTCTTCTGTACAACAGTCTGTCATGAACAACACAAGTCGCTGTCTTTGGTTTCTGGATAACTCTCAAAACTGATAATGCGTAGATGATAATGGTTCAGTTTTAAACACATACATAGTTTATAGGTATACTCAGCAGTTAAGAAACAGAGATAGGAGAGAGAGGTTTCATGAATGCCATACAGGTGGAGTTACAATTAGCTGTCAGTTACTGACTAAAGATGTTGCTTTGCAGCAAAACAAAATGGCTGTCCAAATATAACTAAAACGTGCAAAAAGGGACTGCTTTTCTAGGGTGCATACTCTATGAATTGTTTGACAAAATTGAAATGTTTGGAAACCAAGTCATTTAGTTGTGCTCTAACAATGAGTACTGAAAATAGTTGTATCACCGTGATATATTCATCATGTGGACTAATTATTTTCCATATTTCCAGTAATCTTCCACAATTAATCTCTCAACACCATCAAACACTTGCTAAAATATATGTAAAAACTGAGAACATTTAACATCCTCCATATTGAAACTATATCTGGCAGTATTTTCTGGTAATTAGAAAAATAGCACTGTATAAATGAGAAGTTTTTTTAACTGCATGGTTTCAGTGAAAAATCGGTTTCCATATCAAAAGATTTCTTGGACAGAAATGCATAAAATAGCAAACACCAGAGGGAGAGAGTGCTTGTTGGTATGTTTCAAATGTCCAACTAGCTAGTAAACATTCTCATAAATAGCACACTGCTTTTTGAAGGGGAAGAGTCTTTAACTACAGGTTATGCAACATTCCAAAAATTGTTTGAAACTGACTTCAAATAAGTAGTAGTTGAATTAAATATCTAACTGTAAATTAGAATTTTTTGATACATTGCTAAAATCCTATTTTGCTTCATGCAGTGTCTACAGCTATATACTTTTCACCTATATACTGGAGAACAATATTACATTACAGTATATTCTAAATATAATCCTGCATTGATTTCTATCCAGAATCGTGTTGCAATAATTTAAGTATGTTTAAATTGTACTTGGAAATTGTTATTTGAGGTGTACAAAGGGGCTACTTTCATATGTTCCACATAAAAACATGAAAAAATGATAAATTCATTACCTTGTGTACACACATTATTATTTTAGTGACTTTGTATCAGCACTTCACTAGTGTTTTGGCGATGTCAAAAAACAACATGGCATCAAAAACCATGCTGCTAACAGTTGCTAACAGAAGCCAAATACTGCAAAACGAGTTTTCCTACATGTACTTTTTCTTTAAAAACCAATAGGCAAAGTATCCCATCCCTCCTAGCGATCCCATTAGAAACGATGCTCCAATGAATGATGGCGGCTTCTTCTTCACCATCTGGAAGGCGTTTGGGAGAACCGCAGACAGGATTGTGGTGTGGACATCTCCCAGGACCTTACGGAAAGCATAGCGTTTCTGCACACGTTCAAAAAATGACCGGAGGTTGGGTCTGCTCCCATCCTCCCAAAATTTCTTTGAAAGTCCTAAGAATTTTAGGCGGTGCAATGTAGCTCCCAGGGAAATATCAGCCAAAGTGAAATCGGGACCACAAAGCCAGAGTTCACACTTTTGTCCTGTAGCACAGAAAACAATTTTCTCAAAATATTGCACCATTAATGTATTCAATGGAAATTCAAATACTCCCATATTTCCATAATAAATGCTTAGAATGAGGGATTACTTAAATAAGATGGATTTTGTCCACCTGTAGACAGGAACTGAAACCAACCTTGATATTCAAGTTTCCGCTTCTCTAGTTCCGCTTCCACTTGATCCAATACCATACGCAATTCACCAAGAATATTATTCAAGTAGTTAACATCATCATGGTCTAGGATCTTAGCCTGAAATAATGATAATAATGACAAATTATGTTTTCTATACAGTATTTTTTACTCTGATACATTTCCAGGGAGATGATGCCAGCACATTTTTCATACACACAAATTACTGTGCCAGGGCTGAGTGTGACAGAAGGAGGAAATAATTAGCAGTGTCTATTTTCAGTGTCTATAAAAGTATTTTTTGTCCGTAAAATGGGCTATGCTATGCCCATCTGATTTGTTGACTGATTGACAGTGGAATCATTCATTTGTGAATTGTATGTGTGTTATAATATGTATATGCTGAATGAATCCCTCCCTCTGTGGCAGTATCTCTGTTTTGAACCACAGCAGGGGGAAAGGTCCTGTCTCACCATGAGCTTCTTTTGTTTGGACAGATAGGGCTCCAGCTCTGTCAGCTGGGACTCTGCCTGCTCCAGCTTCTTCAGCTCAGATGCAGCATGGACCAGGTGTCCTGCAGAGAGAGGACACTTCACCCAAAGATTCAGCCTAACCTTACCTTTATCCAACCTAACCTAGCTTAACCAACCTAACCCTACCAAACCTAGCCTAACCCCACCCAACCTAACCCTATCTAACCTAACTTTACCCAACCTAAACTAGCTTAACCAACCTAACCATACCAAACCTAGCCTAGCCTAACCCTACCTAACCTAACCCCATCAAACATAGTTTAACCTTCATCAGTTTAATTAGCAATAAAATCATCATCTGAATTTCCCTTGCTCAATACAGCATATCATGACTATCATTCACATACTCCTTTCCATCTCTCCCCTTTTGTAAGTTGCTTGAATGCTGTAATCCATTATCCTAAGAAGACGTCCTTTGACTGATCAATGGCAAGTTGAAATCCACCTATGTACAGATGTGCGGTGAACTTTGACCATTTGTCTCAGTTTTGGTTTTACAGTGGTACCAAGCATCATTCATCAGTACAGTTACATGCAGAATAACTCATGCATTTAAAAATCACATATTGCATATTGCGATGCTTTAGGGGACCTGCTGTGTTCTGAGCTGGCCTGACTTACGGCGTATTTCCGCGGTGGCGTACTTTGGGATCATGGAGTCGGTGGTGAGCTCCGGGTGCAGGATGCAGCAGTGCGTGTAGGCGTCCATGGGCAGTCCATCCAGCAGCTCTCGGTACTGCTGCACACGGGCGTAGAGGGCTGTTGTGGCATCGGGAATCAGCTGGGCCACCATCTCTGAGAAACACAGGCATCACACACACAAACACACATGCACGTGTATACTCGCGTTTCATAACCACAACTCTCAAGTTTCAAATCAGTTATTGTTCAAACTCTTTTTGTATGGTATGAGTAGTTCAACATTAAGTCATCTAAGACAGTTGTCTCCTGTGCTGTTGGTTAATTGAGCACTTGAACGTCAAGCGTATCTTGTCTTATAGGCGACCTCTATTTGATCTGCACGGTTTGTTCCTCCGATGGCCAGTTTTGCTCATTCGTACAGTGATGTAACTCCGTAGAATTCTCCATTTCTTTCTGTAAGGGCTTACATAAGAAGAGCGGGCAATTTTGTTTAATTAAAATAAATTCCTTCCATTTTGACTAAATTATAAGAAATGTTTTAAACTGTATAAATAATACATTATTTGTGACATTGAAATCTTACTTTACCACTGTTCTATTGAACAACAGACCGATACATTTGTTTGGAAATTAAATTACTGCAGTCCAAAATATTGCTCTTGAGCAAATATAAAATAAATATAACATAAAATATATGTAGAGTACATACAGTGGTGTGAAAAAGTGTTTGCCCCCTTCCTGATTTCTTATTTTTTTGCATGTAAACACAAAATGCAGTTTTTAAATGAAGGTTTTTATTATTAAGGGAGAAAAGAAATCCAAACCTACATGGCCCTGTGTGAAAAAGTGATTGCCCCCCTAAACCTAATAACTGGTTGGGCCACCCTTAGCAGCAACAACTGCAATCAAGCATTTGCGATAACTTGCAATGAGTCTCTTACAGCGCTGTGGAGGAATTTTGGCCCACTCATCTTTGCAGAATTGTTGTAATTCAGCCACATTGGAGGGTTTTCGAGCATGAACCGCTTTTTTAAGGTCATGCCACAGCATCTCAATAGGATTCAGGTCAGGACTTTGACTAGGCCACTCCAAAGTCTTCATTTTGTTTTGCTTCAGCCATTCAGAGGTGGACTTGCTGGTGTGTTTTGGATCATTGTCCTCCTGCAGAACCCAAGTTCGTTTCAGCTTGAGGTCACGAACAGACGGCCGGACATTCTCCTTCAGGATTTTTTGGTAGACAGCAGAATTCATGGTTCCATTTATCACAGCAAGTCTTCCAGGTCCTGAAGCAGCAAAACAGCCCCAGACCATCACACTACCACCACCATATTTTACTGTTGGTATGATGTTCTTTTTCTGAAATGCGGTGTTACTTTTACGCCAGATGTAATGGGACACACACCTTCCAAAAAGTTCAACTTTTGTCTCGTCAGACCACAGAGTATTTTCCCAAAAGTCTTGGGGAACATCAAGATGTTTTCTGGCAAAATTGAGACGAGCCTTGATGTTCTTTTTGCTCAGCAGTGGTTTTTGTCTTGGAACTCTGCCATGCAGGCCATTTTTACCCAGTCTCTTTCTTATGGTGGAGTCATGAACACTGACCTTAACTGAGGCAAGTGAGGCATGCAGTTCTTTGGATGTTGTTGTGGGGTCTTTTGTGTCCATGTTTTCCCCATTTGTGGATAATGGCTCTCACTGTCGTTCGCTGGAGTCCCAAAGCTTTAGAAATGGCTTTATAACCTTTTCCAGACCTCAAGATCTCAATTACTTTCTTTCTCATTTGTTCCTGAATTTCTTTAGATCTCGGCATGATGTCTAGCTTTTGAGGATCATTTGGTCTACTTCACTTTGTCAGGCAGGTCCTATTTAAGTGATTTCTTGATTGAGAACAGGTGTGGCAGTAATCAGGCCTGGGTGTGGCTAGAGAAATTGAACTCAGGTTTAATAAACCACAGTTATGTTTTAACAGGGGGGGCAATCACTTTTTCACACAGGGCCATGTAGGTTTGGATTTTTTTTCTCCCTTAATAATAAAAACCTTCATTTAAAAACTGCATTTTGTGTTTACTTGTGTTGTCTTTGACTAATATTTAAATTTGTTTGATGATCTGAAACATTTAAGTGTGACAAACATGCAAAAAAATAAGAAATCACACACCACTGTATTTCAGATTTAGATTTGAGATGTAATCAGATTTCAATTAAATGTATGGTCTTTATCCATCTACTTTCAGGTGCCATGCTAACCTTCAGAGGCCTAGTCCATTCTAATACCAGCCATCCTACACAGCATGTCTGCAGGGTATGAGAAACTCATGAAGCACTGCAATACCGACACAGACATAGGGAGTCTCCTGCAGAACTGAACCCTGAACTTGTGATATTGGGGCTGGCATCTGTCTATTTTGTGGGATAACATGTATTGTACATTAAAACCACAAATCAATTGAGAAAAAAAAAAAAAAGATTTCAATGCAGAATGCAGCCATCAAAGAAACAAATGTTTATTACAAACAAACCCACACATCACAAATGGAAATTAACATAGTAGATGCCAATAAATTTAACAGGAAACAAAAACAACATTGTTATGACAAAAAAATGAAAATATATAAAACATGTCACAACAGAAAATAAATTAATGAACAAAATAAAGGTATGGTTTTCTTGACTCTAAATACCTCCTACGAAGTTCTTTTCTAAGTACTCGATGATGTGGTTGTAGTCGCTGACAATGGTGTCTCCATGGATGAACACAGGCACCTCCTCTCCCAGGTTGAGCCTCATGAACCAAGGGTCGTTCTGCTCGCTCAATGGCAGGCTAACATCCCTCTCTTCACAAAGCAGGCCCTTCTCATTGATGACCAGCCGCACCTGCCACCGGAAACCAAAAGTCTCACTGCATCGAAAACCAAAAATGCTCCTTGGGTATTTTTTTTGAGAAAATGGAATTTGGATAACAAGCATGAGCTTGGATGTGAACAATGAGAACAAAGTCTACTGATTTCTGGAAATACACGGGTTAAGTCTCATACTGTACATCCAGAATAGCACTAAGAAAGGCCCAGTCAGTGGGATACGATCACAAAATGAACTTTACTATGATTATTTCAGGTTTTTCAATCACACCATGAATGAAGTAAGTAGTTTTGCCTCCATGGAAACACAGCTTCAATATAATCATTGTTCCTAAGAATTTCTGTTGAAACCAGTATGTCTGTCAGTATGTAAGGCTCATTTGATTGATTGTTGGATCTCTGGCCAAAAGTCTTATAGCACAAAGGTAAATGATTAAGAAGAGAAGCCCATGGTATAATATTAATACATAATACAGCTTGTAAATCATCATGATGCTAGTTGGGCATTCCCATTATCTGCCATTCTCTAAGTGCAAGGTTACCTCTGTGATTCCCTGTGAACCACTTAACTGAAATATGTGAGACATAATACAAAATGAAGAAATAACTGCCTGTGAAGGGTGAAGGGTGTTTCTACGCCGGTTAACCAGTTAAATGTACATTGCAGCAGGGTAGAAGCACCAGAGATGGTCCTGGTTTTGGCTCCTCCCAAACATGCAAATACATAACTGGATTCATTTTGGCTTAAGGAATGCAGGTGACCATGTACTGGATGCACTTGGTGTTTCACCATTCCGAATATTTACGCACAACTTTTAATCAACCAGCAAACTCTTGTGACCAAGCTCAGATGGAACAAAAAAAAAAAAAACAGAAATATCATTGGCACTCCAGGACCATGTTTACCTCGTGCCTACCCCTGCATCAAAGCATCAGTGTCAAACAGAAATCCTGGAGGGCCGCAGTTTCTCTGGCTTCTCATAGTCTCCTTTCACTCAGCTGCCAGCTTCGGCCTGGAAAGGCCTGTGGACTCCAGCCAAGCAAGTAACTGGAGCTGAAGCACGTCAAAAACCAGCAGGTACTGCAGTCCTGACATACCTGCATTAAAGTGACAAGCTACTAGTGCCTAAGGTGCTTGACTGAGACTTAGAAAGTTGTTGGTTCAAGGCCCAGGGCAGCCACAATAAGATTCAGCATTGGTTATGCCATCGGGCAACTATGAACGGTAGTCCACAATAGAGCAACAACATTTTCTGACTCATCCTGCCAGATGTAAGCAAGATTTAATTGGCTAGGGTTCTTTGGGGGTAGCCCTGTATCGGTTCTGTCACGGCGGGGGGGACAGAGGAACCAGAAGCAGACACAGGGGTGTGGAAAATGGCAGGTTTACTAGCAGGTGAAGGGGCAGACAGAGCGTAGTCAAAAAGCAGGCCAGGGTCAAAAACCTGGGGGTCAATCGAATAAGGAAGAGGTACAGAAATCAACAACACACAAAGAATAGTCCAGGGAAGCAGGCAGGGGTCAAAACAGGAAATCCACAAAAATACACAAAGGCAAGGACTAGGAAACTAAGGGCAAGGAAACAAGGAGGCTAGAACTGGGGGAAGGGATGAAGGGCTCAGGACTCGAAACAGGACAGGTATAAATACATAGGGGAATGAGACAAACTAGGCGGGGCATGGGAGTGAGGGCGGTCTAACAAATAAACATCAGGTGAGACACATGAAAGGGTAATAGGACAATAACGAGGGGGAAACAAAAACGTGGACTGGAATCACAAAGACACACATGTAATACAAACGGCTCCGGACTAGGGAGTAGACAATTTGCAGAGAATCAGGAGATGCAGAGATACAGAGAGACAGGTGCGAATACTTTGCTGAAACTAAGCAAGTAATCAGTGATAGAATAGGGAGGCGGAGTTACAGAACAGAATTGAAACTGGAGATGCGTTAGTAAGTTAGTTAAGTGATTTAATTTACAAATACACAAAACTAGTGAATGTTAGTTAGTTAGTTTGTTAGTTTGACAAACATATTAGTGTGTTAGTATAATTAGTACTGTACGAATTCTATGTTAGTTGGGATTAGTATATTAGTGCTATGTACAAACATGAAATGGAGAGAAAGCAGGAAGTAAGGAATGTAAGATTGGAAGGAAGATTGAACCCCGGAACTACCGTAAAAACCCGAATAGTGGGGCACGCAGACAAGGGAGTGACTGGGCTAGAAAACATTCAGACTCAGACATCACAGGGGAAGACGAGGGCAGAGACTAATGAATATAAACAGAACACCAGACATGAATATGGAAAATAATAAATTACAAGAATAATGATAATAAACAATGATAAACTAACACACAGAACACAGGGACATAAGAGGTTCCCCCTAACAATGCCAATCAGCCACAGGCTAATATCAGTGATGGAGGTACTTATATCATTACCACTTGCTTTCTCCAGTAGTATGGCCTACTTTGTAAGGTATACAGTTGGCACTGTTTCAAAAGAGACTGCATCAGAGAACTGCACGCAGCCACAGGCCTCCTTGTGAAAAGTGCGATCAGTAGGCCATGAGCTTAAGTCATACTTCCAAATTCTATGTTACATGCAAATGTCAGTTTTGTTTAGTATAGACCCCTGAACTATCGCCCCTTTTCTTCACACAAGCATAATAATGTCATACCCAAAATAAAATGGTTACTATGCTTGAACCTTTTTGACTATGGGCATAATCCTGGTAGGTAACCCTTTGGGGTTGGCTTTCCAAGAGTCAGAATTGGATACAGATTATTGTTTATTGTGATTAGATACTGAAAATGAGTGGTAGAGGCAAGACTGGTGGTAAAGTCAGAGCAAAAGCTAAAACCCGGTCATCGAGGGCTGGGCTCCAGTTCCCGGTTGGTCGCGTTCACCGATTGCTGCGTAAAGGAAACTATGGCGAACGTGTTGGTGCGGGTGCTCCGGTTTATCTGGCCGCTGTGCTCGAATATCTGACCGCTGAGATCCTTGAGTTGGCTGGTAACGCTGCCCGAGATAACAAGAAAACCCGCATCATTCCCAGACATCTGCAGTTGGCGGTACGTAACGACGAAGAGTTGAATAAGCTCCTAGGAGGCGTTACAATTGCTCAGGGTGGAGTACTGCCGAATATCCAAGCCGTGCTGCTCCCAAAGAAGACCGAGAAGGCAGCGAAGGCCAAGTAATTCCTGCATCGCTCCCACAAGAACTTTCCAAAGGCTCTTTTCAGAGCCCCCCCACAGTCCTACAAACGCGAAAAGCTGCCATTTTAACGTATTAACTTCGTTACGGCTTGTCTTATGTCCCGTCCGTATTATTTACACTGCGAGTTCAGTCGCCGCAATTCCGGCAACTATTCTGTCTTATGAAGGCCAAAGGCCGTAACTTTTTGGTAAAAAAAAAAAAAAAAGACCTCCGTGACTAAAATATGATCTTTTTCATGTTTACCAATGACTCAACAGTTTTCTTTGGGAGAAAATGAGGGTCAATTTACATACACCGCAGAAGACCCTACAGAAGCTAAAGCAAGCCGCCGTCACATCCGTTTCTGTGTTCTGACTTTGTTTTGCCGTAATTTAAAGTGGAGTTGTGGTTTTGTCTTTAGAGTTGGCCTCCTGTATTTTCCATTGGTAGGCGATGAACGAACAAGATATGCTTTAACTGCAGACTTTCAGCTTCAATTTGAGGGTATTTACATCCAAGGTGTAGGAATTACAACAGTTTCTATGCGCCTCCCACTTTTTAAGGGACCAAAAGCAATGGGACAAAATCAAACTTTCACTTTTTAATACTTGGTTGCAAATCCTTTGCAGTCATTTACAGCCTGAAGTCTGGAATGCATATAGACATCACCAGACGCTGGGTTTCATCCCTGGTGATGCTCTGCCAGGCCTCTACTGTAACTGTCTTCAGTTCCTGCTTGTTCTTGGGGCATTTTCCCTTCAGTTTTGTCTTCAGCAAGTGAAATGCATGTTCAATTGGATTCAGGTAAGGTAATTGACTTGGCCATTGCATAACATTCCACTTCTTTGCCTTAAACTCTTTGGTTGCTTTCGCAGTATGCTTCGGGTCATTGTCCATCTGCACTGTAAAGCGCCGTCCAATGAGTTCTGAAGCATTTGGCTGAATATGAGCAGATAATATTGCCCAAAACACTTCAGAATTCATCCTGCTGCTTTTGTCAGCAGTCACATCATCAATAAATACAAGGGAACCCGTTCCATTGGCAGCCATACATGCCCATGCCATGACACTACCACCACCATGCTTCACTGATGAGGTGGTATGTTTCGGATCATGAGCAGTTCCTTTCCTTCTCCATACTCTTCTCTTCCCATCATTCTGGTACAAGTTGATCTTTGTCTCATCTGTCCATAGGATGTTGTTCCAGAACTGTAAAGTCTTTTTTAGATGTTGTTTGGCAAACTCTAATCTGGTCTTCCTGTTTTTGAGGCTCACCAATGGTTTACATCTTGTGGTGAACCCTCTGTATTCACTCTGGTGAAGTCTTCTCTTGATTGTTGACTTTGACACACATACACCTACCTCCTGGAGAGTGTTCTTGATCTGGCCAACTGTTGTGAAGGGGTTTTTCTTCACCAGGGAAATAATTCTTCTGTCATCCACCACAGTTGTTTTCCGTGGTCTTCTGGGTCTTTTGGTGTTGCTGAGCTCACCGGTTCTTTCTTTTTAAGAATGTTCCAAACAGTTGATTTGGCCACACCTAATGTTTTTGCTATCTCTCTGATGGGTTTGCTTTGATTTTTCAGCCTAATGATGGCTTGCTTCACTGATAGTGTGACAGCTCTTTGGCTCTCATATTGAGAGTTGACAGCAACAGATTCCAAATGCAAATAGCACACTTGAAATGAACTCTAGACCTTTTATCTGCCCCTTGTAAATGAGATAATGTCCCGCCTGGACTACTGCAATTCCCTCTTGGCTGGCCTCCCAGCGTCTGCCATCAGACCCCTCCAACTCATCCAGAATGCAGCAGCTCGTCTGGTCTTCAACCTTCCCAAATACTCACACGTCACCCCCCTGCTTACTTCCCTCCACTGGCTGCCTGTCATGGCTCGCATCAAATTCAAAACATTGGTGCTAGCCTTCCAAGCAGTTAAAGGGTCTTCCCCAGCTTATCTGCAAAAAATCATCAGACCCTACACCCCTGCCAGACCTCTTCGTTCAGCCTCCACAGGCCGCTTGGCACCTCCCCCGCTCAGAACCTCCACCTCACGCTCACGACTACTGTCTGTTCTGGCTCCACGGTGGTGGAACGAACTCCCCGTTGAGGTCAGAACTATAGAATCCCTCCCCACCTTCAAGCGCAAGCTGAAGACACACCTCTTCAAACAGCACCTCTCCCCATCCCTCCCTACCTCCCTGTGAACCTTAATTGTTGTCTCTGTGACTTGTGTATCAGTATTTTAGTTGGCTAGGTAAGCAGTGTTTGGATAGTTAACTTTGGTGACTTTTGCTCTGTTTGTTTGTTTGTTCAAAAAAAAAAAAAAAAAAAAAAAAAAAAAAAAAAAAATGGCCCTTGTCCTTATCTTTGTTGTACAGGTAGCAGTTGAAATTGTACTTACCTCTAGGGTCTTTCAGCGAACTTATCCCTGGTTATGGGTATGCACTTTGTTGTACGTCGCTCTGGATAAGAGCGTCTGCCAAATGCCAATAATGTAATGTAATGTAATGTAGCTGTGGCTGATGCGCTTAGAAACACAATGGAGCCAATTCACAACACTGGCGAAATTCCCTTTCAAATTGCAGAGAAGGTGAGATTTCCCTCCCCACTTTTTTATTTATTTATTTTTATTATATATCTTTTTTACCACCCACGTGTTACAAAATAAGGGACTGTTGTCGCTAAAGCAATGGCATCTTAAAATAGGTTATAGATAGAGCCGTGTGTTTTAACTTTCAAATTAATTGAACCCCCCCACCGACCCGAGTTGTAACTTCTCAGATTGTCAGCAGAAAACGTAAAGTTACACTTAATCGTGTGCGAATTTCGTCCAATTGGAAAGGCAGAGTAGGAACACGATTCGGGCTAAATGTGAAGGAACGTTAACTACAAGTAGCCTACAGCCGCGTTTCCTTGCTCTGCGTGTTGTATACAAACTTTTAAAGATATTAAAACATGTAGCATATTATTCGGTATCTCTATCACATATAGTACATCTATTGTGATGCAGATAATCAAAATATAATGGTTATTATACCAGATATGCGAAGAAATAAAGAGTCCAAACCATAAAAGCGCTGCTTTCTCGTCCGTTACCTAATTGTAAATAGCCTAACATATTTCAATAAAATGTAAAGGTTGTTGTCCATTTGTGCGTTTCAAAAGAAAAGAAAACGGATGAACTGGACACAGCACCATGCCTGAATACTTAAATGTCATTAAAAAAACAGAATTGTATTGGCATTGATCACGAATCTTTAAAGAATAGAGCAATGAAAATACAGCAACACCGGATGAATTGTGAAATTTCTGGAAAAACTCAGCACGAAACACCACAGGCAAATAGGATATAAACAGCATCAGGGAAAACACGTTAAATAATTAATAGATCGTCTCTCTGAAAGCTGAAATGTCAGAAGCATAACTGATTTCCACGATTCTTACCTTCTGTGAGGTGAAAGACTGCGTCCAGTGATACAGAACCAGTCTGTCTTTTGAAAAGGGTCTGGACTCGACTACTGCTTCTCGACTCTCTTCTTCCTCTGCCAATTTGGAGTCTTCATCCATTGCAGATATGGGCCACCAGCTATAGTTGATGGGGTTAACGTTGTTAGAAGACGCCATGACAGAGGTTGTGTGTGTGTGTGTGTGTGTGTGTGTGTGTGTGTGCGTGCGTGAGCTCTCTTTCAGCACCACGAACAGAGCGTCGCCGATGTTGTCGTCTCAAGCGCCATGGCAAATATAACATTCCACCCTGTGTATAAGCCTACATCGTGAACATGCGCTGTGAGCATTTCATTTTTTATGTGACGATGTCATTGCGGATCATGAATCTACAAGTCATAGCAAAACAATCTATGTCAGCGATGCAATGTGTGCTTATCAATGCGATTAATGGAAGAGTGCAATTGAGCTGAATGCCCTGGAAATGTATAAATGGTGTTGACATGTTATTGTCTTGACGTAATTTTTACAAGCGTTAACCACACAATTAATATAAAATTGCATTTATGCCAGTAGAGGGCACAATACGATAATACTCTCTCTCATTAGACCAGCCCCGGTGTAGCCTCGATAAGATCTGCACAGCTGTTGGGCCCTTCTCAGCCCTCAAAGATCATGATTTGGTCAGCCCTGCCCTAGAGAGTTCTCTTAATATGTCCAACAGTTGAAAAGGGTTTTTTAATTCAAAATTGAAGAGCCACTACAGTGGTCTTCTGTAGTCTACCAGGGTGCTATTGCTTAGCTCACAAGTGAGGTCTTGCTTTTTAACAATGTATCTATCAAGCAGTTGATTTTGGCACACCCAATGTTTTGCATACGACACTGCTCGATTTATTCTGATTTTTCCACCCCACCTGCTACTATCATTGGCCCTGCAAGGGCTGCAATTCCTACACGGTTCACCTGAAATGTATGTAAAAACTGGCGAATAAAAGCTGACGGTCTGCAGTATAAAATCATATTCATTGGTTCATTTCCAATTCAATATGCTGAATTACAGAACTGAAACAACATAAAACGTGTTATTATCCAAATACCCATGGCCTGCACTGTGTAGGCTCTACCTGTACTTATATACACTCAGTGAGCACTTTGTTAGGTATTTATTAGTTTCTGTAACCTATCCACTTAAAGGTTTGACACATTACGTGTTCAGAGATGCTCTTCTGCATACCACTGTTGTAATGTGTGGTTACTGTCACCTTTCTGGCAGCTTTGACCAGTCTGGCCCTTGTCCTCTGACCTCTCTCATTAACGAGGGGTTTTTTCCCGCAGAACTGCTGCTCACTTGATGTTTTTTGTTTTCGCACCATTCTCTGCAAACTCTAGAGACTGTTGTTGTGGAAAATCCCAGGAGATCAGCAGTTTCTGTGAAACTCAAATCACCCTGTCTGGCACCAACAATCATTCCATGGTCAAAGTCACTTAGATCACATTTCTTCTCCATTCTGTCATTTAGTCTGAAAAACAGCTGAACCTTACTTTGCTGAAGGTTATGCAACTCTTAGTTTTTGATAGATGTTCATTATATTGAATAAAAACAATTGCCTCCTGAGCATACGGTAGCTACTCATCCTGATTTTAAAAGGACTTCAGATGAAGTGGTCACATGACAGACATTTTTACATATTCATAAATGGATCAATCTTAATTACTCAACCGTGTGTCCATAAGATATTATATATATTGAAACGAATCCCATTCACTCCCAGTCTTTCCCTTGACAAGTAGGACTGGGGTTGTATTTTTGGATGCGCGTCGATCTGATAGCCTTGTGGGTCTTGTTATAACATTCTCAACATACCGGCAGCTGCAAGAGGAGCAAGCGGCAGTGAAAGCTACATGGAGAGGTGCAGCAACCAGGAGGAGGAGGTTTTTCACCTCTTTTAAAGTAGTGAAAAAAATATTGGGCTGCTTGACAGAATATAAAAGAGCACTGAAGTAATTTAGACGTGGATTCCCATCAAAGAGCGACGATCTCAGAGCGGTTTAGAGTGGCGGTTTAAGAGTTCTGAACAATAACTTTAATAGCAGTAAAATATGGAATGATCAAAAGTGTCATAAAAATACATATAAAATGCGCGTGTTTAATAATACCATCGGACGAGCTTCTTCCCGAAATAGATGGAAACAAAAATATACACATTCAAGAGAATTAATCGACAGCGAAGAATAACAATGGGAATGGGTTCTACGTTCTTTAAGAGAAATACTTGGCTGGCTGCAAGTTTCAATATATACGATTTCCGATTCCAACAGTGCACTCGAATTTAAGACAGAAGTAAGCTGCTTTCAGTAAGTAGGCATGAGCGGAGGTCGCTTTGAATTTGACGATGGCGGAGCTTATTGCGGTGGCTGGGAAGGTGGCAAAGCGCACGGGCACGGAATCTGCACCGGCCCCAAGGGACAGGGGGAGTTTTCAGGCCTGTGGAATTACGGTTTCGAAGTTGTTGGAGTTTACACCTGGCCCAGTGGTAACACATACGAGGGCTACTGGAACCAAGGAAAGCGCCATGGGCTCGGCGTTGAGACCAAAGGGCGCTGGGTTTACAAAGGCGAATGGACGCAAGGTCTCAAAGGGAAATATGGAACGCGTCAAAGCCAAGGCAGTGGGGCCAAATACGAGGGGATGTGGAATAACGGGCTGCAAGATGGATACGGCACAGAAACCTACGCAGATGGAGGTAATGCTTAACTACAGTTTACGAGTCCTCATTTGTGTTCTGAGAACATAAACATGATTTTGTACTTACCCCAATTCCAGAGTGCCATAACGTGATGCCCATCCGCTCCAAACTCTTCAGTGTAATGCCATTAATAGTTGAAAAAGCAGATAAACACCATTTGAATATTTGTATTGTACTGATATTTACGTTGCCAAGTTGTTGCATGTGCCTTAGCACAATGGAGGGGTATATTGTTCTTGATAAGAACATCTGCTGCTTGCTCAGTGGAAAGTTGGTATTCCTCACCCGATTACCAGGTCTAGAGATAAATGTGTAAAGTGATACAAATGTAGTGTGACTTTTCAATTAGCTGCAATAGACTTATGTTCCTCATAGTACTTATGTGATGAGGTTACCATTGATAGATGCAGGTTGAGGTCACAGCTAGGAACTAAAGCCATTTTAAAATGTTTTTTCTTGGAAGGCACTTGGAGACATCAGTCCTTATGAGGCCTCTTCAGTAGCATCTTTATTTTGACATTTGCCATTTTACTGTTCTGGTGTGGACCTGGAAAGGGTGCTAGTGATTAATGTATCTAACAGCAAGAAGGCAGTTTTAATGGCACATGGAAAGTAGAGCTTGAGGTCAGGTTGCTGTTGTAAGTAGTTATCTTTGATTAAGTATGTAGTGAAATGGCACAAGAAAACTTTCAAGAAATGTGAATCTTACATGCTTTTTCAGAGCATCTAATGTCCTTATCTTACACTGTTGCAAATCTAAGGTCTAAAATATTTCAGTACCGCTTTTTTGACAATGACAACGCAATGAGTGATCAACCTAAGTTCTCCTGCATTCTTTCTGTCTCTGTGTGGTTTCAGGCACTTTCCAGGGCCAGTTTACGGGAGGCATGCGGCACGGGTACGGCGTGCGGCAGAGTGTGCCCTACGGCATGGCGGCGGTGGTGCGCTACCCTCTGCGCACGTCTCTGACCTCCCTGCGCAGCGAGCTCACCAACGGCACTCTTCTGATGCAGGACCCCGCCGCCAACGCCAGCGGCCCCGAGACCCCTCCCCCCCCGGCCGCGCTCCCCGGGCCGGCCCGCGGGGGCTTCGCCCTCACCCTGCGCCCCGATCCTGAGGCGGCCCGGCCCAAGAAGAAGGGTCTGTTCCGCAGGGGCTCCCTGCTGGGGAAGCTGAAGAGGGCCGAGTCGCACACCTCCCTCTCCAGCCAGAGGAGCAAGCAGAGCTTCCTGAAGAACGACTCCACTCTCAGCTCGGCCGCCAGCGACGCTAACTCCGCCGCCAGCGCCGGCGAGGAGGGTGGGGCCGAGGACTTCCCGCCCGTGGAGTCGGACATCGACGCCACCACCACCGAGGCGTACGGCGGGGAGTGGAAGAACGACAAGCGCACAGGCTTCGGCGTGAGCGAGAGGTCCAGCGGCCTGCGCTACGAGGGCGAGTGGCTGGATAACCAGCGGCACGGCTACGGGCGCACCACCTTCACCGAGGGCAGCAAGGAGGAGGGCAAGTACCGCCACAACACGCTGGTGAAGGCTGTGAAGAAGAAGGTTCTCCAGCTCAGGGGCAACAAAATCCGGCAGAAGGTGGAGCACAGCGTGGAGGGGGCGCTGCGGGCTGCAGCCATTGCCAAGCAGAAGGGCGAGATCGCCGTCTCCAGGTAGGAACAGCTCTGACAGACTAGGGCCAAGAGAACCAAAAAACATGTCTATTTTCCTCACAAATATGTCAGGAATAATTACACGGTTTTAACACACAATGTAGGGGGAAGAACCATCGACAGGGGTTGTCAATATTTTTAGCAAATTCACCCTCAAAATCAAACTTTTTTTGCTGGCACTAACTACAGGCCGTTAAGGTGGCTACTGTTTCAGCATGTCGCTATGGCTACATAGGCTATGGCTATAGTTAAGTTCTGATCAATATAGAGAAGCTAGGCAGATGGCTAAATCCAGTTTTGATATTTTTTATCTTCGATAAATTTGAACTTTTAAATGAGGCTTACATGGGTTTCTTATAAGGCACTTCTTATTTGCAATTCCCAGTCCACCTTAAATTACAGTAACACCCCGGTGTTGTAACTGCCTATGCTCAATTTCCATGGAAATGTTTTTAAAGCCAAAATCGTCTTGGGCATTACACATTACACAACTATATCACACAGTTTATCCAACGTAGCCAGCTTCACTGTTTTGTGCTGGTGATAGTTAGCCACAAAAGGAAAGGATTATAGATAATTGAGAGTTGTCGGCTGCAATGGACTGGCGACCTGTCCAGGGTGTATTCCTGCCTTTCGCCCAATGTATGCTGGGATAGGCTCCAGCCCCCCTGCGACCCTGTTCAGGATAAGCGGGTTAGGATAATGGATGGATGGATGGAGAGTTGTCGGTTTACAAACAACCATTTCAGAATGTCACATAATAAAGTTAGCTTGCAAACTAGTAAAATATTAGAGCGCTTATGGCATGTCTCAATTTAATGTTACTTTACTTCACAAAACCATTTCACAGTTTTAAATGCAAATCGCTTTATTGGCATGACAAAGTGGTGGTCAATAAAAAACCCTTTTAACTGGTATCACACTGATGGCTTTGGGTCGCTCTTTTAGTTGCAGCAAATTGCAGGCAGCATATGAATTTAGAACAGTGATTAGGCTTGACCAGCACTATCTGCCAAACGTTGAAGATTATACAGAAATAATCACCACCTAGCATCCAATCAGAATCGAGTTTTCACCCAGTCCGTGGTATATAGTTAAGAATAAATAAAATATTTTGCCGAACTGAATTAAATAAAGACATTTGTCAAAACCATTACACACAGGACTTTTGCATTCAAAGAGTCAAGTTCAATGCAGTTTACTAATAACAAACAAAAAACCCCAGCATAAGTATAAGTTACTTGCGTCATCCACAACATTTCATCAAGGTCCAAAAACTTTCGAAAAATGTCTGTTTACAAACTGACAATTGCCCCCCAAAGTCGTTTATTAAGACTAGCTGTTAGTGAATTCGTACAACAGTAGGCACCCAGCTGTAGTTGAGCCCATGGGAATGGATAGCTAGTAGCTAGTAACTGCATAGCGGAGAGTCAAGAAATATTGTGGATATTGTTTGCATCAAGATTATGTCATTAAAATGACATCTTCGTGGGGGAGTCCAATCAATGCAGCAATAATGGGAGCTATTTTGTGGGAGTGCCTGACTCCTTGGTAGGTTTCCTGCCCACATAGTACTACAGGATAGAGGTCACTGCCATTTGGTGGAGAGGTGTGTTTTTCCACTGATTGCACCTGGTATCTTGTGGGTGCCTGGTAGGTTTTTGGAATTAATAATGAATTAATTTGAGGACCATGGTGAGATAAAACCTTGTGTAGGCCTTGATAGGGCCTCTTTAGACTCGATTTATCACTGGCTGGTGACCCAGATAAGTGAACCTGGAATTATAGGATGGTGAGATTGCCTTTACTCCCTGAGACACTCAGGAGAAAATTAGATTGCTGAGTGCCTGGATGTGCACTGGCAGATGCATTTCTAATGTCTGAAAGAATTGAAAAAACAAACAAAACATTGGAGTAAAATCAGTTTGTCACTCTCTGCTGATGCATTGACTCGGCATCGCGGCAGTGCAAGACGTCATATGGTATTTGTCAGTCAATCACCTTTAAATAGCCAAACGATGATCCAATAATCATAGTGACTCAAAGCAAACTATATTTGAAATGTCAAGTCAGCAGAAGAACACAGCAGTGACGGTACTGTTCAATAGCTGTGGTGTTTGATTACGCTGCTACGGCTTCCTCACTCATGCATTCGCATAAAACAGGCTCAGCATATGGAGCCTGCTTCTGATCTGTGCCCATTGCTTGAATGGTCACACAGCAAAATGGTCGATCCTGAGTACATGGTATCCCTGCTGGACTCGATCGTGGTCAGAGCTGAAGAGTGGAGACTGAGCATTCTGCCCTGCAGAAGGGTTTGCTAGTCTAGTTTGTACAGTTTTTGACCATGCTGGCCTGCATTTCACATTTAACAGGTCTTTTTTAGGGAACAGGCTATAAAGTTTATGGTTGTGTTCATGCATTGTTTTTTTCCCCAAATGCAGCACTGTTTCAAGGGTTCATGGCCACTCATACTGTCAGTCATTGTTTCTTGTATTTCACAAGGCCAGCTTTGTGGATGCATCTGCTTTTATGAATGTAGAAATAAAAGTGTACAGCAGCCTACATAATGGAATGTTTCCAGAATTATCTGATGTGACAATAGAGTGGTCAGTTTGCTCTGTTTAAACAATGTCATGAAGTATATCAGCGTCAAGTAGAAGACTAATTGTTGTTGCTTTTATTCAAATTTAGAATCTGTTTAGTGTAACACTATTCTATTACCAAACATACATATTTTGTTCAGCAATACTAATATGAGCATCCTGGAGTAATACAGAATGACCCTCCTTGGGTTCTCTGTTTTTTTCCTCACAGAGATAAACCAACTGAATGTTACAACCTAGCTTTTTCTAAGATGGCAATGCCGAGTGCTAGGAGCTGTGAAAATACAACTTTCATTCATTCTTTTTTTCAGGAAATATGGATCAATTTCTAACTTTAATGCAGGGCCATGTCTTATCTGAGGTTAAAAGCATATAAATCATAAGTCATATTACCAAGTGCTTCATGTCCCCTTTAATTTGTTCTACGATTCTAGCATTTGCAAAATTGGGCATATTGTTTTGGTCAAAATTTAATTGAGCCATCTTATGCTTAATGTGCTGACGTTCACCAATACAAAGTGCTGAATTATACATATAAATATACCCATGCCGATTCATTAAAAACAGGATAAGATTTATTTGCCGCACAATAAAATGCTTGATTCCATATTGACTAAGAAGTCCTATTTTTCCCTGCCAAACTTACTGTTTCACTGTGGAAATTGTGAGTTACGGATGGCAGTGGTTTTTTGCAGGCCCTTTGGGCTCACAGTGGAATTACTGAGCGAGTCATGGAGGAGAGACCTCATTCAGTCTTGAGCCATAATGCTCCCTGATTCACTGGAGAATGAGAGGGAGCTTTGCGCATGGCTTGTTCACTGACAGAAAGCTTATTTATAGTTTGTAATAACATCCGAGAACCAACACATCGACTCATCAGCATAATGTAATTTTGAAGTATTTTTATGATATAAAATTCCTGAATTTGATCATTTATGATGTCATTTCTTCCTGCTAAAAAAGGACGAAAGGGCAAAATAAAAATATGAAGCAGAAACCGCCTCTCTTTAATTATGTACTGTATTCCCTGCTTAGATTTTATTTTATGGACCTGTTTTTATACTACAAATGCATTTATATTCCAATTAAAGCATGTAACTTTCTTTGTTTAAAAGATGAAGAGAGATGTTTTTGCACTTGTACTTGTACTTAGAATAATCTATATATATATAAAAAAAGAAATCAACCACAAGAGTTTGATCTTGTGGAAATAGATTTACTTTTAATGGAAAGGTTACAGGTGCTGAATCCCAGTTTGCATACTGCTATTGTGTGAGTATTTCATCTGAATGCTTCCATACATAAACACACAGTGATCTATATTTTAAGTGTTATGTTGACAAAGAGCATGGCACGTCTTTTACATTTCATTTCTACGCGTAGCTAGAAAATGCACGGTGCTTACACCTGATCGACCAAAGGAGGTTACTAGTAATTTACAGTAAATGTGCTCGGTGGGATTACGGTTCCAGTTTTGGCTTCAGGCTGCACTCACTGGCCTTCTCTTTCCTACACGCCTCCATAAAAGGATGCAACTGTTCATCAATGCTGGAGCCCAGCACCTGAAATTAGCACAACAGGGAAGGAATCAATGACACACCACAGACATACACAGTGTCCTAAATAGCTGCAAATATAAATATTGTATTTTTGAGGAGCAGCTAACAGCCTTAAATTCCCTGACGTCAGCCTCGCACAGAAGCCTCAAAGGCTCCATTAAAAGGCATTTGGAGACTCGGGGAGCCTGTTTACTGTTGAGACTTAGCAGGCATTGTGGAGGCAGAATTTCATTAAGACCCCAAATGACCTTGCCAGAATATATGGTAAATGCCACATGTACAGGTTGTGAAAGCTCAAGGTCAGGGTGACTTTGAGGAGGTTTATTGCTTCAGGCCAGGTGTGTATGCAAGTGATTGAGGAAAATGGCTGTCTGATTTGAACCAACACAGCTTTTAGCTGTGGAGTGCAGGCCTCTTGCTAGTTTAATGGAAATCAGAGATGACAAAGTGGCGCCACCTTTTATGGGATTCATGAACTCTCGGTCGTCTGTAACTAGTGTGAGCTCCTTCAGATTTGTGAATGTTGTGTACTTTATGGGGTTCCTGGCTTCTATGCAATTCCATGCTCAGTTGAGAATTCACAGGCCTTGCCACCGCAAATCCAATGTGTTGCATCGTTCAAGGAGGGAAGGCTATGCATCGAGATTGCCCAAGTCTTTGATCTCCCAATATGATGGAAAACTTTCCACTGTATTTGCTTACCAATGCAGCTGGATATTCCAAGTTTGACCAAAAAAAGTGCGGATTGAAAATGGTTTAAAACCAGTTCTTTTTAACATCTGATATATGATGCTCAGTTGTTGTAAAGAGGTAGTGTGGTGCATAGTGGGAAAAGCTGTAGCCTTATAGCTCTGTGGCCTGGAGATTGCATTAGATCCCATCTGCTGTGTAGATTCTGACTGTTCTTCCCACAGCCATGTGGGTCTGACTATATCACAGCTGAATATATGGAGAGCAGTACAATTTCTGTTCTTTTGGTTCTGTACTTTAGCACATTGGATTTGAAATTAAACAATTAATATGAGCTTAACTTGCTCTGGGTATTTATATCCATATTGGGTGATTCATGTTGGAATGACATCCCTTTTTATACAGGGGACCAAAAGTAATTGGACAGCTCCTCAGCTGTTCTCAGGTGTATTAAATCGCTCCCTTGGTAAATGTATAATGGTAGAGCTGTATAACAGAGCTTTCAGTATCTAGTCTTGATTCCAGGCTTTTGGAGTTTGTTTATGGCATTTGTTGATATCAGGGGGGTTGATATTGAGGATCAGAGTTCTGCCAATGAAAGTCAAGAAAGCCATTATGAGGCAGAGAAAAGAAAACAGTCAAAGACAGGATACGCATTCTGTAAACTTCAGAATTCATTCTGCTGCCATATGCCGGAACTTCCTGTAGGGTTCATAGGGTTTTGGTTCATAGGCAGTTGCTTTTCACCTCCACACTTTCAATCACTGATAAAGGTTCATCTTGGTCTCATCTGTCCACATGACCTTTTTACAGAACTCTACAGGCTCTTTTAGGTACTTCTTAGCAGGCTCGACATCCTGTTTTTGCGACCATCTAGTGGTTTGCAGTGTAGCCACTATAGTTCTGTTTGTGAAGTCTTGCAGACAGTAGTCACTGACACACCATCCATGAATAATGCTTCTGATCAGTTGGTCAGGTGTTTGGGGGTTTTGCATCATTATGGCAATAATTCTTTGTCAATCAACTGTCGAGGTCTTCTTTGGCATACCAGGTCCTTTGCTGTCCAAACAATTTATTTTGGTAAGCATATTGTTTGGCGTATGTCTCTGACTTTTTTAAATTACTTTTCAACCTCAAAATGGCTTCCTTGACTGTCATTGGCACAACTCTGGTCATGTAGACAGACACACTCCAAAGGCAATCTAAAGCCTGGAATCAAAACTAGATACTGAAAGCTTTCTTATACCTGCACTATGGAAGTGATTGAATACACCTGACTAATCAGAAACAGCTGAGAAGCAAACTGCCCATGTGTCTGCACTCTGTTGTGTACTGAAACCTGGATTATGGTCTGTTTACCACAGCCTGAGCCTTAATATGACCTCCTTTTGAGTTTGCAACTCATTGGGGAAGGTGGGGGGGGGAGTAAATTGAGCTAAGAAATGCACTGTAAAATAGAGTGTATACATTTTTGTACCCATCCATAGTTTAAACCTATATGGTATCCAGTGTCTCTCTTCCTCATGCGTGCTGTTTTACAGTGTTTGGCTGGAGTCAGTGCGCTGAGTGTAAATGACGCACAGGGCCCCCGTGCAGGAGAGCGGGACAGACTAAATAAGGAGAGGGAGAGGGGTTACTGTCACAATCACAATGGCAGGGGAATGCAACAGCTGATAGACGCCCCGCCCTCCCCTCTCCCCCTTCTCCCCAAATACAGCACAAAGCATGCAGATGTTTTTGTTAGCCCCCTGACACATTCAGCTTGATATACGGGCTTGAGCTTGACCAGGACAGGGACGTCTTAAAAGAACAGAAAAAACCTCTGGCACATGGAACACTGGAGGAGCAAACACGCCACGCAAAACGTACTATCAGATCACAGCTCCGTTTAAACTCTGAGCTGAGCTGATGGGTGGTCTTCATTTCTATTTAAAGTTTTCTACAGACTGCAGCTGCCCTTCCATCTTAAAAACAAGAACCAAAAATATATTGTGATAACTTGGTACATTTATAAGTCATAATGTGCAGCCTTGGAACAAACTTTTCTACAGAAAATATATCAGTGGGTTTTTGGTCTGTGTCTCTGCGTACCTTCCTTTTTCTGAAATTCATATCAGGATGAATAAATTGTTATATTTTAAAGTTCAGCTGTGTCAACTTGTATAATGGCAACTTGGACAGTAATGGAAACATGGGTAAGCCATGTGTGAGCAGGGGTATCATATATACATAGGAAGTGGGAAGAGAGCTTGTGAAGGGATTAGACTAGAAGCGTGTTCTGTCTGCTCATCGTAATGCATTTTGACTTTGCTGACCTCATTTTTAAAAATTGATGTATGCTTTCACTTTGGTATACTGTACCTACAAGGATACATACTACTGTAAATGGCATTCCATCGGGTTTGATGTATTTTGGCATTTAGGCACAACAGAGATGTGATACAAAAGCGGATTTCTTTTTGTACCACTGATCAATGTGTGTACAGATACATGGCAATGCTGACGTGTGGTGGTGGTTTAATGTGGTGAACTGAAATGTGTTAAAACCAAACCTCTTTAATTTACTTATTTAATATCTAAATCGTTCAAAATCTGCTCCAGAGTCTAAAATATAATGGATTCTAGCATATAGAATGAGTGTAATATCTGAAAATGGTGAATTGAACTCTCTATAGATACATAAGATCAGGGGAACTCTTTTCATGTCAGTGCCTTTTCATCTCAGGGGCGAGGGACTTCAATAACATGGTTTTGACAGCTTTATCCACTGCAGGCAGTTATGTCATGAGTATTTGTCATTGCCACACTAGTACATGAAAGCGTGTCTAAATTGTGATGTAATTATTTGACTTATGATATGAAAAGGAAAATATCATGAAAGTTGGTGTGCATTGATGTCCGTAAAAACCCAGCAGGGGGTTGTCTCAGTATGTCCACTGTTTGGTATGATTATGTAATATTTTCTTAAAGATATCAGGGTAAATAAAGTCATTGTATTACATATCAATTTAAGAATCAGAATGCAAACAAAACACTCTTAAAGGGATTTGTTTCGCTCAATGGGAGTCCTTTGCTTTGGAAACCTCTGTGGAGGTAATCAATCAGGTGTGTGTAATATACAGACTACAGTTCATTTAACTGGCTATTAGATGTTGGAAATGGCTTTTTTAACTACAACAAAAATGTACCCTGCTTGGGGTTCCAGGACTGTGGGTGGGAATCTCTGTTAAAGATTAGAATAGCTGGGGGTGGGGCTAACCTGGTGGTAAGCAGAAGTTGTCTGCTAAGGGGGTTTACTGCTACTGTGATGACTGGGTTTAAATGCACGTGACCAGTGTGGTGTGCTGTAAGGAGAATTGTGTCTTCTGCAACAATTTTGCTTTCCTGTACATCCCTTGAAGTGAACATTAATTTGAAGTGAAGTGTTTCCAACATGTAAATTTGTCCAGTTTCCAGGATGTCTATTGAATGTCTTATTATTCATTATACATAATTAATTTTAATTATTTCTGTTAAAAAAAATATTGAATTGCTTGTGTTCATATATGGTCATTTTATTTAGCAATCCTTTATATTTCCATCGTTGAAATGATCCCATTATCCAGTATGCAGTTTGGGTAGTCATGGCGAGGCTCTTGATTGATGTATTTAGCTAAAGTCAGCAGGGTACTCTGTATCTTATCACACAGTGGTGTGTCCTGTAGCTGATTGGGTGATGGCATTCTGCCCGTGTCAGCTGCGCTGATTTGCGGGCTTGTGCTCAACTGTACTCTCCCAGATAAATAGAGGATGTTGCAGCAGTGGAACGTATTCAGATTTACGAGTCAAAATTAAGAAATAAAGAGCCAGTGAATATCGAAAGATGTTAAAAAAGCAAAAAAACTGACAAAAAAAAAAAATGACCTAATGTCTTTGCAGGTTAATTTCTGCCACAGTGACCTTGGTGTGTTGTCCAGTAACTTAACGGCATCTCAAGTGCTCTGACTTCTCTTGTGGTCAGCAGAAAATTGTAAGCCTGCAGAAGTCAACGCCAATGCCTTTTTAAGAAAGCACTCGAGAGCGTAACCTGTACAGCCTCTGTTAAGCCTGGTTGGGCGTTGTGGAAAGGGCGAACGGTGTTGCCGTTTGATGTAAAAGTCACCCCGCTCTCAGCAGTGATGATGTTACTGAAACCTCCTCCAGCGCCTTGGCCTGAGGGCACCAGTCTAAGCCCTGAAGGTAGGCCTGGCGACTGATGAGGTGGGAGGAGGGACAGCTGCCGGTCTGTGTGACAGGGGAGATCATCGCACCTCTAATTGTTCCTTGGGACAGTGTCCGACTCCACCGGACCTCAAGTGGCAGCGGTGTATTTTTAGGCCCAGCGTACGGTTTCAGTATGCCAAGTATTCTGGGAGTAATCGCAATCAGTAATGCTGGCAGCCCGCAGACCAGGGTTAGTTGCATTGTGCCTTCAGAAGAGGATCCTCACAGACCTCTATTATTACCCCGAGGGGGGGCAGTGAACCTGCAGTGATATTTTTATAAGTGACGTGAACGTTGACAGGCCGCAAGGACACTGGCTGGACACTATAGCCAGGCGACCTCTGTTTGCTCTGTTTCGCAAAATGGCATTGTCAGTGTTGCGAAGAAAGTTTTCTTTCCACATTTTGTCCCTTTTTAATGCACATTAAAAGTTCTCTTTCAGATGTTCTGTATGTACTGCAAGTGTTGTGTTTTATGCCCTCTGACCTGTCAAGATTGGCTTTACACTTGTCATATAAGGGCTGACATTAAAATTTTATGTATCTATCGGTTGCTATCACAACGGTCAGTATTTTGAAGGTGGTCATTGGACAAATTTGCTTGGTTGGATGTGTTGCCTTAACAAGACAAACCTTTAAGCTTTTACATGCGCTGTAATATTGTTGTATGCTTTTCCTTTTTTATTGGCTTTGTAGGCAAAGTTCTACCATATTTCACTTTGAGTACCCTGCTTTTCAACAAGTTGGGGACGGTCATTGTGATCTACTGCTGATAATGGCATTGTTATTTGGTAACTGCATTGTTAATATGATTGGAGCCTGAAAAATCGATGTTCAGAATCCATTTAAACAATTAATTAGCTGGGACTAAATACGGTGGGACATATCAATGTTTGATACAGCCTTCTGTACTGTTATCCAGAGAGTTACATGTATCTGTCTTGGCTAATAATAACAAGGCACGTGGGACCCAAATGCACACAACCATTGCTGCCATAGAAATTAAATATATTATGAGCACAGACCCAGTTGGGCTATTGGTGTTGTACGTATCTGTACTTTACTTTATATAGATTTCTATATGCGGCCTGCATTCTACTGTGGGCTCAGGCAGATATTTGTCATAGCATTGAGTATAGCATTGTGTGGCAGCAGTGGTCCTAAGAATTAAACCAAACTCACCACAACCACCATCATTGTCACTTAGGTGATACAAGACAACCACTTGGTTTAATTGTGCTCACCACATATCAGCTATTGATCACACAGTTTAGACAGGCATGGTAACTGAACACTGCATTGAGGAGTAATGTCACTGTTTCATTTTGTTTTGTGTTTTTTTTCCTGCCAGAGCCACTCATGCAAAGGGAAAGGCAGAGGGGGCAGAGCAAGCCCTGCAGGCAGCTAGCGCTGAATCAAGAATCGCCAGAGCAGTGGCCAGGGAACTGTCACCATCCTTTCACCAGCCAGGTACGCTGACACCATCCTGCTACCAGCGTGAGCTTCTCTAACCACTTTTACAAACCTGACCTGCCCCTCAGAGGCACCTGGGTCTGTTGAGCGGCTGTGAACATAGGCTCATGGTGGAACATGGCATCGGTGGTAATGTAATTAGTTCAAGGTAATGTATGTGTCACACGGATATTTGTATCTTTATTCAGTGAGTTGTTAATAGCTCATAAGGCCATGCAATATAAGCACACACAAGTATTCTTATGTTATTTTGGTTGAGTCTATTGAATCATTATTGAAGTATAATATTTTCCATATATGGTCCTGCTTGGCCCCAGTGCATTAGCAGTTGAAAGTGGATCATATGTGCTCTCAAGTTAATATGCTTTTTAGAGAGCTCAGTATTATAGATCAAGGCTGGGTACAGCTTTTATGGTTTCTCTTATGGATCCTTTCAGATTATAGTTAATTGGAGGCACTGCAGGTAGATAAGACTTACGCATCATGATGGTGTAGGATACAGCTCTTATATTTGTAAGGTTGCTTTTATGGTTATGTTTGACACTCTTTATGCCGTGCGATTAAGAAAGGGTTTCCCTCTGCCCTCCTAAATTATTCACACCCTTGATAAAATTAACAAAAAGAGGCTATAAAAATAATACAAATACTAATTCTCAAACATGTCATGTCATATGGTTTATTTTAAGCTCTCTTCAATCAGTCCTAAGAAAGGACTATGCTTGCTCTCTGATTCCACTGTGACACTTTTTTGCCAAAACGCTGGTCAAATAAAACACAGCAAGGAATAACTTGAGTGTGCAACTTTCTCATTTTTTGCATTCTCAAACATATTTGCAGTCTTAAATATTTCTAATATTCTCCCCCTTGTTCTTACTGGACCCTCTCTTCAGAACTATATTACTGAGTCACCTTTTCTGGTGTTTTATGAAATTGGTGATCATATTAGCGGAGGCATTCTGACCTATCCTTAGTACAGAATCTTTCATTTAGATCATTGAGTCTGCGCTTGTGGACTGCTCTCTGAAATTCAAAACACATTTTTGACGGGGTGCAAGTCTGGAAGTTTAGCCATTGCAAATCAGTAATTTTGTGATTGTTTAAACATTTCTTGGTTGATTTTGCAGTTAAAAAAATGTGTGGTCACCCTTCAGTTGCTGATAAAAACATATTGGAATGCTCTACAAAATGTGTAAAAATTTAGAACATAATTCTCGATACATACTTGATACATAAAATTGTGAACACTACACAAAATGATAGCACTTCCTGACAAAAATCAAGACTGAAAAAAGGAAAAGCTTGTAATGGAACAAAATGGAAAAAAAGAAAACTACTATAAATATCTGTTTGTGTTTGTGTGTGTGTGTGTGTGTGTGTGTGTGTGTGTGTGTGTATTCTGCTATTCCAAGCTCATCATTTAGCCATTTACTGTCTAGAGACAATGCATCGCTATGCTAAGTCTGGTCTTGAGCACCTCAGTGATCTGTGCTTCTAATATGGCTGTTCTATTATGGAAAGTGATGCAGTTCATTAAAAATGTATTGGCCTTTCTCCCACCACCCACAAGCAGGCATTTTCTGACCACCCCACAGTTTAATTGGCTGAGCATTCTTGTGCAAAATGGCTGCCATGCCTCACCGCCTAGGTGGTGGTTCATTTCCCTTCTTCACTGTAAATCTGTCCTAAATCCCAGGATTAATTTGCATTTATACACTGTGACTGACTGCCATCCCACAGTGTTCCCTGTAAGCCCTGGCACACTGCTGCCCCCTGCTGGACTATATGGTTACTTAAAATGGGTTGCTTGAGAGATTTGTATATATTTCATTTGACATGGATCCTGTACATTTAATTCTTGTACAGTTTAATAAAAAACACCATTTGTATAATATTTTACCATATTACTGAAAGGTTTTAGTCAAAATGTAGTACTTTTTTTTACTTTCTATTGTAGTTTCAGGGACTATAATGAGTTGATTGAGTAACTGTAATTGCTAATTCTTTCTCATATAATATGGATGTTTTGGTGGGAAGAACTCCATGTCACAAACCATTTTTGTGACCTCTCAATTATTAAAATGCTTCCATTTTAATATTGAATATTTGAATGATGTTCCTGCTGCAGGTCTTGAGTACATTAAGAAACGAGCGCTGCAGGACATCGCAGAGAGTAACGAACACGAGGACTCGCCCCCTGCATTCACAGCGGTGGTCTCGGCCCCACGCTCAGAGACCCCCCAGATTCACGAGGTGGAGACGTCAGGGCAGGCGTCTCCCCACGCCAGCCCCTCCCCAAGCCCAGAGCCGCCGCGCTTTAAAGCCAGCCTGCGTCAGGAGGACCCCCAGCTGCTGGGCCCCGGGGGCTGGAACGGGGAGCAGGCAGGCCGGGACGGGGGCAGGCCCGGGACCCCGTCTCCACACGGGTACGCGCGCTCCTCCAGCCGGCAGAGCGATACGACCGAGCCGGGCTCCGACCTGGAGATCAAACCCCTGCAGAGGATGGAGCCCAAACCGGCCAGCACACACACCGTCTCCCCCCAGAGGACCGGCTCGCTGGGCAACCCGGACCAGGACAGAGAGGATCCGCGGCCGTCCAAACAATCTCCCCCGGACCCCTCCCCGGAGCCTGTTCCGGAGCCCGCCCCGCATGTGGAGCCTGATGTGGAAGTCCAAGAGCCCTCCCTGGAGCAGGAGTCCGCCATCGCTGGGGAGGAGGTGGAGCCCCAGGGAGCAGAGAGCGGGGAGGAACGGCAGTCCCCAAAACCGGAGGCCGGATCCACACAGAGAGCTGAGCCCTCCGCGCAGGCAAAACCAGCCCCACATCTGCAGCCCGAGGCTACTGCACCAGAGCCCAATAACACCTCAAAGCCTGCTGCTAAACTGGTTGGAAAAACAAACTCAGATGCCAGGACAAGGATGACTGGGAAATCCCCTGCTGAGGCAAGAGTTTTGTCAGAAGAGGAGGTACGTAAAATACAAAAATATCATTCACAACTTCAATTCCTTTTATAGGTACATTGCTGCAGTGTTAGCTGTCTTGACTTTCGGTTTGCTGCCTTAAAAAATGTTTTCCTTATGAGATAAGGTCACTCCTCTCTAATGCTCTCTGTCTCTTGCTCGCCAGTTTAGTTTTCAATATTTCACACTGAAAGAATAAAGTATGAACTGTTATTTACTAAATTACATATACTTTAAGAAGTGTTTCAAAAAGATAAACGCTCTTTTTTTGTCACAGAAGCACCTGTATTGAGAAGAGTATATACCACAAGACAACAGCTGAGGCTGTCCTAACTGATTAAATTCACTCAGCATCAGTAATCCTCATTCGCTCTCCCACAAATGCTTCAGCTGCTGCCCAGAGCTTGAGCTCAAGGCCTTATCTACCCAGGACAGGCCTGGCAGAGTTCAGACTAAAGAAAGAAAGATTGAGGGGCTTTGACATGAGATGGCACCAGTAGACAAGTGTTCAGTATCAGCCAAGTGTTCTGCAATGTTATTAGACTACTGTAGATACATTAGGACACATTAGCACATTAGGGGGCAGCCTGTAGCCTAGTGGCTAAGGTACATGACTGGGTCCAGGAAGGTAGGTGGTTTAAGCCCTGGTGTAGCCATGAAGAGATCTGCACAGCTGTTGGGCCCTTGAGCAAGGCTGGCACCCTTCAACTGTAAGTCGCTTTGGATAAAAGCGTCAGCTAAATAATTTATTATTAAGACATATAAAAAAATCACTATCACATTGATCTAGTTTCAGTGGTATTTGAGAAGCCTAAAAATGTTGTTTGTGTGTGTGTACAGTATATAACTTGTAGATAATTGCAATCTGTAATACTTGTAATTGATGCCATATGCAGCAAATGTTAAGTATGGTGCGAATGCTTTTCCTAATGTCAGAATTCCCTTAAGAATAAAGATAAATGTTTTGCAGTAAAGATCTGATGTGTGTACTCTCTCAGGAACCGAACACACTGGTGATATGCATGGTGATTCTGCTTAACATTGGTCTGGCCATTCTGTTCGTTCATGTTCTGTCATGAGAAACCCAGGTAAGAATGCCTTTTTAAAGGAAGTCAGTGGGTGTTGTGTAGTTTTTATGTTGATTATTGGACGACCTGTCCTTTTTGGTCTTCTGATAAATGAGAGCATTTTTCTCTAGAAGTCCTCCCCAGGGCTAGTATTGATTTCTTTGTTTCATTAATTCTACTGAAAACCAGTAGTCTGTATTTGTCACTAGAAAGCAAATTGATATATTTTAGAAACTGCCCTGATATTTCATTGAAATATCAAATGGTGATTGTCTTTTTAATTATTCCACTCTTTTTATGTTTTATTAAATGGTTGGTTGCTTGCATTGTCTTAATTCATTTGGTAAAATATTAAATCTGTGAAACATGGCATTTCAGTTCACCTGTTGCGGTTCATGGAAAATCAATCAGTCACATAATTCTTACAAATACACGATTGATTTAGTGGATAATACTTTAATGATATTTGGTGGGGCATTTTTAATCTTTTCAGGAAAAATTGTGCATTACAATGTGTGGATAACAGTTTGTTATCAGAAGTAAATTCAGGGCAGTGCCAGGTTGGGGTGTGAGCGGACAGATGAAGGTATTAAAGGGGCAGAAATTCATTTGGTATAAAGGGGTAGTGATTATATTTAGCTGTCCAGAAAGTGTAGATCTCTGAGTGAGAATGAAGATAAATGCTGATAAAATGCAGCTTATTCACTGTGTGCCATTGTTATGTTTTGTTGGGTTTTGTTCAGGAGGAACAGGGATGCTATAACCTGTTATTGTGAAGAAAAGTTGGATTCCTCTCAATGGGCTGCACCTGCAGCCAAGATGGAGGTTTCACAAGAAGGCCTGAAAATAGTCAACTGTAATAGCAGGAACCTCACTGAGCAAAGAAGCAAAAAAATGAAGCTAGAAAACCGATATATTTTATCCCAGATTGGAATGTAATTACAGACCTGTCACATTGCTGCAGTGTTCTTGTTCTCGTTGATGGGACATATGCCAGTGCACGTGCTCCAAAAGCAAATGCAGTTGAGAATTCACCTGCTGTACAGTTGCTCTGTTGCAAGACTGCACAGATCACAAGTGCAGGATTAACAAGAGAAGACACGTTGAGGCAGTTGGCACGCTAGCCAGTTAGCTACACAGGATTCCTGGCCACGGAGGGGCACTGTCACAGTCTGGATTTAATGTGCACCATCGGGGGTGCATTACTGCTTTCAAAACATCCATCCATTATCCTAACCCGCTTATCCTGAACAGGGTCACAGGGGGGCTGGAGCCTATCCCAGCATACATTGGGCGAAAGGCAGGAATACACCCTGGACAGGTCGCCAGTCCATCGCAGGGCGCACACACCATTCATACCCACGGGCAATTCAGATTATCCAATCAGCCAAACCTGCATGTCTTTGGACTGTGGGAGGAAACTGGAGTACCTGGAGGAAACCCACATGAACACAGGGAGAACACGCAAAGTCCACACAGAGAGGCCCCGGCCGACGGGGATTCGAACCCAGGACCTCCTTGCTGTGAGACGGCAGTGCTACCCACTGCACCATCCGTGCCACCACTTTCAAAACAAGTCAGACAAAAGCAGTTGGACATGCCACTTGGCACCTTTTCCCCACAGTTATTGATGGTTATTCACAGTATATGACTTTATATTAGGGACTAGTGTGCAAGTCTGATTGATTGATGTTTCAAAACAGCTGATGTCATAGTAGCACATTTTATTTAATTAGCATATTAATTTGGTGAAATTCTAAATTAAAGTTTTCTTACAGTCTCAAGTATTTGAAAATCACTGAATTCTTCAATATGTCCAGCTAGAAACTAACCAACCTAACTTTTATCTTATTTTTATATACCCTGTTTGCCCTTTCATGTGTAAAATATTAACTTACACAACTATTTGAATGCAAATGCTTGAATAGTGGAGCTAACAGCTCCATACCTCCCCAATACATAGGAGATATACACGTAATTCACTAAACACAGGAAATGTAAGATTTTCAGGGATGGCAGTTACAGTGCATCATTTCTACACACACAAATATACACTAATATTGGATGTGTTTTACAAACAGTGAATTGTACGTATATTGCAAGAGAGTGGCAGGTTTGATATTCAGGTGATGATTATCAGTATTGTGGTTTTCTTGAAAAGCGATAATGACATGCTGATTTTAAAATACAGTTAAGGAGGGAGTCTTCCACGTAACGGTACATTTAAGGATCATTTGTGAGTGCTTTGCTCCCTGAAAAAGCTCTATGTATGTATTTATAGAAAGGTAAAACATTGTTTGGATGTGAAGAGTGAATTGTAGAATTATATTTTGCACATAAATAGTTATTTCTATCTATCTCTGTCAGTCTGTCAGAGAGAGGTCACTTTGATGCAATTTTTATGCAACATTTAAAATTTGACACATTAGTTTGTTTGCCCACATGTTTTGTTTGTTTTCCCTGTTGCACTGATGTGACAAGTGTATCTGTGTTATTTCCGTGACTATCAAATTCACTGTGCAGCAAAACTCAAATTAAACAGTGCAGTAAATGTGTGCTCTTTTTTACACCTCTATACTTTCATGCACACTATAATATTGCATTTAATGCATATTGTGTGAATGTAATATTCAGTATGTCTTTTGTTTAACACAACATAATATACAAGGTTTTGCCTCAGGTTTGTGATATGGTAGAAGGAAATAGTGTTATTCCTTGGTCTTACTCCAGGTCTTATGAACTGCATTATGAAGGGAAAAGTACACAGACTGCACTACATTCTTGGTGCTGTCAGAGGAACATTGATTTATTTTTATTGCCACAATATCAAGTCGATACTAAAAGCAATGTGTGACCACTGTCATTGATGAACTCCAATTGATAACTGCCATCAAATAACTCTAAAACTGCTAATGTTACTGTATTGATATGGGTGTCATCACATTTACCCATGTAATTCTGACAGTAAAGCACAAGTACATTTTTGAACACATAAAAGAAAATTAACTCTGCAAAGTTTGAGGTTGTCAAACCACCTTCAAATATTTTTTTCCTAAAAGGTATTTGTTTACAGGTAGGTCTTGTCAAAGTGCAGTTTTGCAGATTGATATTTTGTCTGAATGCCATATGGATGAATATAAATTTATATTTTATAACAGTGTAGAACTTACCCCATTTATGTTTTGCATGATGCATATCCCTTTTTGCATCATGTTCTGTAGTATTTATGATGCAACCTGGCCATCAGGCAAAAATGATCTTAATTGCTTTTAAGATGGATTTGCAATGGTTTGTTTCATTATGAATTACAATAAATCATTGTAATTGTTGAACTTATACTGAGGTATAAATAAAAGGGAAATATTTTATGTTCTTTTGTGTTATTATTTTCAGAATTCTGTTTTATTTTATTTTGGCTCTGTCTGCCAGCACACTGGATTTGAAAAAAATCAATGAATATGAGATTTGTCAGTGCAGACGGTCAGATTTCATTTGAGGGCATTTACATATTGGGTGATCTGTACAGGAAATATAGTCCCCCCTTTTTTAGCTATACCAGTATAACCTCAGAGAGTTCACCACAAGATGAAAACCACTGGTAAGCCCCAAGAACAGAACAGCCAGGTTAGAGTTTGTTAAGAAGTATTTTAACAAAACTGTAAAATTCAGAAATAAACTCCTTTTAAGTTTTTAATTCTACGTGATGTAATCTAAGTGATGGAAAGAACAAAGTTTGAAGAATGACAGGAAGTGCTCATGATCCAAAGTGCCCCATCTCATCTATGAAACTCAAATTACTCAACTTTGGACCTTTTTTTTGGACCTTTTTTTTTTTTATTTTTTTTTAGCTTTTTGCACGTAGTAGTAATATAGACTATAGACTATAGTATTTAAATTTAAGTAATTGTTAATAACATTTCACAAATGCCTACATCATGTTTTGTTGTGCACAATAGTGGTGGCCATGGCAGGCATTTTGGATAATTTTCTGGCTTGCTGGGTACAATGCATCAGCATCTAGATGCCTCCAAAATATTTATGCAAAGCATACACTGAAGAAGCACAGAGAGGTCTCAGTTCTGCAGAAGGTAACATAATCCTGCATCAGCTGATTTTTTAGTTGCTGCTGCTATCTGGTTAGGATTCTAGGCTGGTGGCAGGTGGGAGAAAAGGAACAAAATGAACTATTATATCATTATTAAACGGTTCAAGAATATTAGGCTGCGGGAGAAACAAAATTTTGATATTAAAATTGAATTAAAATTGCTGAAAATCTGTTGGAATATCAATTCATTTAAAAAAGACAAAGTAATGTGCAGGTTCAAGCTTACAGCATACAGTCAGACTGGGGTCTAATAGAGCCCATTTATAAACAGTACTGTGAACCCCCAAAAATATATATGAATTTGATGCACAATTCGAGTGGTGCATAATGAGCACTTGATTAGCAGTCCACAGTCTACTACCCCTAGTATGAACACGGTATTCTATTCAAAATGTGAATAATAATGCAAGACTAATGGCCTTTTACCATGACAAATGACAGACAGGTGCATAATTTGTTGGTTGGAAACTATAGTCATACACCACAGTCACAGCAGTTCACCAAACCAGCCTTTTTAAAAATATGTCTACTTAAATGCCAAGTCAATTTATTTTCTAAATGTTAGAGGTTTCAAATGAGCCTGCAGATTTAAAATAGTTTTCCCTATTTATCAGTTTTATCAGAAATTTCACATTAAATGCCATTTGAGCAAAGATCCAGAATAAAATGACCCTTAGCACTGGCATTTGGCTAAAGCAATCTCTTGTTAGCCATCTCCAATTACCTTTGACTCTCCACCGATCTGATACGACAAAGCTATTTTTAAAACCTATGAGGTGAGCATGTAAGATCTCATAAATCATAAAGGCAATGCTTTTGACAGAGTATAGATTTTGCTTTTTGGATGTTTTGTCACGTTTGGAGGGCTCCTCTCTTTTGAATGACCTGAACCCTGTCATATGTTGGCCTTTAATTTGCTGATTTATTTATGAGACTCTCTCACAAATACAAAGGGTAAAATAAAAACAAAGAGAAATATAGCTGGAAGCAGCAATTCCCAGGGTCCAAGCAGCTTAAGCGACAGTTGGCAAAAAGAAATTGATGGCAGACGCCAATTTTACAAACTCAGGGAATTGTTTGATGCAGCAGAAATCTTTAGTGAATAAAAAAAATTGTGAGGAAAGACATCAACTGTCATTAGTTTCAAATCTCTAGGTCAAACAGTGTGGGAATTATGATTGTTTAATAATTGCAATTTCAACTGACTATTATAGCACTACTAAGTGCCCTATCACCACCAAATTTGGTAATTGGTTGTTGGGTCACACCCTCTAGCAATATGCAAAGTTTAATAAGAACCAGACAAGTGGTTAATAACTCAAGTGATAGATTAGTGATAGATTAGTAAATATAATACAAAATGGTGGCACAAACCCATAAAGCACATATCTATGTTCTTAGGAGTGCTTTTGTCATTGTTAGTTTAGAATATTTTGGAATCTGCATTATTTTAGAAGAATTTTTTAATATTATTTTTCCATATTTGAAGCCCTATAGCAGGCCTATGTGAGTAGATTGCACTTATACTGTATGGCTTCATATGGCTAGCTCTTGAGCTAGCTGTCAATGTACATACCAAGATTCATAACTATGTCAAACGGTATTGGAATTAATTATAAGCCATGCCTACAGCAAATTCATTGGATCATTATTCAGTCAAATGTTGACATAACCATGAGAAAAGTGATATCCATATAAATGATACCTCTGTGAGTGAAACTTCTATAAAATGTGTGAGCTGAGCCAACATAATAAGCTTTCTTTAACAGCCTGCTACAATAGTTGATTGTTGGGTTAATCAGCTCTTGCAAATGCATTTTCATTTTTCACAAAAAGACCATCGAACTCAGGAGTGACATATCAGGCTTATGCAGATCCACCCCCGGGTCTCCTGCTATTCATAATTTTGTTGTGCGCAGGTATAAACAGGACAGGGCACATAATAATTCATACAATGCCTTGGCAGGCAGCAGGCAGCTAGTAATTATAATTCACATTGGATTTGCTACACTTGGGGAATTTGTGAATAAAAATTGCATTTAAAGCTATGTGGTCAATTAAACATGTGAGTAATTGTGGCACAGTGTATAGTGTGGTGGCGTGTTATGCTGCTGATTACACTGCAATGCTAATTGCCATTTGTCCCCAGATCGTCCTCTGTGTTCTGAAATTCACATCATTTTTTTTTTTTGCCATAAAAATGTTTATATAGTACACAATTACGAAAACATGCTTGTATAAATTATTTCACTGATGCTCAGGTCTTATTTTGAGGGCCTTTTTATTTTCAAATAACCAATAAATAGATCATATATTTCATTACATTTCAATTAGCAAACACTCTTATCCAGAGTGAATTGGATAGATTACAGTGTTATATACAAGCCATTTACACAGCTGGGTATTTTACAGAAACAATTCCGGTTAAGTGCTTCGCTAAAAGGTACAATGGCAGCACCTCAAGTGGTGTGAGACACTGCCACCATACACCAAAGTAGCCCTTACCCCCTTGAATGTTTACACATTTCTTAATGGAAAACAGGTGGAAGCCACAGAGACCCCAAAACTTGATTTTCAATTCCTTAGCATTATTACTCCACATTGGTGTTGGTGGAATGTGATTCGGCGCCCGACTCCCAGCTTCTCTCATTCTATAATGTTATCTAAAATAAAGTGAATAAGATTGGCTTCTATGCTTTTCCTATTGTAATGTATTTATCTGCACAATGTAGCACAAAACTTCCAACAAATGATGTACAACTATACGTACGCGCAAAAACACTGCACAGTACATGCGTATAAGTATACAAAAATGGATAGGTATAATTGAGATTATAGTACAGCTACAGCCTTAATGAACTTGACAAATTCAGTATTCTCTTAAGTCTAAGTCTCCCCTTTTGTTTACCTATTTATTTTTCATAAATAAAGAAAGAAAACCGTTGTTTAGTTTAATTTTAAAAAATTAACTATAGCACCTCATAAATACAAGCTCTGGAAATGTTAAACACAATGAAATAGTGATTTCCTGTCCAAATGTTCACGTGTGTAAATGTGCTCTGAACGCAAAAATGCAAATAAGGTAAATGCAGATATAGGGTTCCTCAGTCACATCAGAAATAAGCCACACAAGAAATGAGTAACAAGCCCAATAGCACTGCATCATGTAGCACTGCATTAAAAGATTTATCATGCTGACTAATTTGAACTAGCTAAGATAGATTCTAAAATATATACATATTTTAGCATCATGCATGGTCATAGCAAAGCGACAGTTCATCAACATTAGGATGTACATAGGCACTGTTGACGACTGCTGTATTCTTCAAAATATTGCTAATTCAATTTGCATTTGCTATCAAAATGTAATGGGCAAAATAAGTTTTAACGTTGATTGATAAGAATTAGCTCCACAAATACATTAGCAGACCTAAGCCAATTATGAATGCCTAATGTCAACACTATTTTCATATCCATGTATTTCTGTAAAACGGGGGACAAGGAACCCTCAGGCGATGCTAAACATGGTGCTGACGTCCCGCTGTTCTCTGACATGGGCGTTAGCGCTCTCCTGGGAGCAGTCCTTCATGGCACTGTAGTACACGGGAACGTCGTGCCTGCTCACCTTCTCCGGCACCTGCCGCTGGCAGTGGCACAGTTTACGGAATGCAGCGCGGAACTTCTGCGACATGAGGTTGTAGATGATGGGGTTGATGGCGCTGTTGACGTAAATGCACATTCGACAGAAGAGCAGGAACCAGGTGTTGAGGTACGGAGGATCCATGAGGGAGTTGACCACTACTAGCATGCGGTAGGGCATCCAGAGCAGGGCGAACAGGACTACCACCACCGCTAACATTTTAGTGACCTGCAGGGAGGAAAGCCAACCGGGTTTCATCCTAACCTGAGGAACTGCCCCCAAATAAGAGCAGCCATCACCACCATCGCGCTTATTCTCATTAAATACACACCATCGTCCTTATCAATATTATCACAATCATCCACAATAGATATTATTGTCATCAGAAACCATCCTCATCTACATCATCACTAGCATTGTCATCTGACAATTTCACAGATCTCACTGTCAGATATCTACATCATCAGCTTCACACCTGCTTGAATCAAGCAGTTTTTTTCCCATGCAGTAACAATGCAGTGACAGTGGAGTGTATTAGCCCTGGCTGAACAGCTGGCAGCCTCAGTATATAGGCCGAAGTGCCGACATCAGTATGTTACCTTTGGCCGCATCACATATTCTCAAATATTCTTACATTCTCAACTTTATAAGCTCTAACAGCATAGTAAACATTCCATGTTAAATCGACTCTAATTTCATTATTGCAAATAACCGAAATTCTTAATGTAGGCTACTGTAACCCGCAATAACTTATCGTATGAAATCTTATTTTATTGGTTAAAAAATAGAGTACATACCTGTTTCCTTGAAGATACTACTCCTCTATTTGATTGACTGAACCCCATTTTTATGTTTTTTCGTCCTTGATGAACAGACAAATGACCAGCTCTGTCGTTGAGGTCGGAGGGCAGTGGGTTCATGAACAGAATCCTGGCGATTAGACCGTACAACACAGTGGCTAAAATAAGTGGTATTATATAAAACAAGGAAAAGTCCAAGAAGTAAATGGGCATATAGAGGTTTCTGGAGACACGATAGCCACACCTGACCACCACCCCATCCACATATACTGTCTCGCTGGTATTCACCAAAAATAACCACATAACGCAATACAGAGAAGTAAAAATCCAAACGCACGCGATTATCTTCTTTGCGCGGGACACGGTACAGATAAATTGCGCTTTAATTGAGTGACAAATGGCAATATATCGTTCAACGGTAAACGCAGTGATTGAGCAAGAGGAGACGTTGATGCCCAGATATTGTAGGTATGTGATGCAGAGGCATCCTGCGTAACCATACACCCATGAGGCGACAACTTCCGAGATATTGGGTAGACCTGCGGCCAACAGAACGATAAAGTCCGCAACAGCCAAGCTAACCAAGTAACAATTTGTTGGGGTGACCATATGTTTTGTCCGGAGCACAACTATTACTACCATGACGTTACCCGCGATGCCGACTCCACATATGACCAGCGCAAGCAGTATAGTAACAGCCTGTACCTCTAGAGAGTTCAGGGGCATCTTGGATAGGACTTCGCCTCCCCTTACAGTGGCATTGAATTCCATGGCAGCTGCAGAAGTGTTCTCCATCGTGAAAGTAATATATATGTACCTGTCATAGCCTAAACGGCTAAATGCAAACGAAACTACAGAAATCCGGAGAGAGCGCGCGCGCGTGTGTGTGTAAGAGAGAGAGTAAGAGAGAGATAGAGAGAGAGAGAGAGAGAGAGAGAGAGAGAGAGAGAGAGAGGGAGAGAGAGAAACACTAAACTGTTCACTTTTGTAAAATAGCCTACATAAAACACAAAACCATTAACAAGTAGGCTAAAAATGATATAGGCTAACGATAAGCTGGCGTCGTCAGAGAATAAATAAATTATGCGTTTCTGAACGTTATATTTTCATTACCCAGCTGTTTGCGGATTTTGATCCTTGTTTCGCACATGAGCCGCGATGTATGAAAAAGAAAAGAAAAAATAAAGGAGCGAGGATAAAATCAAGTAAAAAATAAAAAAAAAGACTGCAGTGAGATTTCCAAAGTTCAACAGGTGTGCCGTGCGCGTCTTTCAGAATCCTTCACCACCGTCCTCGAAGAGCACACACTTCGCATACCTAAAGAGTCCTTCAGTGACGCTTCAATTGTCAAATAGGCTACTTACTGTTCCTTTTGCTGCACGGCTCCCAGTTTAAAATAATTAAAAGTACGCATCGCGTTCCCTCCGCTATGCCCAATTTCACCCGAGGGAGGGATTTATAAGCACCTAAAGGGAGTGAAGATGAATTAAGTGGGATTCATGGATTATGTATGAAGCACTGGTATTTTCAGACTTCTATTCGAAAGGGGTTATTATCTACCGAAATAGTTTTTAAATGTCAACCTATAAGGGTACCCTATCATTGCATGTACCTGATTTTTTTTTTGTGGTTCATTAGAAATGGCTGCAGTTTAAGCATACGTTTTCTTCCACTTCACATTTACTAATATTCAGCTTGAGAAATTAACTGACCAGATGACAATAATATCTGGCCAATTACGTTTAGAGGACCAATCTTGAACAATTGGATGAACATAGTGAAAATCTTAATATAGATAATTTTTATTCTGTTAATATCCACTGAGCTGAAAGAACTCATTGTCATGAAATATGGGCCATGGACCTCATACCCAGTACTGGGTCTCATATGAAATATTTCAGCATGATAATGAACTATGACTGCAAAGAACACCTGGCTAATTATTTAATTTGAATTAAAAAATAATGTAATTACCTCCTTCTGGTTTGACTATAGATACGTATTGTCCATAGGTTCAGTATTATTTATCCAGAATTAGTCTGATAGAGCAGTCTTTGTAGTGGTTCTGGAGAGTTCTGTCCTTTTCACTACCTTTTCCAGATTTTACATATCAGGTATGCTCAGTTATTTTTGAGTTTTTGGTGAAAACCTCTGTCAATGAAATGTCTGAGTATGTTAATTAGTGACGCATAATAGTGATAAATTATTCAGTGCTATTTCAGTGCTATTTATGGTTTTTTTAGTTGCCATCTGGGCTGTAATTCAGAACTGAGATACAGAAGTACAACACTGACAGTGTACACAAATAAACTGAACACACACACTAACTTGAAACTGCTCACATAACATATTTTAGAAAAATTTATATTTTGTATAAATGCATATACTAAATACCTTACATCCATAAAATATGTTGGTCATATACTTCACACCTACAAGTAAAACATCCATGACATACACATTGATGCAATGAAATTATTTTGGAAGCAATTAAACTTTTAGACCACATTTTTCAAACAATATGAACACCAGCGTTTGATGTGGTGGCTCAAAACACCAAACAATGAGTCACTACATATTATTATTATCATTATTATAATGATTCAAATTTTTTGATTATTATGATTATGATTATTATTATGATTAAGATTATTATTATTATCATCATCATTATAATTATCATCTAACTATCGAACTACTGACAAGGTATGTACCAGCATTTCAGAGTACATACCACAACTTCAGGGTAATGATTTGTAATGTATTCTTGAAAGGACTGAAGCACCTGGTGTTCATATGGCATGGGAACTAGTTATTTGCCATGCTGTAAGTTGTATCCCTAAATAAAGAGGTTCTAAGAGTCTGTAAATCTTTACACTTTTCTCTAACTTTCCATCACCAGCAATATCGTGGGACCAGTCAAATCTGATTGGGGTCTCACAGCACTGAAGGGCGACAGCAGGAGCCCTAGTATGGTCTTTGCGTGAACAATGAAGGCTCAGGACTGCAGGTTGAGCATGTACTCTCTCTCCTCACAGCACTGAAAGACAGTATGGTCTTTGCGTGAACAGTGAAGGCTCAGGAGTGTAGGTTGAGTGTGTATTCTCTCTCCTCACAGCACTGAAAGACAGTATGGTCTTTGCATGAACAATGAAGGCTCAGGACTGCAGGTTGAGTGTGTATTCTCTCTCCTCACAGCACTGAAAGACAGTATTGTCTTTGCATGAACAGTGAAGGCTCAGGACTGCAGGTTGAGTGTGTACTCTCTCTCCTCTGGCTCGGTCTGTGCGCTGTGCTCCACCAGGCAGCGGAAGACGGAGCCCTGGTCTTCCCCTGTGGGTGTGAGCTGGAGGAAGCTCCACAGGGAGTAGAGGCCGTTGACATCGAACGCAGGGGGGGAGAGGAAGACTCCGGTGTGCACCTGCTGGCTGTTCCTGTACCAGGTGACGGAGACGTGCTCAGGGC
Source organism: Conger conger (assembly GCF_963514075.1). NCBI lineage: Eukaryota > Metazoa > Chordata > Actinopteri > Anguilliformes > Congridae > Conger > Conger conger. The sequence continues at coordinate 28,986,605 of NC_083773.1, read as the reverse complement.
AGAAGTCGCTGAGGTACAGGCTAAGTGTACATTTCTCACCCACCTTCGGGTGAGGCGGGTCGCAGTTGATGAACATTACACTTGGAGGAGTGCCTGACAGAGACAAAGGGAAAAAGGTCTGAGAGTATAAACACAACTCTGCACTAAGGCAAGCAGGTCTTTGTGTTTGGAATTTATGTGCTAGTTTTCTGGATGGAGTCACTGGCCTGAACTTTGTGTATGTGAAAAGTCAACAAATGTTAGTGCAAGTGGGAGACCTGGCCCAATCAGGTCTGGCATTTTAACGACACAAGCGCACACTGCAAAACACCCCATGAGCAGGGCCAGACTAGGAGCAAAATTCAGCAGTTTTCACCTTGACCGACTGGGACCAGCTTATATCAACAGTAGTATGACCATATGAGAAGGGAACAAAATCCAGACAACCACCTGATTGGAGATTGTAATCACGGAGTGGGAGGGGGGGATCACGTGATAGCATTGGAGATTGTAATCACGGAGTAGGAGGGGGGATCACGTGATAGCATTGGAGATTGTAATCACGGAGTAGGAGGGGGGATCACGTGATAGCATTGGAGATTGTAATCACAGAGTGGGAGGGGGGATTGCAGCTGAAAAGGGGCCCAGCAGCCCATCAGGAGACTGGCCATCTGGTGACCGTGCCCATAAGTAGGCACGGCAGAAGGTGAAACAAATGCGTGCCTGTCCAATTTCCAAAATCCATTTAAATGGTTACCTCACTTATTTTCTATGTTGATTCATTGCAATCTGTTCCTCTCCATTCCCAAGTATGACTGACTTTCCCGCTATAGGGTTTTAAATAATTTAGCTTAGAGAATATATTATGCTAAAAAGTAAAATGCTCAATACCATAAATTCAATACATGTCATGACTAAATATAGTGTATATGGCTTCAAAGATGCATGAGAAATGGCTGTTTAATGTGTATGTATTGCACATGTGAGTAAGAAACATGGCCAATTTACGCAGACAAAAATAAATTACATTGTCATAATAGAGGTGTTAGTTTTATGTTAGTGTGTTAGTATATGAAAAACGTATGGTCTGGGTGTATACAACATTACATGTAAGTACTGAAATAGCAATTTGCTAATTAAGTACAAAGTAAAAAGTAAAAGAAAAATGAATAGATGTGAAATGATGGAGTTTTCTCCTCCTCACCTTCTATGTTGATGTGATAGGTGACATCCTCATACCCGGGCTCGTGGAAGCTGTCGTGATACACACGGCAGGTAAAGATGGTATTGTTGTGCTCTTTGGCCACCACCAGCTGGGTTTTTCCCCAGACACTGTGCTTGTTGTCTGTGTCGGGGAAGGGCCCAAACTGATTAACATTCCCAACCTGCTCTCCTTGCCTTGACCACTCCAGGTGAATATCCTTTGGGTAAAACTTCTCAACGCGGCAACACAAAACCAGCAACTTCCCAACTTCGGGAATATGAGGCAGGCTTGAGATTTGAAGAACGGATGGGCGTGCTAAGATGTTACAAAAGAAGCAAATTAAACGACAGTAGCATGTACATTTTTGGAAAATAACAAATGGCTAACAGTTCATCAACTCAGTCAGCCTGCATTCAACATTAGTCCTTTTTGATTGAAATGTAATTTTTTTCCCCATCTCAAATGCAGCAGTCACCAAAACTCAAAGTGTTTGTGAAGAAAATGACTCTCTCATTCATTATACAGACCTTTAAGTGTTTAGGTTGTGGACTTGAAAAAAATAAAATTTGTTTACACGAAAAAAAAGTTATGCGCTAACCTTTGATGTTCACGGTGGTCTCTCTCCTTATCGATTTGCCACTGTAACGCACAATGCATTGATATTTTGTATTGTCCTCGTAGGCGGTCAGCTGGATGGGAAGTGTGGATGTGAGATGCATGTTGTCAGTGTCTAACACAGCTTTGTCACTCAGGTCTAACCACCCATTTAAAGGGGAAGCCTCTGAGAAGCTTTTCCAGGTCCCTGCTGTCTCACTGTCCAACTCAGGACTCAGTCTCAGCCAGATAACTTTGATGTCTTTAGGCCTGTAACTTGTGATATTGCACTTTAACTCCGTTGGCACTCTTGCAAATATTAATGAGGGTTTGATGATCTCTGACACACTTGGAACTGGGGAGAGAAAACAGAAAACAATAATCATTAATTGAATAATCATTTTCATTATCATTTTGATTTATAGATCTGGGTGAGCATCATCTTTCCCACTAGGGCAGTGCATTTTAACATGACAAGTCATTCAAATTCTTTGTTGTGTTCAGAAACAGGTGTGATCATGGTTGCTGAGGATTGAGAAATAAGATTATATGTGGAATGTTAGCTGTCTCACAAGCAGGGGCACTGGCAGGGTGTTTAGGCCCCATGGTAATACCTCTCATTTGGCCCCACCACTCAAGGCCACCCCATCCCTGAACAAGTACTGCACACCTGTCAGTCAGCACCCTCAGAATCATACTTGGATCTCCAACAATACTACAGTAATATCTCTCAGACTTTCCTCCGTATTAAAATTGACAAATACTGTAAAAATGTGTGGACGGAGCTATATATCCACAAGCAAACCTAATGGAATGGAATGGAGATTAAACATACCTCTCTGAAAATATCCACAGTAAATAAATATTGATCCCACTACAAGCAAAACCAGAGAAATACTGGTGATCGTGGTGCCAGCTATCAGTGGTGTGATGTCATATGGGCCTGGAAAAAAATGATAACATATTTTAAAGATATAAAAAGTCAGTTGTGAAACACATTGGGAAGTAAATCCATATATATGATTTGTCTGTCAGTACCTGTGATAGCTAGCCAATTTTATTGGATGGTACAGGTATTGATGTGCAAACTTGTTGTCAAATGGTACTATTTTGTTACACTACAAATTGTTGTTTGTTAGGTTAAACTTATTGATTGTAAATTGACTTTCTTCTTGGTGATACCACATTTTTGTATTTCTGAATTTGATATTCTAATCTACTGTATGTTAACAGAGTAACAGCATCTGGTAAGATATTGTAGTGTAGTGCAAATGGTCTCACTTGTAAAAAATAATATCATGTAATATGACTGAGTAAAACAGATTGATGATGATGACAGGTTTGTTACAGTGAATCCCTTTACCTTGAACTCTCAGTGTGAGGCTTCTGTTGTGAGGCTGAGGGTACGCCCTGTGCTTAATCATACACACATACTTGGCACCATTATTCACCATTGCGTTAGCCACCACAGTGATGCGGCTGGAGACACTGAAGGTGCGATTGCCAACATCCTCTGTTTCGGCTGTACAGACACCGCGAGAGATGGGAGCCATCTCGTGGCTGGAGCTGCTGCCAATGAGCCAGACCACGGAGATCTGGCGCGGGTAGAACCTGCTTATCTTACAGAGGAGAGTCTTCTCCTCCCCCTCTGTCACAGTGAGCTCACCTGGAAGCTCCACGGTCGGCCTCACTGTTGGGAAACCGCAAATGCATGCACACCTGTTTAGAATGACTACATTTTGTCAGTGAAAATGTAAGGTCTAATCTTGCCATCTAAAAAAAACCATAAACAAATGAATTTATTTTATGTCAAAAATACAATTGATCTAATAAATGTGCAAGAATACACAACTGTGTAAAAAGAATGATCTATTCACCTAATATTGTGAGCTACTAGTGCTATTGTACCACCTAATTAATTGTTATTCTTCTGCTTCTTCAGCTGTTATTGTTGTCGTTATTATTATGACTATTAATAATAATAATAATAATAATAATAATAATAAATTGTCACCTGTTACATGTTGTGCCTACAAAGGTACAAACTTTACCCTCCAATGGCTGATGACTTTTGTAATTACTGGACAAGTTATCATTGTTGTCGTACTGATACAGCAAGACCTACTCATACAGTGCATCCGGAAAGTATTCACAGCGCTTCACTTTTCCAACATTTTGTTATGTTACAGCCTTATTCCAAAATGGAATAAATTCAACACCCCATACTGACAACATGAAATAAGTTTATTTGAAATTTTTGCTAATTTATTAAAAATAAAAAACGAAGAAATCACATGTATTCACAGCCTTTGCCATGAAGCTCAAAATTGAGCTCAGGTGCATCCTGTTTCCACTGATCAACCTTGAGATGTTTCTACAGCTTAATTGGAGTCCACCTGTGGTAAATTCAGTTGATTGGACATGATTTGTAAAGGCACACACCTGTCTATATAAGGTCCCACAGTTGACAGTGCATGTCAGAGCACAAACCAAGCATGAAGTCAAAGGAATTGTCTTTAGCCCTCCGAGACAGGAGTGGCTCGAGGCACAAATCTGGGGAAGGGTACAGAAAAATTTCTGCTGCTTTGAAGGTCCCAATGAGCACAGTGGCCGCCATCATCAGTAAATGGAAGAAGTTCGGAATCAACAAGACTCTTCCTAGAGCTGGCCGCCCGTCTATACTGAGCAATCGGGGGAGAAGGGCCTTAGTCAGGGAGGTGACCAAGAACCTGATGGTCACTCTGTCAGAGCTCCAGCGTTCCTCTGTGGAGAGAGGAGAACCTTCCAGAAGGACAACCATCACAGCAGCAATCCACCAATCAGGCCTGTTTGGTAGAGTAGCCAGACGGAAGCCACTCCTTAGTAAAAGGCACATGGCAGCCCGCCTGGAGTTTGCCAAAAGGCACCTGAAGGACTCTCAGACCATGAGAAACAAAATTCTCTGGTCTGATGAGACAAAGATTGAACCCTTTGGCGTGAATGCCAGGTGTCATGTTTGGAGGAAACCAGGCACCGCTCATCACCTGGCCAATACCATCCCTACAGTGAAGCATGGTGGTGGCAGCATCATGCTGCAGGGATGTTTTTCGGTGGCAGGAACTGGGAGACTAGTCAGGATTGAGAGAAAGATGAATGCAGCAATGTATAGAGACATCCTGGATGAAAACCTGCTCCAGAGCGCTCTTGACCTCAGACTGGGGCGACGGTTCATCTTTCAGCGGGACAACGACCCTAAGCACACAGCCAAGATATCAAAGGAGTGGCTTCAGGACAACTCTGTGAATGTCCTTGAGTGGTCCAGCCAGAGCCCAGACTTGAATCCGATTGAACATCTTTGGAGAGATCTGAAAATGGCTGTGCACCGACGCTCCCCATCCAACCTGATGGAGCTTGAGAGGTGCTGCAAAGAGGAATCGGCGAAACTGCCCAAAGATAGGTGTGCCAAGCTTGAGGCTGTAATTGCTGCCAAAGGTGCATCAACAAAGTATTGAGCAAAGGCTGTGAATACTTATGTACATGTGATTTCTTAGTTTTTTATTTTAAATAAATTTGCAAAAATCTCAACTTATTTCATGTTGTCATTATGGGGTGTTGTGTGTAGAATTATGAGGAAAATGAATTTATTCCATTTTGGAATAAGGCTGTAAAAACAAAATGTGGGAAAAGTGAAGCGCTGTGAATACTTTCCGGATGCACTGTAAGTGGCATCAAGAAAGTGATTCCATAAGAAATTTGGATGGTTAATGCTTGGCTCAAAATATAAAATAATAATAAACCTATAATACATTTTCCCAGACTTTTGAAGAACAGGGTCTTCGATATTTAACCATGTTCCATGACTTTTCAGGATGAAACTAGGACAATGTAAGTAAAATTGTATCTTTTTGACAATGTGTAAAACTAAACGACTCCATGAGATTACCTGATACATCCAGCCTGACTCGTCCTTCATACGCAGTGGGTGTTATAAAGAATACGCAGATGTAGACTCCTTCATCGGCTAAGGTCACATTCGCTAAATGCAAAGATGGATCACCTTGCTCCCGCCCATTCACGCTGGCTCCAATCCGATTCTTCCCAGTCTCAAGTGAATTAAACACAGTCAGTTCCTGACCAGCCGAGTCCAACCTCTTCCATTCAACATCAATTCTTTCCTGCCTCTTGCCTTCAGCTGTAGATTTACAGTTCAAAACCACACTATCACCGGTTAAGCAATGCTCTGAATACAAGTTGTCCAATGAACCTGAAACATACAATATATAGACAGTATGTAAACAGTATAAACTGTACATGCAAATATTCAAATTAACACTGACAGTCTGCAGTTTAATCTCATAATCATTATTTTAAATCCAACGTGCTGGAATTGTGTCACTGTCCCAATAAATTTGCATTTAACTGTATATCTTCTCTTTGACTAGTTTCTGGTGACAATGTCTGATGCCTTGTATGGTAAAGTACAAAACGTTTTTTTTCTGTTTAAAGTTATATGGCCAATTAAGTGTACATCTTCACTTAAATTTTTTTACAATTATTTTAGTCCTCTTGGGTCATGGATTCTGATTTAGTTACAGTGGTGTTCAAATAAATAGCAGTGCATTAAAAAGTGAATAAAGTGCAACTTTTTTTTTAATAGCTCTTAGTTCCATATTTCAAATGTAGTGGAAACATTACACATTCAATTCCAAATCTAAGCATTAACAAATTTGATCAAGTCTGTGTTATTCTTTTACAGGAAGTAAAGAACAGGAATATTAATCTGTTCCAAAAAAAAATGACAGTGTCAACATTTTTCTCTTCAAACTCAAACATTACAGTGTAAACTGAAGACATTTTTCAAGATTTAACTTCACTTTAAATTACTGAACGAATATTTAGTTGAATAACCATTGTTCTTGATAACTGCTGCGCATCTGTGTTGCATCGAGTCAACCAACTTCTGGCACCTAGAAACAGGTATTTCAGCCCAGGATGAACGAACTACATTCCAGTTCCTGTGAATTTTTGGGTTTTGCTTCAGAAACTGCATTTTTAATGTCACCCCACAAGTTTTAAATGGGGTTGAGGTTGGTGGATTGAGCTGGCCACTCCATTACCTCAATCCTTTTAGTCTGGAACCAATATGTTCCTTGCTTATTCGTGTGTTTGGGGTCGTTGTCTTGTTGAAACACCCATTTCAAGGGCATTTCCTCTTCGGCTTACGGCAACGGCTTCAAGTACATTACATTACATTATTGGCATTTGGCAGACGCTCTTATCCAGAGCGACGTACAACAAAGTGCATACCCATAACCAGGGATAAGTTCGCTGAAAGACCCTAGAGGTAAGTACAATTTCAACTGCTACCTGTACAACAAAGATAAGGACAAGGGCCAATTTTTTTTTTTTATTTTTTTTTTTTTTGAACAAACAAACAAACAGAGCAAAAGTCACCAAAGTTAACTATCCAAACACTGCTTACCTAGCCAACTAAAATACTGATACACAAGTCACAGAGACAACAATTAAGGTTCACAGGGAGGTAGGGAGGGATGGGGAGAGGTGCTGTTTGAAGAGGTGTGTCTTCAGCTTGCGCTTGAAGGTGGGGAGGGATTCTATAGTTCTGACCTCAACGGGGAGTTCGTTCCACCACCGTGGAGCCAGAACAGACAGTAGTCGTGAGCGTGAGGTGGAGGTTCTGAGAGGGGGAGGTGCCAAGCGGCCTGTGGAGGCTGAACGAAGAGGTCTGGCAGGGGTGTAGGGTCTGATGATTTTTTGCAGATAAGCTGGGGAAGACCCTTTAACTGCTTGGAAGGCTAGCACCAATGTTTTGAATTTGATGCGAGCCATGACAGGCAGCCAGTGGAGGGAAGTAAGCAGGGGGGTGACGTGTGAGTATTTGGGAAGGTTGAAGACCAGACGAGCTGCTGCATTCTGGATGAGTTGGAGGGGTCTGATGGTAGACGCTGGGAGGCCAGCCAAGAGGGAATTGCAGTAGTCCAGGCGGGACAGAACCATCGCTTGGACCAGGAGCTGGGTCGAGTAGGGGGTGAGAAAGGGGCGGATTCTCCGTATGTTGTATAGGAAGAACCTGCAAGACCGGGTCACCGCCGCAATGTTCTCGGAAAGGGACAGTCTGCTGTCCATCACCACGCCGAGGTTCCTTGCACTGGGTGACGGCGTGAGTGTGGTATCCCCGAGGGAAATGGAGAGATCCAGATGGGGAGAGGCATTAGCAGGGATGAATATCATTTCAGTTTTACCTGAGTTGAGCTTTAGATGGTGGTTGTCCATCCAGCTCTGGATGTCCCTCAGGCAAGCGGAGATACGGGCTGAAACCTGCGTATCAGACGGCGGGAACGAGACGAAGAGTTGGGTATCGTCCGCATAGCAGTGGTAGGATAGCCCATGTGCAGTGATCACAGGGCCAAGGGAGCGAGTGTAGAGAGAAAAAAGAAGCGGGCCAAGGACTGAGCCCTGGGGAACTCCTGTGGCGAGGGGCCGAGGTGTCGATACCGAACCAGCCCAGGCAACCTGGAAGGAGCGACCAGAGAGGTAGGACTCAATCCAGTCCAGGGCTGTGCCACAGATGCCCGTTGCTGACAGGGCAGACAGGAGGATGGAGTGATCCACAGTGTCGAAGGCAGCAGAGAGATCTAGAAGAATGAGGACAGAGGAGAGGGAGGCTGCTCGTGCGGCATGGAGTGACTCACTGACGGAGAGGAGCGCAGTCTCTGTCGAGTGGCCCGATCTGAAGCCAGACTGATGGGGGTCTAGCAGGTTGTTGTTAGAAAAGAAGGAAGAAAGTTGAGTAGAAGCGGCTCGTTCTATAGTTTTAGAAAGGAAAGGAAGAAGAGATACCGGGCGGTAGTTCTGGATGATGGAGGGATCCAGGGTAGGCTTTTTTAGCAGCGGAGTGATGTGGGCCCTCTTGGAGGATGCCGGAAAACAGCCGGAAGACAGGGAGGAGTTGACAAGGGAGGTGACAAATGGGAGAATGTCAGGTGTGATAGTTTGGAGAAGAGAAGAGGGGATAGGGTCAAGGGCACAGGTTGTAGGGCGGTGGGAGAGCAGGAGTTGAGAAACATTAGAGTCTGTAAGGGGGGAGAAAGTGGAAAAGGAAGGGATGGGCCTAGAGGGGGGGAAGGGCACAGTGAGGGGGGCGGCGGTTGTAAAGGATCTGCGGATGACTGCGACCTTCTCATCGAAGAAATCAGCAAAGTCATCAGCAGCGAAGGAGGACTGAGGAGGAGGAGGCGGTGCGTTGAGGAGAGAGGAGAAAATGGAGAAAAGTTTCCGGGGGTTAGAAGCAGAGTTCTGAATTTGCGTTTGATAGTATTTTGCTTTGGCGGCAGTGACATCGGAAGAGAATGCCGCCAGGAGAGACTGGTAAGTCATGAGTATTTTGATGTATTCAAACTGATCCATGATCCCTGGTATACGAACCCAACACCGTAGTATGAAAAACATCCCCATACCATGATTTTTGCGCCACCATGCTTCACTGTCTTCACAGTGTACTGTGGCTTGAATTCAGTACTTGGGGGTCGTCTGACGTACTGTCGACGAACGCCAGACCCGAAAAGAACAATTGTACTCTCATCAGTCCACAGAATGTTACGCTGTTTCTCTGGGCCAATCGATGTGTTCCATGGCAAATTTTAACCTATTGTGCACATGCCGTTTTTTCAATAATGGTTCTTTATGGGGGCTTCTTGCCGATAGCTTAGCTTCGACCAAGTGTCTTCTGATTGTAACAGCACTTAAAGGTAATTGTAGATCATCTTTGATCTTTCTGGAGCTGAGGAATGGCTAAATCTTTGCCATTCTGACTATTCTCCGATCCGTTTTAACAGTAGTTGCTCGTTTTCGGGTTTTTGTTGCCATTTTAAAGCATTCGAGATCATTTTAGCTGAGCATCCTATAATTTGCTGCAGTTCTTTATACATTTCCCCCTCTCCAATCAAGTTTTTAATCAAATGGCGTTGTTCCTCAGAACAATGTTTGGAACGGCCCATTTTACTGAGCAATTCAGAAGGAAATATATTTTATCACAATGTGTGAAACATTTGCTTCCCTTCTTCCTTAATAAATGACAATTAATGACACCTGTGTTTTCACAGAATGAATGAATTCTCTAATTAAACTTCACACTGCTATTATTTTGACCACACCCCTTTCAATGAATGAGTCAATTACTCAGAAAACAAGCAGCATGCATGTCATGACAGTTGGGTCTGTTGTTTTTCAATTACACTACTACATCTACAAGTAAATTATTTGCCATGCAGAAATACCACTACTTCTAATAACAGTGGTTCATCAGGTTACTTTTTAAACACGACTGTACATGATAGTATTAAAATTCCCTGTGAAGTACAAATACCCCTTACATTACACAAGGAAATACAGTATGTTTGAAAGTATACTCTGGCTCTCAAGACTGTAATAATACTGGAGAACCACCTTGTCATTATTTCCTCAACAAAACATACAAAAAAACATCACAAAATTATATAAATACAAGGCAAAAGCAAAGCAAAACGAACATGTTTGCACAACCAAAACTGACCTTTGTACTTACCGCAGCACCTTGCAGAAACAGCACGTTTACTTGGTAACAAGTGAAAAGCCAAATATCCTTACCTCTACATGTTGACCATTGCACAATACTAATCAGTTGAATTATTTTTAGCGTCCCATCCATTTTTACATAATTAGCTATTTGCTTCCCCCTAGCTAGTGTTTTTAAGCTTAAATGACAACACGCCTTCAGACACACCCCTTGACAGGAAGAGTAGCTCTGGTCATGTGATACACAAGAAAGCACAATCTATGGTCCAGCTGATAAGAGGGGGGACAAAAGGAGTGTTTAATAAAGTTGGGCATTCTAAATAGACATACACTATGGCCAATGAACAAACCATGCTCAATATTTTCAATGGTAAACTGACTGAGCAGACTTTTTGTACCTTTCACACCACCTCTGACTGAATTCCCTTCCAATCCCTCTCTTTTATAGTAATTCAGGTTATGGTATTTTAGGACTTTAGGCTATTGATGTAATCTGTATTAGAATGTAATTATGCTCTGGGTTAGCACACTAGCGATTTAAAGATGTTATTACATTCCAAGATGTAATTCCAAACAGATGATCACAGATCTTACCCGGGTCTGTTACTTTGTACAGGCAGATTTTTCTCTATTTTATTACATTGCCTGATCCTCAAACTCAGTTAGATTCCCCATTTTAAAAACCTTTGACAGAAAGCAGGGTAAAAGCTTACACAGCAAAACAGGACCTGAATGTGTACATTACCCGTTTTATATATGCATTTCTGGAGTTTGTTCATAGCTTTGAAAAATGTGCCCTAATGCAAAAATTGCTCACTGAAAATGTATACTCAACAGGTGAACTCCACCAATTAAGGCCTGGAGAATAAGATGCGTGGATTATTTCTGTACTGGTTGGAAGCCTGAACTGGTTGTTGCATAAAGATATTAAACATGAACCGTTTAATGAAGATGGGGTTTTCAGCCACAGTGTGGTTCGTTCATTGGATATCAAGACATCTTGGGAACGCCCTTGACTGGACTGGAAGAAAAGTGATAACAGGGTTTCCATCCTAAACTACGCAGCGTCTGTACTGACTCATGCAAACTGCATGAGCCTTTGAATACAATCAAATACAAGAACTGTGAAGCAAATATGAACACTGCACAACCCTTTCATAGAAGAAAAAGCATACAAAGCAGTTGCAAAGTATTTTTTATTTACATAACCGCTCTTATAAGCACATATCGTATGGGTCTGTAAAGGGTCTTTCAAATCCCTAGCCAACCATAGATCTCTTTCTTCCCCTCAATCTCACTTCGTCCAGTTTCTTGATGACAGTCTGAGATTTTTTGGAAGAAGCACTGTAACTCTCAAGTAATGTTTCAAACAGGGCCTCTGTGTTGGGGTGAGTACTCAGGAAAGCCTTCTCCAGAACATAGAGATCGACACCCTTGTCCTCGGGCAAGGCGGAAATGTAACTCAAGCCGAAGTCGATTAAAACCAAATCTGCCACCGCGCTTCCAGATCCTTGCTTCAGCAGCATGTTGGAGGTGGTCAGGTCGCCGTGAATCAGGTCTTCATCATGCATTTTAGCCAGAATCTCCCCAATCTTCTGAGCGAGGACTTCAAGATGCTTCGCTTCTGAGATGTTGGCAGAGATAATGTAGTCCCTCACAGTGACTGATCCCACAATGTCCTCCAAGAAGATGCAATGGGACGTATAATCAACAAAATAAACAACAGGAGCAGAGATACCTGGAAAGAAAACACAAGATGTGCAATGAATGCACGATATGCATGAAATGCTGTGCAAAATGTTATAGCTGACATATAGGGGCAAGTCAGCAAACTAATGTAACTATCACAGACAACTATGCCAAGCATAATGGATGAAACAGAACGAGATAACATTAGCCTACATAATGATTTAAAAAATGACATTTTCAGTTGGAAGCATTTCCTATGGTACATGGAACTTGAAGGGCGTGTATACTGGGCTTTTACATAAACGAACTAACCTAAACTAACCTAACGTTGCCCTAAAGCAGGGGTCGGCAACCCTGGTCATGGAGAGTCGCAGGGTGTGCTGCCTGTCTTTCGTTGTTACTCTGCACTTTATTGATCAAAAGCAGTCGATTACAGTTAACTCGCCTCACCTGGTTTCTTGCACACCCTGCGGCTCTCCAGGACCAGGGTTGCCGACCACTGCCTAAAGTGAGATATCGTGCCTGGCACTAGCTTATGCTAGCCATATACTAAGCACCTAGCTAGCAAGGCGCATTCGATGAAACCGTTTTTTGCTCATTATTTTCAAACGTTACGGGTGACATCATGACAAACTGTTAATATGACAGTGAGTATGCAGTCAAATTAACAGAGGCCTGCTACTTACCAGCTTTTCTGCAGCGAAGAATTGAGCGCACCTCTTGAACAGTTCTGCGGTGCGTAAGCTTCTCATCAAGGGCCGGATGCCGGTACAACTTTGGGAACCTTTCCTTCACTATGGTCGGTTTCCCTAAGAATTCTCCCCTGTACACACGGGCTTCAGCGCCCTGTTTCAGTAGCTCTGCGCTACGAAGGAAATGTACCATATTATTATTAGCTTTGTCGACAGCCATTGCTTCTAACAGCAACGTGACTTCATACTAAAATAATACATCTTGTGTGGCTGGGTAAAGTATGCGCCACCTGCTGTACAGGAGTGTAATTACTACGGCGATGGTTGTAATGTTGTTAGGTTGATAATATTTAATTTATTAAATAAAAAAAGTTGTCCCCTTAGTTACTCAATCTAGTTAACCAAATTTAATTGATAATTGATTTAAAACATCCTGGCTTGACTGCAGCCAGCCCTGCTGAATTTAGTCCTCACTCATATTGAACCTTACCATCAGAGTGAAATAATCACCACTACACCATGAGAGCCATTATCTCCAAATGGAGAACACTTAGAACAGTGATGACTTTATATATATATATATATATATATATATATATATATATATATATATATATATATATATATATATATATATATATATATATCTCATCCAGGAAGTCACAAAAGATCCCAGAAGAACACCCAAAGAACCTGAACTAAGGTCAGTGTTAAAAGAAAGAGTCTGGGCAAAAATTGGATTATGGGAGAAAAGCAAGGTGGAAACCACTGCCAAGAAAGTCCGTGAGCTGAGGCTGACTGGTTGAACTCAATTCAATTGAGTTTTGCAGTAAGACAATGATCCAAAACACAAAAGCTTTTCAGCCTTTCAGCATCTGAATGGCTGAAAAGAGATTAAAGTGTGACAATATGCAATAATAGAGGAAATCAGGAAGGGGGCAAATACTTTTTCATGGCTTGTAAACAACCATCAGGACTCATTCGATCAGGCTTTTGAACACACAGCACAAACCGGGTAATGGTTCAAATGTAATAGCCTAATTCTCTGGTGGTAAGCCTAAAAACTGAGAAGAATAAAACATACTTAGGGCCAATAGTAGATATTAGAATACGTTTTTATTTGTATCCGAACAAAAAATAATGATCAACCATTTAAATGTGAGAAGTCAATTTTCTTCAATAAGAACACATAAGAAAAAAATATAGGCCTATACTTTATTGACTACTGAAAGGACAAGGCAAACAGAAGTTCGAAAAATGTCGGCCTCTTGTGTCCACATTTGGAAGGAGCTTCTTGCAATTTGAGAAGATGACAGGAGTCTGTTTGCCACGTAGTATGAACTTCCTGAAGAATTTTGGGAGCGTACCGATGGTAGAATGCCCTAACTTGCGTCGTTTTGATGGGATCTTAAAAAAAAAAAAAAAAAAAAAAGCCGTTTTGGACATTTTATACTGGGGTACTTTCGACTCACCATGGAAAGTGAGTAATTGTATTGTGTGTGGTTTTAATTAACATGAAGACAAGTTGGGTAGGCTATAATTTGATAACAGGCTTGGTGAGCATTTTGGTCAACCGCGGGCGAAAGAGTAATGTGTTGGTAGCTAACAAAATAAGAAAAAATCCTTAAATGGTCAACTATTGACTATGGGTGAGTCATAAAACATTTAAAAGCATTCACCAGGAAAATCAACGTATGTAAATCGATCATGCTAATAGCTTGGGTAGGTTTTATTTGTTTTTTTTCAAGGCTATATTTAGCTAAGTGATGCTTATGTGCATCCACCGTACTTTATTTTAAGCTCGGTTACTATGCGTAATTAATAATTAATAATTATTTTCCTTGTGGTTTGTGTGTTCAAACCGTTAGATATAAATATTGTGTAGCGTGGTGTGTGGTACATTTTAAATGCTACAAAAAATGGTCTTCGTTTTTGTGACACTTTTTGAGTCCGAGGGAAGATGCTTTGACTTGACACGTAAATGGGCTAGCGTGAAGTGCAAAGCGCTCCATGCGATTTCCAAATAACAATTGGTGTAATGGAATGATGGGTGATTAGCTATAAGTTTATTGGTATAGCGTTAAGACAACGCAGCTCCAAAGTGCATCCTCTTTTGGGAGCTCTGATACTTTGGCCATAATTCGCAATGTAACATTTTTTTTTAAATATTCCAAAATGATTTGTTTCATAGAAGAAGGAGAAAGTGGGCAATATAGGCATTTGTTTGGATGGAGAGAGGGCTGTTGTGGTTGTCTCAAGTGGAGTTGTATAATTAAATCATAAGTATCAACAAGAGGGTTGTCATGGTTACACAGCTCCCAGGTCTCATTTGCGTTTCTCCAAAACCTTGCCTGTGGACCGCTGGACGTTCACCTCAGTTAATTTATACAATGCTTTGATATTACGGCTGTGCACTTCAAAAACAACTCTGCATTTGAGGATTCTAATAATACTTGTTCTTGGTATGTTAAAATACGTTTTCTTCTTTTAGCCTACCGTTAGGATGATGGATAACATTGGGCCGTGGCCGCCTCCCAGCTTCAAATAAAATAAAAAACAAAAAAAACAAAAAGAAAGATGGGTAAGTCCTGGGGAATAACTAACTGCCTTTTAGGGTGTTTAGATTTTTGTATTTTTCCCCTGTTCCTCTGTGATGAGATATCTGTAACACAGTGCAGTGTTCTTACAGACCTGCTCAGATTTCAGAAGCTAATTCACACTATTATTTTATAATTAATTTTACAGTTGCATACTGTAATATTTTGTGTGAGAACAGTGGCAATATCTTGTATGGCACTTGCAATAGAACACATTTGTGTAGGTTCAACGATTCCCACTTGATCAGCTTTTGATTTCATCTATCATTTATCAAAACTGCTAAGAACAGTTGTAAATGCAAATAGATAGAATTACAAATTAATATGTATCGTGTGTAGGAGATATCAGAATGGTACTGTTTTTATTTAGCTATAGTGCCAGAGAGCATGGTAAAAGTGAAAATGGACAATGTATAGCCTATACAAGTGAAATAAACAGATTTTTTACTTATTGGTTAGTCCAATAGCTGCAGTATGTATCTCTCATTATAATTGCACAATGCTGTTATAATGCTGTGCAGATGATTTCTGATTCAATTCATTTTCTTGCAATAGTATATAGACAGACATGTTCAATTGTAGTCTAAAGACTAAGACATGTGATTTTTCATTAGATTTGATTTTTTTTTGCACTCCCTGTCTGTGTTATATACACATAGCCTACATTACTTAGATTAAAATTCATAACCATAAGTTATAATGTTTTGAAAATGGAAACATTCAGTAAATTGATATCTTATCAAAGAAGATGGAAGGTTGATTCATAAATTCTGAATAAATCATCACTCTATAATTTTACATATAGAGTGGAAACATTTACCCTTATTTCTTTCTCTGATTACCTAGGTAACTCTGTGCTGGCTCTTTCTTCTGTGGTATCTATGCTGGGTGGCTTGGTGTTCGGATATGAGCTTGCTATCATCTCTGGAGCTCTCCTGCAGCTGCAGTCAGAGTTTCACCTCAGCTGTTTCCAACAGGAAGCTGTTGTGAGTGCTCTCCTGATTGGAGCTCTCTTGGCCTCTGTGATTGGTGGATTTTTGATTGACCGTCATGGCCGGAGGAACTCCATCTTGTTCAGTAACCTGCTGGTCCTTGGTGGGAGTTTAATCCTCGTCATCAGTGGGTCCGTCTTTGTACTGGTGGTGGGCCGAATCACTGTAGGCTTTGCCATGTCTATATCCTCCATGTCCTGCTGCATTTTTGTGTCTGAGATGGTCAGCCCCAAACAAAGGGGGGTACTGGTGACTCTTTATGAAGCCGGGATCACCGTAGGCATCTTGATAGCGTATGCCATGAACTACCTCTTCTCTGAGGTCAGAGAAGGATGGAAATACATGTTTGGACTGGCGATCGCTCCAGCTTTAGTTCAGTTCATTTCTATTTTGTTTCTCCCATCCACTTCTGTCACCTATGTGAAAGAAACCTGTGAGTCACAAGGCCACACTGGTTTGATTCAGCTGACCAGTGTGACAGAGGAGGAGGACGATGTGGTTAAATCCCAGAGAGCTGATGAACAGTATAGTGTCTTGGCCCTTTTCCAAACCAAAGACAACATGAGGACCAGGACCTTCATTGGCCTCGGTTTGGTGCTTTTCCAGCAGTTCACGGGCCAGCCCAACGTGCTCTTCTACGCGTCCACCATCTTCCAGTCAGCGGGATTTGAAGGGGACACATCCGCGTTGCTGGCCTCTGTGGGCTTGGGGGTCGTGAAGGTCATCGCAACCTTAATCTCCATGGTGTCCGCCGATAGGGTGGGCAGGAGGAGACTGCTGATTTTTGGTTGCGTCATTATGACGACATCTCTGTTTGTCATTGGTCTGCTTGGCAAGCACTCCCTGCACGATTCCAGGAGGCACTGTGGCGCTGACGCGTCCATTACAAATAGCACACCCCTGGCACAAAATGGAATTGACCCTATAGAAGAAAGAATTATATCCCACAGTGCTTCTGCTGGTCAGCGCCTTGGAAGTTTTGCAAACGAAAGTGCAGTGTCCGGGTCCTCTGGCATCTTCGCTAACCAGCCTGCAGGCCATGATATTGTAAACTGGATCATATTGATCAGTATGATGGCATATGTTAGTGCATATTCCATTGGATTTGGACCAAGTAAGCACGTTTTTCCTTTCTGTTTATTTTCAGTCGGTAGTGCCAGATGCAAGTTTAAAGGTACAATAGGTAATTTTAGACTTCAAATGGTCAAGAGAGGAATAGCAGCAACAAACACCTTCAAACCACAACACTGTTTATCCCTCCCCATTCTCTGTAAACGCGCTGATGTTGAAATGCCATTGGCTGTGGCATTTAGAACAAATTTTCAACCAGTGAGCTTGAATTATTGCACAGTAATACAATGTTTTGGTTCAGAGTGTCAGGCCGTCAACTGCATATTTTGCAACCCGAATTTAAGGACTATAAACAGGGTCAGTGAACATGTCAGTGAGCCTTTTTCAACGATAGGAAGGGAATTTACAGTGGGCTTGTAACAATGTTGTAACACAAAAATCTGACCTATTGTACCTTTAACAAACTGGCTGCTGTGTATTTATTTCTCTTGATAATGATATATTGTTTATATGTGAAAAATGTCTTAATTGAACTGTATTAATCCAGAGTAATCATTTTGTTGGTGCAAGATATTGTTTTAGTAACTACCCAAAATAATTTATCACTTCCCAAAAATATAGTGTTTTCACAAAATATTTTCTCTAAATATTTTCACTTTGTTTCTTTCTCTCTCTTCATCCTACAGTGACCTGGCTTATCCTGAGTGAAATATTCCCTGCTGGTTTGAGAGGAAGAGCATTTGCATTTGCAAACTGCTTCAACTGGGCAGCTAATTTGCTTGTCACTTTCACCTTCTTAAATATTATTGGTTAGTATGAACTGTGAAATTTTCTGCCTCACAGCAAGGAGGTCCTGGGTTTGAATCCCGGTCGGCCGGGGCCTCTGTGTGGAGTTTGCATGTTCTCTCCGTGTTTGCGTGGGTTTCCTCCCACAGTCCAAAGACATGCAGGTTAGGCTGACTGGAGAGTCTAAATTGCCTGTGGGTATGAGTGTGTGAGTGAATGGTGTGTGTGCCCTGCGATGGACTGGCGACCTGTCCAGGGTGTATTCCTACCTTTCACCCAATGTATGCTGGGATAGACTCCAGCTCCCCTGCGACCCTGTTCAGGATAAGCAGGTTAAGATAATGGCTGGATGGAAGGAAGTTTGTAATGTAAATTTTAATAAATATGGATATACTATGTGTTTTCTCTCTGATAACAGATGCACTTGGCCTGCCTTGGACTTTCATGCTGTATGGAATCAATGGAGTGGCAGCTGTTGTCTTTATCTACTTCATGTTGCCAGAAACCAAAGGAAAATCTCTTGAGGAGATAGATAGGGATCTCTCTGTGAAAAGGTAAAGTTTAAGTTATTTATAAAATTTTTATTGAGGAACTAAGGTTAATGTAGAATGTTTTTTTTGACTGGATTGTCGCACCCCACACCACCAGTTGAAAATAGCATATGGAGGAGCAAATACAGAACACAAACACATTGAATTGATTTCGATTTCGCCTATTGAAATTCCATGCATGTTTCTGAGTCCGATTTACTGTAAGCTTAAATGGAATAATTAAATCATGAACGGACAAGTGCTTGCTTCAGCAGTTTGATGAGATAGCTACAGTGGTCTGTAGCTATCTCATCTGCTTTTCACTGTCGTAGAGCTGCAAATGGTTAAAAGTGGAAGAACAAGACTATTTGATGGCAAGTGTGGTATCTACTATGCATGTTATAAGCAATCATCTCAGACATGGTTTTTGTTTACTTTCAGGTTTCACAGAAGTAGTTCATGGTGTGCCACTCTGAGATGCAGAAAAATCAGCTCAACTGGGTACCAGAGAGTGAATGTATCAACGTAAAAAGATCCTACAGTGCAAGTGTTGTCCGCCAATCTAAAAGGCAACCAACAATTTATACTACTTACCACTTTCTACTCTCAGGATCTCAGATCTCAGGGCTGTTGCTTGGCCCAGACAACAGTTGTCCCTGCCATGAATACCTTTAGATTGCATCCCACAGAAGAGCAATGTTTTTTATTTATTTGAGTATTTTGATAGTGTATTTTGGTCTGGTTTTTAGCTTTGTCATGTGGTTCTATAATTTTTTTTGTGTTGTGAAATCTAAAGCAAAATAAAGGATATATGGAAAAAATGCTCCAGTAGTTAGTTGTTGCTTGGTAAGTCATTCACCCAGTGATAGCAATATACATTTTGTTTGATATACAGCCAGACTACAAACCCCACTCATCATATCACAGGAGCCCCATCAGGTGCAGACCCTCTGCCCTTACCACTTTCTATCTTTCACTTTCCAGCTTGCCAAGTTCCATGTAAATGGTAAAATGGTTGGCATTTATATAGCGCCTTTATCCAAAGCACTGTACAATTGATGCTTCCCACTCATACACCAACAGCAATTAACTGCCATGCAAGGTACCGACCAGCTCATCAGGAGCATTTGGGGTTAGGTGCCTTGCTCAGGGACACTTCGACACAGCCCGGGCGGGGGATCGAACCGGAAACCCTCCGACTGCTAGACGACTGCTCTCACTGCCTGAGCCATGTCACCCCACATGCTTTTGAGGAAGCAGAAGAACATTTTAAAATACTGGAGGGTAACTGGATCTTTGGGCCCCGAATGGACTAACATTTAGTGAGACTAACATTTAGAACCAAAAAGTGTTCAGTGAATTGTAATCTGGTACCATTGTGTATTTCAAACTTCTGTACTTGCTGAAGATATTTGCATTGCATTCTTTGAACCCAGCAAAGCTTTGGGCAACACAAAGTAAAAAACAAATGCACTACAGCATAGAATACTGCGTAAGCGGATTATGGTTATTTTCCATATTGTTTGACAGTGTTTATTGTCTAGGACACAATGGACTCCCCAGATAAATCAAAACCCTTATCAGGAGTTGTAGAAGAGAAGCTTCACGTGAGAATAACAGCTCCATCTGGTATAGTGCATGGTGGATTTGTACAGGAAAGGATATTGGTTCTTCAGCACCTTTTACATTAAGTGCCTCTCTCTCAAACGTAGCAATAGCTGTGCACTAAATTCAGAAAATCCTGAAAGTAGGAAGGTTGAAGTTCAAACAACCATTTCCATGTCACTTGAGATGACAATTAGTTGTTAGTAAATGCTTCCTCTCAATCTACCCACAGTACTGCCTCATTCAAAGCATTGCCCTCTCTAAATGGCTTCTTATATAAGGCCTGCTCCACTTAGGGCATGCTTGGTGCAGGTTCAGCACACCCCAGCATTGTGTAGTGTGGCAGATGTCTAAAAACAGCCATTCCACCAAAAATAAAAAATATAAAGCCAAATGATACATTTGTAACATGTAGTATTGCAGCATGTCAAAATTGCACAATATTGTTTTGCACGATTTGGATGGTCATGTGCATCTGGGTGATATGTTGCATACGTGTATACGTTTGTGTATATTGTAGGTGTTGCACTTGGGTGTAATTTATTTTATACTTTACATTTTTGTATTTCAGGCGTTTAACTACAAAGTAGTACCCTTCACAACTGAAGTGATTCTGATAATTAAATTCTATTTAAAACCTGAGCTTGGTTTTAACAAATCATCTTTAAAGCTGCTTTCACATGATCAGCATCAACCACGTTCAATGCTAAGTAAGGCGTTGACTATATGAGAAGAATCGAGTGCCGGCAGTTGTTGAAATTTGTCGTCGTCCATCCAGGAAGCCATTTACAACAATGCGATAGTAAATCGTCTGCAGTTAAAAAAGGATAAAAGGATAAATTGTGATAAATTGTGTATTCGCTTTGTGAAAACAATAATATTGCGCTTATCCCAAAATGACACGCTGCAACAATGTGATACCGAGTCATCTGCAGTTATAAAAGGCTAAATTGTGTGCTTTGTGAAAACAATAATATTGAGCTTATCCCAAAACGTCAAGAAATTAACCGGGCTAAGACAGTTAGCCATGTAGCCTACCTGAAACGGCTGTCAGTGTTGCTAGGTAGCGTATGCCTGCTTCATATAAAGCTGCGATGTGACTGGATACACAAGGAAAGGTCAGCTTCAAACAAGGCAAAAGTTTAAACAATTTGATGGCGCTCAATTTATATTAATTTATTTTGAGCTGTGCGCTACGTCAGGCTTAGTGTTGCTGCCAAATCGAGCTTCAACGCTCCCTCCATAGTGATTAAATGCTGATCACGTGAAAGCAGCTTTAGGCACATTTTTACACTGCCAAATCTAAAATTCCATTACTTGTATTTATAATCTGATACATTTCAGCAATCATCCCAATTCCAGAGCTGCCACTAATACAGGAACGCAGTGGCTAGCTGCTGTTCTTGTAAGCACTCCTGACACCTAACCCATGGATTTATTTGCCAGTTTATACCAAGTAACCAGGTTTCATTACCAACAAGTTTGTAGTTAATTCTGTCTTTTGGAGACCAAACTTCTTCTTCCATATAATCATGTCTGTGGCGGAAAATATAACCCTAAAATTATAGGTCCAAAGAACCATGCAACAGAAATGAAAAAAATAAAAAAATAAAAATTAAAAAGACTACCACCACAGATTAAACTGATAAATATAAGATTTACTATATCCACCAATCTGCATGTGCTTGGAATAAGTTGTGCATTATTAGCAGATTGTTTTTTGTCCACTTTCCAATAATTAACATTAGTAGTCTTTTAATAAGTCACATTTACTTAATAGTACCCTTGATAAATAAAACACGCGTTTATTTACACAAATGTTCTCAAATACTGGTCTTCCACATAAGGGGACATAAAAATATATACAGAGATGTTAAGGGCTCAAACAACTTCATTATAATGGTGGTGTGTAAGTATCACATGTTCCAAGTTTTCAAAAAGAAATGAAAAAAGGTTGCAATGTGCCTATTTACAGCAGGGTCTAAGCATACAAGACCATGTGTTTACAAGATTCCCATCAATGGCACAAAAATGCTGAAAACGTTTAACCCTTCAAGTTCAGTATGTCCTTCAAAATGTATGGAAGTGACAAGTCCAAACAAAAAATTCACCAAACGCTGACAGAAAAAACAAACCCCAAAACAAAATGAAAAACAAAAAAAAAAAAAACCCAGAAAAAGTCTTACCCTGAAATTAATCAACAAAAAGACCAGTAAGGTTAGAGAATCTGTGTCCAAAGAAATGCACATTTTCAGCAATATAAAAGAAAACCATTCTCCTTTTAATCTATATGACAGAAAATAGAAAACCATTTCAAGCACAGTAAAAGTGTAACACTTGTGCTCTCTCTTATTCTCCCCAGGCTACTCAAAAAGAAAGAATGAACTACAAGTTGTCCTTTCGAACAATGGCAAGTTAAGTTATTTTAAAGGCAGTATCCATCTTTCAATAACAAACAAAAAAAAGTTCAGTTTTGGTCAGTCTCTTCTTCCCAAGTAATTCAGTATTAACTTTGGTTATGCTACTTGAGTGAATTCAAGAAACTGTAAAGCAGCAAGTTCAAAATAACAGCAGAACAGATGGCTTGGCTTTAAGTAAGCTTTGAGCACATTGAATGACAGGATACTGCCAATAAACCACATCCAATCCCAGTTCAAACACATATGGCATTCCAAATGATCGGATTGGTTCAGGACCCCTCTCTTTTCCGCTGATAAAGCAAAAGATGGATGGGGTTTAACAGAGCTAGCTAGAAGTGTGCCAGATGGCCTTGAAAGGGTTTGTGGGTCAACCGTTGCGGCTTCAACCGAACGACCACCAAATTACAGAACACAGCCCATCGAAGACGCCGCCATGGCAACGCTTCGTGATAGGTCACGAAACAAAAACAAAGGTGTAACTGCTGAAGGCGGCCCTTGTTGATCTTGTTTGACCGTTGCATTTTCGGGTTTACAGCATGTGCTCGTTTTGGTCCGAATGCTATTTTAATCCTTTCAGTTTTTTTTCTTTTCCTTTTTTTAGGCTAACTATTTTGTCATCTACTGTGTTTTTTTTCTTCTTTGCATATCTAACCAGTTGAGAATCTCATTATCTACTAATTTTCATCCATTTTGCAGCGTAAACACAAGCATACACACGCTTACACTGGTGCAGCATGTGTACCATCATCATCATCAGCTGTCAAATGCATGGAATACCTGTATATATGACATACAAAACATTCAATTATCTTATTTTCCAGGTTCATTGAACTAAAAAGAATCCACAAGCTGAACTGCACGGAGGCTGGCATTCCTGGACCTCTCGGACGATCGGCCCGAATTAAAGACGGGTGTGGTGGCTGTGTGTGCGTGGGACGGGGGGAGTTAGAGCAGCCGACCACGGCTGGGCTGCGATAAGACGGGCGGGGCGGGGAAGGTTTGGGGAGGCACAGGGCCCATCACTGCTGGGGGAAGACGGGAGAGGCGGGGCGGGGCGGAGCGGGGAGGGGAAGGTTTGGGGAGGCACAGGGCCCATCACTGCTGGGCTCCAGCCGCAGCAGGCACGGCCGTTCCCAGGGCGTTGGTGGCGGAGATGACGGGCGAGCCCGCCAGTGGGCCCAGGGGGGTGGCGGCTGGCAAGGCAGCGATTCCTGGAGAGAAAAGACGACGTCACTCTCCTAAAAAAAACCCAGACCCTGACAGGGCAGGAGTCACAAAACTATGGGTGGGTCATGGAAGGGGATACTGCGTACGCAAATCACTTTCCTTTGACATTTTAATCTCTCGAAAAGGGGTCTACCAACAAAACGAATACTGTAAAACATGTGTGCCAAGTACAGACAATGGTATTATTAAATGCAGACCCCAGGCAAGATAGCACTTAATATGTAACAATGTGAGCACATGACATTGTTAGGCTGAAATAACAGACCAAAGAAAACATGAGCCAACAGTCATAGGTGACCGTGTCCAGCACCAATAGGTGGGCAGTGGGAGGTGGACTCACCTGTTATGATGTTGGCTGAAGTCACAGGGGTGTTCGCACTTGGCAAGCCGGCTGATCCCCCCAGTCGAGACTGGTCTTTTACAATGGGATCTACCACAACATCGGAAACAGATGTGGTTATACGTCAGACATCGATTCAATGCATTGTATCACGACTACCATGACTAAGAATGAGAAAATCCCAGTAGATTGAGGAATACAAGCAAAATCGAACATCCCAGGCACATAAGCAATATTCTCTCACAGGGATAAAACACCATAATAGCCCAGCGGCCACGCTCTGGGGTAGGGGTGCTCTGTGGACCGGCAGCTGGCTGCCTCTGGCCGCACTCACAGAAGTAGGGGTGCTCTCTAAGGCCGCCCCGGCAGCTGGCTGCCTCTGGCTGCACTCACAGAAGTAGGGGTGCTCCATGGCTTCCCGGGCAGTGAGCCGGGCCTGGTGGTCATATCGTAGCAGTTTGTCCAGAAAGTCCAGGGCTTCGGGGCTGACCAGGTGCTGGTTCTCGCTGTGAACAAACCTCTCCCATCGTTTACGGGAATGCCTGTTGGAAGGAAGTCAGCGGAGTGAGCACAGCTGGCCTTAGGTGGTTTCAATTATCTTTGCGGTCTCTTTTACACAGACACTCCCTCTTAAGAATGTGGGAAATGACCCCTTTGTACTGTACAGGCAGCAGAGTTGGACAGCGCTAATGTTTCTTGAACCAGTTACTGATTCACTGCCTGAAATCCAATGCACAGGCTCTGTATGATTTTTTGGGGGGTAAAAATAAACCATACGTCTGCGCTACTCTCACACTGAATTCTGATAATGGGAAAAACTAATTGGGCTGACTTTGAATTTGAATTTCTATTTTAACTGAAGATAAATGCACCATTATAGCACTTCATTTTTCAATGCGTTTTTATTAAGCGTGCAGCTTTACTTATAATACATTAAACTAAAAAACTTGTTTTATTTTGGTCGTTAAAATAAAACGCCAAATAACTGCTCTTTTGGCACTTTGATTTTACTTAAATTACAACTTTTCCCTCTTTAATGCATAATAGCATTAGCCAAGCCTGGAGTAACAATCAACGGATATTTCTAAATGAAATCATCTTAAATTGCATTAATCAGTTTGAATGCTGAGCACTCACCTGCCCAGGATGTCGTTGAAGCGTGGCTCCAGCTCGATGTTGTACTTGTCGATGTAGTCGTAGAGATCTTCGGTTCCCAGGACTTTGGCTATTCTCACAAGCTGGGGAAGAGAAACAGTGCACATCACGCACGCTGAACTCGGCTAGCTTCTCCTGGATCCCCATACCACCAATTCAAACGCACGTTCTACTGCTTTTAGGGGCCCCACTCGGTGACATTCAAAGCCAAATGAAACCTGCACACTACCAGGGTTTTCCCCGCCATTTCAGAGGGCTTAGGTGCGGTGGGGCTGGGGAGGGGGGGCGCAGTGCATTTCTTATAAAACAATGTATGTTACTTGATGAAAACCTATGCATTTTCACATGCTTGGGAATTTACTGTAATATAAATATAATTTATTTAAATTAAATGTAGGTAGACGATAATCTGAACAAAACGCATCGCCAGATGTCGCAGCCTTTAAGAAGATTTAAGATTTAAGCAGGGGCCGATTCAGCCTCTAGGTTGGTTTAAGATTATTTTACTTTCACTTCTATGTGTAACCACTGTTGCATGGCATCTGCCATAGATGATGCAAATCCCTGCTGTTATGGAAGGCAGTGTAGCTGGTAGTGGCGGTAGTCTACCTGGTCATAGTTGTCATGACCGTGAAAGAATGGCTCCTTCCTGAAGATCATGCTGGCCAGCATGCAGCCCAGACTCCACATGTCAAGGCTGTAGTCATACATCTGCAAAAATACCAAACATTTGTGTTCTTGTTCTTTGCAAACAAAATTAAATGATAAATAAATAAAAACAGCCAAAGATGTATATCTTTCGATTTACCATCACGGGCACTAGAAACATACCGGTTATTCTATAGCCCATTAGCAAGGCCCTGGAGATGTGAGAATGAACATGTCCTTCCTGATACCAACTACAGATAACCGACCTGGCAAATATTCTACAAACATAACTGACAGCCTATGAACAATGGCCCAACAGACATGCAGTCTACCAGCCCTGGAGATGTAAGAAGGAACCCAAACATACCAGATAATCCACCAGCAAAGGTCATGAAGACATACCTGATAGTCAACCAGCAGTTCTGGTCCTTTGAAGTAACGAGAGGCCACCCTGACATTGTACTCCTGCCCTGGGTGGTAGAACTCCGCAAGGCCCCAGTCAATGAGTCGCAGCTAGACACACAAGAAAGGCAATGTGTTAGACAGCCACTGGTAACACAACTGCTATCAGTGACCGGCCCTTCCCAAACAGGGTCAGAACCATTCAATGTTAAGACCAGAACCACTGCAGGATGGCTTTGTGGACATAACGAAAATCCTTCACAGGGGCTAAGCAAACACGTTTCCCAAAGTCAATACAAAGTCATGCAAAGAAATAGGATGATTCACTGCTTGATTTTCGTGCTCGACTGCTTTCTATTTTTTATTGAAAGGATGCAATAAGTATTTGTCCTTAAATCTGACAATTAAATTTATGTACCAATTTGTTTTCTCCAATAAGGCAGTTTGGAGTTTGTCGATAGCCAGAATGAACTTGCAATATTGTGTTTTCAAAGAATAAACTAACAACTCCATGTATTTTTAAAAAATATTATTAAGGAAAAATGGTGAATGAATCCTGGCCAACAGTAAGAAACTGGATCTAGAATGAAATGACACTTAAAGGGGGGGGGGGATGCACCTTTGTACAGACAAACACGACTTGGCAGTGAAGTTTCCCCCCCTTAGATCTTTGTTTTCTTCTGTTACAGGTCAACTATCCAACATATGAAAACTGAAATTGACTGGGCACCATCATATTTTTCAATGGATGCTATGTCATCTAAGCCTAGTTAGCTCCTGTATTTTACCACCAAAATTAATGGGTTGCTATGGCCGCCTGATCTCCAACACGCAATGGTCAATGTGATTAAGAACAATCCATAAATTTCTTTGTGCAATGCCTCCTACTGGCATGGAGCACTTCTGTTATATCAGACGGTTTTTGCAGGGATTCTCATCTGTTGCACTGATTTTCCTTTTCGTGTGCGTTTTAGAATTGCCAGGCTTCTTCTATTGCAGCACGGTTCTGATGCATTTGCTTTAGCTCTTTGTCAGAGTTTTGAAATTTGCATTGTTTCTCGATGTGGATCATGGTTCCCTTTATGCTTGCGCTTTCGAAGAGTGATCACCCTTGTGGGCCACCAGTTTCAGCACAAAAACAAAATGGGGAAAAACAAAAATACACTCATTGAGCATTAGGTAGACCTGTTCACCAGCTTGTCAATTAAAAAATTTAATCAGCCAATCATATGGCAGCAACTAAATGCATACAAGCATGCAGACATAGTCACGAGGTTCAGATGTTTTTCAGACCAAATGTCAGAATGGGGAAGAAATGTGATCCAAGTGACTTTGACCGTGGAATGTTTGTTGGTGCCAGACAGGGTGGGGTTTGATCTCCTGGTATTTTCTCTGGGAAATTCATACTTTAACAGGAATTCAATCTTTCACAAAATGGCAGAAGCTCTAGAGCGGGGGGGGGGGGGGGGGTGTAAGGAGCCTTTACCTTTCTGTGCTCGTGATCGATCATCACGTTGTGGGGCTTCACGTCCCTGTGCATGATGCCCATGCTGTGGCAGTAATCCAGAGCCTGCAGGGGGAACAGCCCAAACGGCACTCATTAAACGAGCAGTCAGCCCAAAATAAATACATACAACAACACAACACGACCATCTTATGTAGTACTCATGCATACATCCTAGAGCACTTCATGAGCACTTCAATCGAGATTAAACTAAAAATCCACACAAAGCATAACAAACAAATAAGAAGCAAGTCCTAAGACCTGACTTTAAATAGCCAACTGAACTGCATCTCTGATCTTCCCTTCTTAATGGGATGCTTCCATTTTAACTCGAAACTTTGGTGACAAATGCATAATTCATGTCAGCTTTAAAAATATCCATTCATCCTAGCCCCAGACTGCGGGCTGATGTTGTTTGTGTTCTTGTGTATTCTGTACCAGTGATTGAGGATAGGACCAGAGGATGGAAAACACTCTGGTACCGAAGACATTGCACTGGCTTTGATATTCCTCCATAAATTACACACAATAGCACTAAACAGCAACATGCATGCCAAGAACTGGAGGGCCCGAGACTGGTAAGCACAACATAGATTCATGGCAGCCATTTTGTACAAAATCCGAAGATAAGACAAGTCAAATTGCAGATCTGAGAAAGATCTTTGTACAAAAAAATGCCAAATATGGACACTTCCTCTAGTATGCATAAGTTCCTCAATATTCCACACAAATGTAGAGAGATTTAACAAGCAGAAGGCAGAGAAGGAATTGTAGTTGCAGAAAGGAATATCAAAATATTACTATACTACAATATTTTGTGCGCCAACTGGACAAACAGGGAAATCTCACCTTAAGAATCTCGTACATGTAGAATCTTATGTCGTAGTCAGTTAAGGTCTGGTACAATTGCTGTTGATTAAGACCGGATACATTTAAATGACCATACAATAACCTTTAACCTTTTTATGAATATGTAGATAATTGTAACCATTTACCATTTAAACTAGGCTAACTTGACTTGGCCTACCCCACTGGTTGAACAAAAATGAAATAGAGAAATAAAAGTGCTACTCAGAAAGACAAAACAAGCATATCCCATTACCACATTTTCTTAATTTTAAGACACAACCTGTGTTCCAGGAAAGAACATATCTCCAGATGCCTCAACCATTTTGCTGAGGCTTTCCACACTTTGGAAAAAAGTACATGCTTGATGCTTTTAGTTATTCAAGCAAGCTCTTACCTTGAAATCTGTGTTGTTAACATGCTCAAAAACCAAGGCAGGAGTTCGAGACTGGAAAAGGGGCGAATGGAAAAATAATGATCAGTTGGAAGAAAGGTACATTTTGTAAAGCCTTATATAATTTCAATGCATCAACCTCCTGGCTCACCACAGGGTCTTTGACAATGTCTAGGAGGGAGATAATATTAGGTCCTCCTCGAAGATTCTCCAGAATCTTAATTTCACGCTTAATTTTCTTCTTTTTCACTGGCTGTAACAGAGACAGAATTACTGCACATTAAAACACTCATGTTAACCACACGGCTCTTCAGTACATTAAAAAATGTTTAAGGACTACAGAATCAACGTCGAACAGTATATGAACAGTATAAATGTTTTACAGCTTACGGTTTTAAAAAGCAGTCTACATAGAGTGGACTAGGGCTGGGTGATACCTCAAATATCACATTTTTCATATTATTGATGGTATGACAGTATTTATTTTCTTTTCCAATACAAATTATAGGAGAAATAAATTGAAATACAGTAGTGTAACTATTTTTATTAGGAACAGAATGGTGCGCATTGCGCAATACTGAATAACAAAGAAACTGGATAGCATAGTACACATAACAAACTGATGTGCAACCCGATAATGTTTGGCTACTATACAAAACAACCAAGCAAGATAAAGATTCAACCTTCTTCTCTAAATTATAAAAAAATTCTTCCAGGTAGGGCTGGATAACACAACATTGACGACTGAATCTTTATTTATTTATTTATTTTTAAGTTAAAGGCCTTGCAGCTTCCATATGATCGACCAAAACACATGGCATGTTCACACAAAAGTTATCGCCCAGCACTACTTTCGGTTATTTCCTAATATTTTAAAGTGCCTATTCTGTAGAGAATGCAACATAGGGGCTTGGTTATCATTGGCAGTGCTCAATTAAGTCATACTGTTGGAAATGAAATGTTCCCGAGTTATGATGCAAAATGCAAGGCTCATACCTTGAGTATTTTCACCACCACCTTTTCGTTATTTGTGATGTTGATCGCTTCAAAGACTTCACTGTATTTTCCCCGCCCCAACTTCCGCACCAGCTGAAAGTCATCTTGGTTTCTGTCAACAAAAAAAGAACAGTTTACAAAAAGCTGCATCTCCATATAAAGTGGTGCTTTTCTAGTGCTTAAAATGTCACAAGGATTTAAGGTTCCTTTAACAATGTTAGATGTTGCTCATTGCAGTCATTTCATTATGTTACAGTGTGGTTAGGTTTATCACTACAGTCATTTCATTATGTGACGGTGTGGTTAGTGTGGTTAGGTTTATCACTGCAGTCATTTCATTATGTTACGGTGTGGTGAGGTTTATCATTGCAGTCATTTCATTATGTTACACCGTGGTTAGGTTTATCACTGCAGTCATTTAATTATGTTACGCTGTGGTTAGGTTTATCACCGCAGTCATTTCATTATGTGACGGTGTGGTTAGTGTGGATAGGTTTATCACTGCAGTCATTTCATTATGTGACGGTGTCGTTAGTGTGGATAGGTTTATCATTGCAGTCATTTCATTATGTTACAGTGTGGTGAGGTTTATCATTGCAGTCATTTCATTATGTTATGGTGTGGTCAGTGTGGCTAGGTTTATCATTGCAGTCATTTAATTATGTTACGGTGTGGTTAGTGTGGTTAGTGTGGTTAGGTTTATCACTGCAGGTACAAACAGGTAGAACCTGATTAATGATTTGCCACTTCTACCCAATCGCAGCATAGTGCCCCACCCATAGTGCCCCACCCTTCGTGCATCATCATCGACCACTTGTGCATTCATTTTCTTTCTGAATGACGGCAAAGTCTAAGGGCATGATTTGGACGGCGCAGGAATGCGATCGCAGGGCGAACCTCGGCTCTTCGCTTACCCCCATTCCACCACGTGGGACTCGTAGTCCCAGTACTCCCGGGGCCGGTGTGTGTTCACCTCGGTGTAGACCCGGGCCCGGCTCGGCACGGGTCCTGACATGTCCGACAGCTTGGCAGAACAGGCAGGGGCGCGTTTCCTGGCAAAAGGCTGGCAGGCGCTGGGGAGCTCCGCTCAGGCGTTCTCCCGGTAACGCACCGATGACAGGGGAGGGGAAGGGGAGGGTCGGCCAGGAGCAGGGGGGGCCACGTGTGGCACAGTGGCTCTTTAAAATGAAGACAAAAGAAAAAATGGATCATCTATTAATGGAATTGAGAAACAATAACACTTGAGCCTAATCTAAATAAGGTACAGACACACCATTCACTGACATTCTCATAATTACTATTAACTACCAAGTATTACTACAGAAAGCAATGTGCACTGTAAGTGAGGCTGTACGAGGAGATAACAAGAGAGACGATTTGGGGCATTTAAAAATATATATACATATACCCTGAATGTAACACGGTAAGCCTATTAGCTTGAAATGTATCATATGAAGAGTTAGTACTCATCCTCCTACAAGACAATTGGTGTCAACCAACTAATACCTGCAGAGAACTGTGAATAAATGAAGCGATTACATAGCCCAACTTCCGAAAGTGGGAGACCTGCAGGTATGAACTCTTCCAGACCTCCAGGATTGCTTTTCTGAGCCAAAAAATACAAAAGTTACCTTTCAAATGTGAATCACTTGACAAAGACATATATACAAAAGTAACTTACAACCTACAACTAACTGCAAGCACTTAACGGAATCTATAGTGCTCCTATTGTTAGGAGCATTTGATGCTGAAAATTGTGCGCCAACTGGACAAATAATTTACTAATTGGGATTCACTAGTGCGCGACTACATTTTTTCAACTGGGGAGCACAAAAAATGTTAGGTTGATCCCTGGCTCACGGTTTGATGGATTACAGATACCAAAAACATGTTCCAAAACGCTGTGGCATACAGTGGTGACGAGTTCATAGTCAATGCCATTGGGCATAATCAGAACCATCAATGGCACCACCATAATGTTCAGACATTAGCAGGGGGTAATATTAGCAGAGGTAGTATATGTTACACTAGTATACTAGTATAGTAACCCTGCCAAAGTTTCAGCATCAAAAAACCCACCAACACAAAGCAGTCAAGCACAAATCTGTTAACGAACGAAATTACAGTTAACGAACTTAACGTGGCAAGTGGCTGCTTTAATGGGTAAAACGGACCATTCAAAGGACAGCTCCTTAACAGTCTTATCAACATGCATTAACTGAAAATGCAATACTCGTACGCAATTAGAGTGCAGTACTTATTACTATACATCATGCTCTAATAGGTGCACAACAATCACTCGCGTTTGTTATATCAGATAACGACAGGACAATTAAAACAAATAAAATGTGATTAACGTTAATGTTACTCAATGAGTCGCGTAATACACTTGAAAACGGAATATGACAGTTGGCTGCAGTCGAGTTGGACTAAACCTGAGTCTTTGAACCCTAATACGCCGGAAAACAAACATTAATTTGTATAGCCAACACAGTAATTCGGTTATGTAAAATTGAGTATGGACGATGGTCAGCAAGCGTATATCCCAGCCAGCTCAATCATACGGATGTGCAAGTTAGCCGTATGATATTGCGGATGCGCAAACATCAAATTGGGATATATTATCAGCTAACTAGCACATCGACAACCTTTCCATATCTGCATTGGCCGCCAGAAATGCTGGCACTGCGCAAAACCTGATCGTTAAAATATGGTTTTAAGTTGCGACCATGCTCGCCAAGCATCTTTCCATGTATGGAAGCTTGAATATGCAAGTTATTACCCAGGTGTTTGCCGTCTATCTGCTGAAAATGTGATAATCTAGTAAATTGAGCTATTGGCTATTATACCATGCTAGCGTACAATACCGCTATATTAGTCCAAGAAAACTGCGAATAATACAAAAGTAGCATGCACTAGTATAGCGAGTCAGTAACAGTACAGTGTAACGTTACATGATGCACCACAATACTGCAACAAATCTGAGACTGTTTTAACATCATCTTCATTGGCTCAGTTAACAGTTAGCCTAGTCAAGATAAATTAGGAGAACCAAAACACATTGTGTAACGTTAACAACACATGTAAACAAATGTCAGATATGCAAAATATAACTTATTTACAAGAATACTGCGGGCCGTCCAAGGTAGCTAGCTAATGCAGTTACGACAAGGCCTTAAGCAAATGAGTGATCGGCAGGGCCCCAGCTAGTACAGTGAACTCGCTGGCTACCTGGCTAGCTAGTTAGCTATAGCTCTAGCAAGCAACTAACGTTAGCTCAGTAACCATTACAAACTTACGTTTTAAGTTATATTTTAATGAACTCGACGGGTAACAGTCGATATATGCGGTCTACTTCTACCTTATTTCGCGAACCAATAACTACACCTCAACATAATTCAGTACAACAGAACTAACGTTAGCGAAGTTAACATTCCAGAAAACCAGTGCGCTAAGTGTGGAGCCACATTGCTAGGCTATCTCGTCATCATCATCACCTCGCCCAATACGCGCCGGATGCCGCCTGTTACCTCGCTAGCATGCCAGCTATAGTTAGCTTCCAATCAACATGTAGCTTGCGAAATATCAACGTTCGCTACGTTAACTTAACCCGGCTAGCTACCTACCTGCTGTACACAGCTTCCTCGTTTCCAGTGCCAGTTTTTGTAGGTTGGTACCTTCTCGTAAACTTCACCGTGTGGACCCCTTCCTCGGAGGGGTAGCAAGTTCCGTTCTTTTCACCGGTACCGTGTCGACACTGGAGATTTCTGCTGTATCAGAGACAATATGGCCGACCACAAAATCTCCTAACCCCAGGAAGGACTGTTGTCGAGGTTTGCGCTGGAGGTCACCATAGAGTGTTACACATAGCTCAGCTGGTGAATTTTGATGGCGCCGCCTGGCGGATGAAACAGTAGGAATAATTGAAAACATTTAAGCCAGGATATAAAACTTAGATGTATGGTTAAACAATTCGGGAAATTGACATGCAGAATCCATTGGAATAGCAAAAAAACCCCAATAGTCCAGTAGTCTGTGCTAAATCGCAACACTGGGAGGCGGCAAGAAACTAGCAAGAAATGATAAAGGATTAACAAATAATTTAAGGCAGTATGTGAGACAGGGCCGGTTTCATGGGGACCAATTACGCTGTAGCTAGCTAGTGCTTATGCAAATGTCAGATCGAGGTATGATTGAGCCAATTAAACAATTAAGTGCAGAATTTGGAACACAATCATGAAATTACGCTGCCTTGTTGTGCACCACTGAAAAAAAGTTAAGAAAGAGCTGAAACTCCATGACAGTAACTTTACCTCCAGTGAAACCACTAGAGGGCAGTGTGTGCAGGTGTTAACCCCCCGCTTTTTTGTGGGCCAAGTTTTGACACATCATCTAGCTCCTTGCCAACAATAATTTGGATGGCGGTTCAATTGACATCTAAAGAAGCCCAGAGGGATTCATGTTGTACTTTCATAAGTTTTTATAATGGCTATGGCACTTACCACTTAGCCTACACAACATTGCAACTGCATTGTGATACAACCCATGTTTTGTTAAAAAGTATTACTTACACAAGGAGTTGACATTACAAAAGTAGCACAACATTAGTTATTTATCAGATAAATGACCTTCGCAGCAAACTCCTGTCAGAGTGCTTCATTCCGTGACACAATATACATCTCTCAGGTTATTAGCGAGGCCAGCTGTGCGAGACGCCCGACATGTCTCTAGCTGAGGCTATTGCACTCTCTGGGCCCTCGATTGAGGATATCCTCCCTGCGATCACTCTTGGTGCTGAAATGTAGTGTCCGTTCCTCCTGCAGACGAAACTTGCCAAACTCTCGCAGCTGAACTTCTTACAGCTCCCCTGTGAAAAACACAGCACGCTCACAAAAGGGGAGCGTGTCGATCTGTCCTTCTCACTGTCAGTGCTGTTGACCATGTCTGCATAATAAGGATGAAACCTTCTTACTGTCCTATTGTCTTTCCTGGCTTAGCATAGGCTACATCGTATTCACCTTGACCACAAATATAGCTTGCGCCCTTTAAACACAAGATTTTGTGCTATTCATAATTAATGACAAAACGCAGTAGGAGTTCATTTCAATTGATTTGATAAAGGAGTGTATGTTGGCCTACATATTTTAATTCAGATTTTCAGTATGTATTTCAAACCTTCAAGTTACCTGCATAGGAAAACCATAGCTTGACCTTTTAACTTGAGGTTTTGAACTATAATATGAGGTACAAAAAACAGAGATTGTTAAAAATTGTTTCTTAGACACGCATCAAGGCAAAGAACGAACATAGAAATGTGATGTATGCTCAGTGACCAATTTATTAGGTAGACCTGTACACTATCTTATTTATGCAAATATTTGATCAGCCAATCATGTGGCAGCAACTAAATGCATAAAAGCATGCATACCTAGTCAAGAGGTACAGCTGTTTGTTAACACAAATAACCACACATTACAACAGTTGTATGCAGAAGAGCATCTATGAACACACAACGCATCAAACCACTAAATGGATAGGCTACAGCAGCAGAAGACCAAAACATCTAAAAAGTAAGCTGAGCTTAATATGAATAGGCCTACCATACATTACTATTTCCCAGCAACAAAAAAATGTCCAGTTTGATTTCCAGTTTGCACAAAAATAGATTACCTGTAAATGTGCCAGGGGAATAACTATCACAAATATGATGAGCCTGGGGGGAGATCTTGCATTTATTTTTCTTTCTCCCTCAAACAATTTTCAGGTTCACTTATAACCAAACTACAATTCCAACACACAGTAAATCAACATAAAGTCTGAACAGAAGTCTGTGAAAGTTTAAACTAATGAAAGGACCACTCGATCCCACAAACTTTCCCTTACATTCGAGAATACATGACTCTTTGATCACTGATCAGGATTTAGCTCATGCATGTGGATAAGAGCAACCCATGCCCTCCTGCAGAATTGGACTCTGCACACTGTTTTAGGGCTATTGTTTATGCAGGGAAACATCAAAACATCCCCAAATTCACTGACTTCTCTCCTTAGCTTCAAGGGTTCCTCCAAATGTATTTTTTATTTTTTTGGAAGGCGCAGTTGGAACAGAGGTTTCAACCTCAGTTGGTGAGGTTGAGCAGCAATTTCTGCTGAGACCGTCTCTGGGAATTCCTCCACTTCTGCTAGGTTAATGCGTGTTAAAACAATATAACCTGTGTGCACAAGCGTGTACACGTCGCTTTTAACTACCCCTTTCCGAGTGCCTTTCTCCATGTATCGGGCATAGGAGTTCTGTTCTTCCGTGTAAAAGCATAATAAAAAATCGGAAGCAACACATCCCTAGCCGCATGGATGAAAGCACCAGGGTGCGTGTTTCTAGCCCATTAATATCCCCCAGCCCCAGGTTGAACAAGGAGCCATTCCACTGGTCAGCTAAACGAAAATATGGCACAATAGAGTTTATTTAGAGCACAAGTCTGTGGAGAGGATGTTATTACAACATGTATTCCTGCCCACAGTGGTTGCTAGTGTGCTTTAGCAAGACATGCTGTGTTGCAACACCTAAAAATTGTGTCACTACAGGGTATATGCACAGCTTACATGAGGTGGATTACTTGCACATATAGTTCTGCTGTTGATACATAAAGTTTAAACAAAGTAAAATAAATAAGATGAATATGTGTTTGTAGAATATGTGTTCTATCAGTTGTATTAGGCAGCAATTGTATTAGGGTCTGCAGTACTAATGAGAGAATACTGAGAGTTTCTGTTTTTTTATTAATTTATCAATGTATGTCTAATATAATGACTAATATTTTGCCAATAAAAATGCAATATTTTTTTTACAATATACAATATATACAATATATTTTTGCAATATACTTTTTACTGTAGCAGCAGATTATAAATCTTCATTGTTTAAGTGTCCAAGTTTTTAGGGTCAGCCTTTTCAAACAACAAAAAACAGCACATGCAAGTAATTATTCAGCTTAGGTGTGAGTGAGAGAGGAGGTGACCATGAGATCATGCACTGTTTCACACCACTGCAAGGCATCCAGCTGACAACAGCTCAAGAGTGGAATCATGAGCTGTTAGAAAAATACACTCAGAATTAAAACAGGTTCTGGGGTCCCTTGTGCACATACGTCCTGGATACTAAGACAAGTAAACACACGCATGCACGCACGCACACACACTCACACGGAAACCTACACATGGACATAAACACAGCCACACACACAGAAATATACACACGGACATACACACACATACACAGCCACACACACAGCAATATACACAAGGACATACACACACACACAGAAATATACACGGACATACACACAGACACACACACAGAAATATACACACGGAAACATACACACACACAAACACACAGCCACATACACAGAAATATACACATGGACATACACACATGGGAACATACACATACACACATACACACAGCCATACACACATACATACATACACACACACACAGGGAAACATACACACACATAGCCACACACATGCATGGACACATCTCCAAGTCAAAGTCTGGATGAGGACTCTTCCTGAATTCTGATTTATTTGTTTTTGTAGACCTGTTTGGAATGCAACTTTTTATTTATTTATCTTTGACTTCTCACCCGGGGATTAAATTTAAGAGCAGGACATCTGTGCTCCAGTGTGGGATGATGTCAGGACTGGGGCTGTGTGGAGAGGGCCACCGCAGGGTCGGCTGCACACACGCTTCCTTCCTGCGCTGTGGTGACAGCTTCCTGCCCGGGGGAGCCTGAGGGAGCAGCGTCTGGCCAGGCCCTGGGCCTGATGTCAGAGAGCTGACCGCAGGAAACTCCCATTCAGCCTCGTCTGGACAAAACACGCAGAGGGACATCGGGAGACGACCAAGTGTTCCCAGCAGAAATCGTGAAAATGTTTTACTCTAGCAATAAATGTTTTGATTGCAGTTCTACATTTTCCACATACATAATTTAGACTTTAAGGGACCATGAGGTAAACTGTTTTGGAACCCCTACGCAGCACCATCTACATACTCACAACTCCATGTATTGATTTTTTTCTTTCCTTTGTGCTTAGCTCTGCTAAGCCACTTGCAGGGACTGATTAGCAGCAGTTGTGCCTACCCTCTGCCCCTCTTCCCACTACCACATTAGCCTTATCTGTAACTGCTAATATATCTCAGAGCGTAACTCACAGCAGTGACTCAGATGTTTCTGTTCCACACAGACCCCCCACCTCTCCCTCTGCCACTTCCACCCGTGTCAGGCATTGTGATTTACACCACTGATATCCCGACAGCTGTGTCAGGTCTCAAGCACGGCACACAGGGCTAATGTTCACTGTGACTAATAAACACCATACATACACACAACAACCAAGAGACCTGCTAGGCAAAAACACACCGGTGACACCAATAACTGCCCTTGCCTTTTGCTGTGGCTTTTCACAATCAACAACAAACTTGGAAAAGCTAATGGAAGGTTTATAAAAATCATATTTGGAGGGTACTAACTTCATTCAAAATGTATTACTGTAAAGATTACTTGTGCCTAAACATCCCAGGTTAGGGAAACTTGCACCTTTGTTATCTAAATAGCCGTTTTATGTGACCTAAAATAATTATAATGCCCAGAAAATAATTTATCTATGCACTTATTAATGGGAGCATAATGAAATTGACCTGACGGTGATCCACTTGGATCCAAAGATTTCCCCACAGCACAGTTTCTGGGAACATTATTTCAGATTACCCTCAGCTCTGAGATGCCTAACTAAGAATGATGTGTGTATTTTGTGAATTTGTGTGAAACAACAGTCTGCAGTAACTTGTGCCACTTGTAACTTGTATCTGAACTGAAACATAAATATTTTTTTTGCTCGTGACATAAGGAATTAAACTCTGGTCATAGGGGATATTTCTGAACAAAATATATACCAACCAATGACAGCTGGAGGAAAGTATAAATGTCCCCTGCTAAAAAATTGTGCCATACAGTTAGAAGACTAATGATGACAGTTTGTCATTTCTCCCGTAGAACCATAGCAAAATATAGAGAGCAAAATTCCACCAGGTCCTTCTGGCCAGTGGAAATAAAGTTCCACTGAGAGAGCCCTTCTCTCTCTCGAGAATAACGTAAAACTGCCAATCTCAGCTAAGCTGCTTTTCCCATGAATGCCTGAGACGATGCAAATGTGCTGTAATTCATTGGAGTCACAGGGGATTCTTATTCCAATGTAAAGCTACAACCTGTGTATAATTTTAAAACGGCAGACTAAGTATTAGGAACATTTTTACTTTATTACACCTACTTATTCATGTAATTATCTCATCAGCCAATTGTGTGGCAGCAGTGCAATGCATACAATCATGTAGCTATGGGTCAGGAGCTTCAGCTAATGTTCACGTCAATCATCAGAGTGGGGAAAAAATGTGATCGAAGTGACTTTGACTGTGGAATGATTGTTGGTGGCCGACAGGGTGGTTTGAGTATCTCAGAAACTGCTGATCTCCTGGGATTTTCACACACACTAGTCTCTAGTGTTTGCAAAGAATGGTGCAAAAAACAAAAATAAATCCAGTGACCGGTCAAAGCTGACAGGAAGGTGACAGTAATGCAAATAACCACACATTACAATGGTGGTATGCAGAAGAGCATCTCTGCACACACAACGCATCATAACTCGAAGTGGATAGGCTACAGCAGTAGAAGTCTAAAAAATAAGTCTAATAAATTCCTAATAAAGTGCTCTGTGAGTATAACTTATATGTTTTCTCAAAAAAGCTTCATTCACAAAATTAAGGTCTAATCTTACATGGAAATATAGAAAAACACTGATTCTCCACAGTTCTCAGGATTCTCAGGATAATTAGAACAAAATTGTAAATAGAAATAAAATATTGAGAAAATTGGCAGTATTTAATTTAATAGTACACCTCAAACATTTTTTCTATTTAAAGTTTTTAACAGTTATACCAGGAGCAGCTAATTCCTAATTTGATGAAATCCTTTCTTTTAAAAAGAAAAAAAATATTTGGGAACCATAAATATAAGTAGAAAAAAAATTACGATAACAATACTGCTATAACAAATTAAAGCGGTCGAGAAACATTTATTTTCTCATGCACAAAACTGAACTAGTATTTGTTAGATAAGCGCAGAGAAATTGATATTAATATTAATATTAATATTTACTTTTCCAGTGTAATATATTCTGATAAATAATCCCATTATAAAATGAACAGCTCATAGTTGGGCATGTTGTCACATAGTCTCCTGACTCTTGGTGTTAAGTGTATGAAAAGAAAGTATCCCATAATGCCTTTCGGCCAGCACATGTCACAGTTTAAGCTGGGCTGCGAAGGCCCCAGGCTCATAAGGAACTCCCCTGATGAGACTGAAACGCCTTAATGTCCATATGGCCAAGGCAAATCGGCTATTAATGAACCTATTTAACCTGAGCGTATTCCTTGTTGGATACTTATTCCTCCTGCCTAGGGATAGGCCTCTGGAAGAAATGACATTTATTTCACCCTGGTGGTGGGTGTGCCGAAAAAAGAAAATATTATTATTTAAAAATACGTTTAATACGTTAATACTTTTGACAGCAAATAACTACATACTGTAGTTTATCATTGTCCAAGAAATGTAAGATATATACAAGAAATCTGTTCTGTGGTTTTGTAAAAATGTCACAAATGATACATAATGCTCAATACAAATTCTGAAACAACACAAACACAAATACACAGTCTGAAAAATAATTACAAATAATGAACTCAAACTTATGCCCCACATAAAAGTGTTTGTTCCGGAGTCTTGAATCCTCTCCTGTTTGGTAACTGAAACAGTTTTCTGTTCACGCCTCACGCCTAGCTCCTCCGCGTTTCCCCAGGCGCTGTTCGCGTTCTGGCTCCGTTCCGCTCTTGGCCCTGTGCACGGTTCTGTATGGACCGGTTCTCTCCCCGGGTTTCCCACCTGGGTTCTGCCTCCAGTTATCTGCAGCTCATGTGCAGCGGATTGACACCCCTCATCTTTAAACAGTCCCGTCCGTCTTTCACCTGAAAATAAAACCAGGGCGTCAGAATGACACGGACACTCAGCTACAATGAATACATATCCCACCATCCCCCATGCCCTCCATTCATAATTTAACTTTAAACAGACAGAGAGGGTAACTGATAAAGTAGTAATCGTTGCACAGAAAGTGACGGGGAATGGAGAACGATGAAACCCCCATCCTCACGGTTCATATACGGGTTCAGAGTCAGCCTCCCTCCGGACTGCACCACATTACACCCCTCCACACACTTTAACAGGAAATCATTCCAGTGTTTCAGCAGTAATCACGACTGTGCCAATAACACATATAACACAAGCATTTTCTGGTTGCTGAACTATAATTTGGGACGATCCAACCGTAATTCATAAACAGTAATATTGGAAAGAATGCAAAAGTTCTGTACTGAAGCCAGCATACGTCCCATAAGGCTGCTTTCCCATATCCTAATCCGAACAGAAAACTGAATGGACTCTCGCAGTCCTCGGAGAGCAATTTCAGTATATTTTTGTTCGTGCACTGTATGTCAAACTCCCTAATCAAATGCATTCTTATTTTCCATTCCCTTTACAGGAGATTAGAGGGCACAAATATCTCTATAAGCACACTCTGGAAATAAGGACAGTTTCTGAAGGACTAATACTCGACAATCTAAATGTACCTTGTGTTTCCCCCAATGTATTAATGTGACTAAAACTGTAATTTTTTTTATGTACTTGTGGAGATAGAGAACTTATCTGCATAATCGTATACAGTACAATACACTGTTAATACAACACTAACATTTCAGACTTCCAAATATATCCACGCTTTGCCCTCTTCTGCATTTTGTTTTCCGCTCACTGAAAAAATAAACATTTAGTAAAAATATGAATATTTTTGCTAAATTGTTATATCAAAGCCAAAACACTTAGATGTGGATTTTATTGAGGATATGATGTATATATGGTTCTATCAAGGGAACATTTACATTTTATCATGGTATCTAAAACCGATTACCCAATAACATTTCACTTGCGAGTTTCAGCTATATACTGTAGTTCCAGATGAAATATGTCTTGACAGTTAAAATCTAATGCATGTGTGTTTGCATGCTTCAGCAAGTAGTTTCACAACTGTATGTACATATATTATACCCATCCGTGCAGACTTTGCGGCCAGATTAGGGTGATACTGTATACCGATACTGTTATAATAGATTTTCCACCTCTGCATGATAGTGCAACCGTACTTAAGTATTACATTATATAGCATTTGTCATTTTTACACTACAACCACTGTACTACCTGGTGTGTATTGTCTGTCGAAGAAACAAAACTGCTTTATAACACAAAGCAAATGTCTGCGAAACAGAAACTATTTTTCTTGAAAATGCTTTGCTCGAGTCCAGACCATAGTTTTACCTTTGACATACAGTACACACATGAATACTTTGGGTAGCTATCAGTCTGCCTACACGTCCTGTCTGTTGTAGCACTATACTGGTCCCTGAGGGTGGGGTACATGCAACTGCTGCACCACTGAGAAGGATACATTAACTCAGCTGTATACAGCTTCAGTTCTGTATTATTATGTGTGGCACGTATATTATAGTATTATTTCAACTCAGTACTCATATGAATTCACTTATACAGAGAATGCCTCCTTTAATACATCTGTACATGTGCACATATAAAATATGGGTCGTGGTTAAGGTACATGACTGGGACATGCAAGGTCGGTGGTTGACCATTTGGCCCTTGAGCAAGGCCCTTAACCCTGCATTGCTCCAGGAGAGGATTGTCTCCTGCATTGTCTAATCAACTGTACGTTGCTCTGGATAAGAGTGTCTGCCAAATGCCATTAATGTAAATGTAATGCAATGTTCAATTTGGCCAACTTTACCACAGTTTTTAACTGTTTATATGCGGTACAGGGATAAAACTAGTTATGCACTGAAAGTATAAGTTGAAATTCAGTTCTGCAAATGCAAATAAATAGGATAATATTCTAACATCAACATCCAATAAGACCACTCTGGTGTACAAAAGTAATTTAAGATATTAAAATGAATTCAAGAAAAGTAAAAATAATTAAGTAGACCATGGCTAGT
Source organism: Conger conger (assembly GCF_963514075.1). Classification (NCBI taxonomy): domain Eukaryota; kingdom Metazoa; phylum Chordata; class Actinopteri; order Anguilliformes; family Congridae; genus Conger; species Conger conger. Next base: position 28,943,210 of record NC_083773.1, on the reverse strand, counting down.
TTATACATTCCTTAGTGATGTAAATTTCATTGTACTTCATTACTTGCACATTTTGAATAAATGCATGTCTGACACAGATCCATTGTGAATGACATATAATTGTGTGGCCCTGCTTCCATGTCCAAGTCTGTCAAATAGACAGCCAGGCTGTGGGTTTTGGGAAAAGGTGTCAAAAGGTGAGGTGACCCCCAGGTCATTTTGGGGTATTGTACTGATAAAGGTTTGGGGAAAATTATCTTAACACACCCTGGAGGAAACATCTCTTGAGTTTAATTTCTCCTACAAATTCATCATATTGCAAGTCTAGATTAGTCTTCAACTGAAAAAATAAAAAGACTATAATCACTGCACTGTGTGCTGAGACATTACTCAAACCGAAGCTATAATGTCTATCAGCCAATGCCAAAAAAAAGATGTATTTGAATGGGGCTACATTTTGTGTACGTCCTGTTCATTTTGTCAATACCGAAACCAAACCATATACAACTTAAGTCACATTTAGACACAGTAAAACCTGCATAAGACCTGCATAAGAAAAAGTCCAGTGTTAATGCAACTCTAACACAGTACATACTGTCCTATTGGGACCATGTGTATAGGATCTAATTTAACACTGTACGCATTGCTGTGCACATTTCAAAGTGTCAAAATATCAGAAAACATAACAGTTGTATTTAAACCTGGTGGGCATTGACACAAGGCTACAATTCAGTAAAGAATATAGATTGTGCCATGAAGTGATGCTGTGACAGTACGAATGTAATTGATATAAGAAACTGTTGTTGAACCCATATCATTAACATTCTGTGCGCTGGAAATGTTCAATGACCTTCTTGGAGTACAGCACTAAAACATTTACGGATATAGAATGATTGTGCAAAGACGAAAAACGTACCCCTTTTCTCTGGTTACTAAGGCAGAATGTGCATATTGTCCTGGGCTGTTTCGTGTCTCCGTCTCCTGTACTGTACACGGCGCTTAGACACGGCTGTCCTTCTCCGTTGCCGTCTCCAATTAGTAGGACGTTAGCAAGGTGTGAGATATAGCTAGACGCCAAGCGAAGAGTTTCAATTTTGGAGAGCTTTCTGTCCACTGGCTCAGTGGGTATGAGGGTTCGCAGTGCGGTGAACGCCAGGTTGACGCTTTGGGTCCGGTCACGCTCTCTTGCGTTGGCAGAGCTCCGCTGCTGAACCAGAACAACTCCACTGACACCGGACAAATGGGCCACCCTCCGGCGCTTGGTGACACCGGCGCAGCATCCGTAGCTCTGTTCCGAGCTGCCATCACTCTCGCTACGATTCTCCTCGTCCTCGGACATCCTGCTCAGGTCAGGATAAATCAGGTGGGTCGCCATAGGCCTCAGCATGGTGAACGTCATACTCGAAATAAAGTTTCCAATGGAATTGGTGCCAGGGTGGTTTGAATGGAATGGAATGGAATGGAATAGAATGGAATCCTCTCACAGGCTATCCATATGAATTCCTCTTAAACGTAATGAAATTATGTATTTATGGTAGCGATTATTATAATAATAATAATTAGTAGTAGTAACTGACATAAACCTCAGCTTCAAGTCAGTAAGTGTATTTCCGCTTTCTGCGCGTGGAGTCAAACGTTCTGTACTCAGTTGTGCTCGAACACAGACAGCTCTTATAGCAGAGGGGAGGGGTTGTTAGTAACATGCAAATTCCTTACTTCCCAGGCAGGGGGAATAATTTTCCCTCCGCAGCCAGATTTACAATGTGAATTCACGTATTTATATCAATCTTTTTTTCAGTGTCATTCCCATTACTACAAAATATGTAAATTGTCCCATTGGCAAAATGCATACGGCTCACGAAGATGAAAATACCTACATTAATGTGGAGTCAAAAATGGCCATGAAACGTCTCCTGGTATGCAATTTATAGTTGAATAAAAACTGTCTATATAAGACCAAGAATTTACCTCAGTACAAACTGGGATTAGGTTTACAGGTTAGGTTCATAATATTTCAGGTTATAACTATCTTATTTTCAGAATTGTACATACTTTACAGTAATCACAGAAAATGATATATAATAAGCAAGTATCTACACAAATATTTTTTATAAAACCATGTTAAATAATTTGCATATATATATATGTATATATATATATATATATATATATATATATATATATATATACATGTATGCAGATGTTAAAATGTCTGCTCTGCACAATGGTATTAAGTTTATAAAACAGAATGAAATGTGTTCTGCAAGCTGATGGAGTTTGTTTGACAAGTTACAGCTCTCTGTAGTATTAGAGTTGGCTCAGTGGCTTGTTTTCATTGATTGTGTGTTTGATAAAAAGCTGCAGGTGTGGATGTTGCACATTTTCCATCATCCAAGCCACAGGAAAAGAACAGCCTCCGTTTATCTCTCTGAACTATAAAAACATTTTCTATGTTTTTGTTTGGAGGTGGTACCTATGTGTGTCACCACCTGTATACACAACCCCCCCCCCCCCCCCCTCCCCCCACCACACACACACACACACACACACACACACGGTAGTGCCTTGGGGAGTTTGGGGGTTCACACGTGTGCTGAACTTCCAGGTCAACTGCAGGTCTTCCATATTCACTGAAATTCACTCAACTACTGTGCGATAAACATATATCCACCCAATCAGCACAGAGCTTCTGCGCATATATACTGTGCGATAAACATATATCCACCCAATCAGCACTGAGCTTCTGCACATATATACTGTGCGATAAACATATATCCACCCAATCAGCACTGAGCTTCTGCACATATATACTGTGCGATAAACATATATCCACCCAATCAGCACTGAGCTTCTGCACATATATACTGTGTTATGAGCATATATCCATCCAATCTGCAGAGCTCTTACCAGTCTATAATGTGATATCTTGCATATCACTACTGTGCTGTAAGTGCAGATCCATCCAATCAGCACAGAGCCCGTGTACATCACTGCTCTAATTAACAAATGCATTTTCACCCACAGAACTGCCACTCACAAGATATTTTCAGTTTTTCACACCATTCTCTGTGAATTCCAGAGACTTGTGTGTGAAAATCCCAGGATATCAGCAGTGTCTGAGATACTTAAACCGGTCAGTCTGGCACCAACGATCATTCCATGGTCAAAGATCACATTTTGATGTTACACAATAAGATCAGTGTAACTGGTGGGACCATGATCAAGGCCACTGCTCCAGGGCGGATTGGCCCTTGCTTAGTCTAATCAACTGTAAGTTGTTTTGAAGAAAAGAGTCAGCTAAATAACTAATGTTATGCAATGCAAAAATGGGCAGATGTGTAAAAGGAGGAAGGAAGGGACTGGTGCTTTGACTCTCTCCCTGAGTCAGCGTTTGAGAAAACATCCAGAAGCAATGAACTGCTAACTACTTCCAGAAGCTGAGATTGTAGACAGAGGGGTCAGCAGAGGAGACCATTACACAAGCACAGGGCCCAGCGTGTAGCGCCCAGCATGCGGAGCCCAGCATGCGGAGCCCAGCGTGTGGTGCCAGGCTCTGAGGTCGAGCTGCGCTTATAGACTGCAAGCGCACGCATTTTTAAACACAAGCGTCGCGGCTGAGCTAGGTGGGCTCAGGTCGAGGAGCAGCGTGCCACACAGTTATGCATTACCTTTTATCTACAATCATCAATACTTGATGTATTCCTGCAGAGGAATGTAGCAGGCCTCTTCAATAATTCAGGACAGAATGAAAAGAGTCTGACAATGGAGGAAAATGCATTTGAAGAAAATGTACATTTGTTCTTTTCAAACACTGAATGCCCTTTGACAGAAAGTATCATGCGTTACTAAACGTTAAAAAAAAAAAATTTATGTAAGGTGATACATGATACATGACAAATTGTGATACAATTACAATCCTGGCAAAATTATAATTCTTCCAGTTTTTTGTCTCAGATCTTGGCCACGCTACGACACAGTGAAATAAAAAACCGACACACACTAACACCCTTCAGGCACGTAGAGGCTCATCTGGAGCCATCACACTGTGCAGGGACCTCCAGAACTTCCTATCCATTGTGACATGCCAAGCACATCTAAGGCCAGGCACAGCACTTCTCTAGTTCAGACAAGGCGCAACCAAAGCATGTATATGGAGCTACAGCAAGCATGTCAGTAAGGGAGCTGGAGCACAGCTGGTCATAGCCACTTTGAGTTTAAGGTTAGACAGAAGTAGCCTGGTTCTCATACTAATGACTGAAAATGCCAATAAATATCAATCAATGTATATTTAATGTGCATTTCAATTGTTTCATGCCAAATGTACAAAGGAAACTGTGGTCTCTGGGCTTCAGAATGTGTTAAGATTAATCTGTACCAGAACACCACAAAGGCACCTTTCATGGGAATTTCCAACAGGAGGAAGTGTTATTGGTCAGCCATATCCAACAGGAGGAAGTGTTATAGGTCAGCCATATCCAACAGGAGGAAGTGTTATTGGTCAGCCATATCCAACAGGAGGAAGTGTTATTGGTCAGCCATGTCCAACAGGAGGAACTATTGTTAGTCAGCCATGTTTAGGAGGGTAGTTGTCAATGGATGGTTATCACCACTACCAACACATTTTACTCATCTATGGGGCAAAAGGACACCATTTTAGTGTGAGATGACAGACCGCAGATTTGTATTTACCCTAGAAATACTTTAAAATAATTTCTCACAGAACTGGATGAAATGGAGCTCCTCATCATAATATCCCACTCTCCCCTATAGCTGGTGTACTATTCTCCATTAGAGGACATGGTAGAATACTCTAAGACACAACTATTGATTTAAAGATAGATACAATAGCATTTCGTTCACATCACAGATCATCCAACAGACACAAAATAAAGACGAAGAAATGGATACAGGAATAATTACAAGTAAAATTGCAGTTATTTAAAAAAACCCACTGCATTTTAACCATCACGATGACAGTCAGTGGCATTGTGCAATGGTGGTCACCCTGCTAAACAAAACCAGCTTAAGTTTTTTCAAGGATTTGAAAGAACTAATCGCTGGTTGACCATTTCAATATACTCAACATGGTTTGACTAGCTCAAGCTCTGTTTTGAAACGGCTGGTCATAGCTGGATTTTACAGCAGGGCAGTCCACTGCGGTTCCAGGTGGGGACGCCCGGGAGGGGACACACTGATTAGTAGCGCTGGTCTCAGCGATCAACGGAAAGCACCCAGCCAGCGGGCATGGTGGTAATCCCTTCTGGAGCGAATCGAATGGCTTCACCCACAGTCTCTTTCCTTTTTCTTTTTGTTGAAGTTGGTCCCTGGAACGATCGGGATCAAAATGAAATCAAAGTCTCAGAGTGAGGCTCAAGCAAGGTTTTACGATTCTCAAGCTGGGCAGGATAATGTTGCAGGATGCACAGAAAGGGCCTCGGCCTGAGGGGCCTTTGTCTGAATGCTAAGCTAACTAATCAAGCTATCAGACTGGCTTAGACAGACCTTTATGTTGAAAAAAGGAAACAGCTATGAACTATAGGCATGGGGAGCTGCCCAAGATTTTTGTCACAAAACTGAGTGGGACAAACTCTATAGGGCCATGATTAGCTCAAAGACCACTGTGCAGTCTCTCAAGTCCTAACTAAAAACAGATGCCTAGGTAGTAAGTGCCAGTATTTTACCTATAGACAAACACACTCTCATGAGTTCTGAACTCTGACTGTTCAGAGCAGAACAAAAAAAAGCACTTCCATTTCATTGTGAGTAAATATTTGGGACAAATGTTGAATGAATCCAGGCCAGTGTTTCTTGGAAGGCAAGGCTGCTTCAGAATGTCATGATGGGGTTAGGAGGGGTTGGAATTGATGTAATTGTTGGAAACATTAAAACTTTCGAAGTGGGGGCCAAACAGGAAAAGCCAAAGGCTCTGGCAGTATAACGCTAATTGGCTGCATACAAGAAGGGGCCTCAGCGTCATATTTGAGTTAAGAATTTCTGGAGGAGAGTCCATTGTAAATTAAATTTCTTAACTAGGTCAAACCTTGATCAGTATCTGGATGACACACAATAGAAAGGGTTGTTACGTTTTAACGAGCCCTAAAGTTAGTGTCTAGAGGGAGATATGGTTCACAGAAAATGTCAGGTCGAAGCAGTGACATGGCAAACAGAGGTATTAGAAAAATATCAGATCTTCCACACACGTGTGTCTGGTTTACGCTCACAGAAAAAATCAAGGGGTTCACAAAGCAAAGACCAATGCGCCCACTGTGTAACTCTTACGAACGATTACACGCAATACTTCCCCTTGGCAGACATCCGTGTTCCCCTGTGGTGTATGAACTCCTTTTTCAGCTTAAAGAAAGCATCAAAAAAGCGTCCTGCTGGAATTGATTTCTAAAAGCAGCAGGTGCAGCTTGGTCTCTCGGGCATGTTAGACGGAATACGAATCTCGCGTGTCAAGATCCCCTCAGGGATTACGGTTGCTTCCAGCCGGTGAAAAAGCCTTCCCTCGTAACAGGAAATCTTCTCACACGCGACGATTCTTTGGACGGGGCTTTAGCGTCCATTTAGAGTCGCTCTGCAAAGGCAACGTTCCCCCCCGGGCGCAGTTCTGTCTGCTTCCTACCTTTTCGCTCGGGAACAGCCGCTCCGCCTATAAGGTTCTGGCGTTGTCCTGCCTATCTCGCGCCGCGATCTTCAAGAGAGCGACAACCTTCTTCTTCCTCCAAGGTCAAAGAGTTGATGAAAGAAGCTAAAGAAAGGGGCCATTAAATCTCTTTTGTTTTGACCATATACACTAAAGAGCTTATCAACACACAACAGCTTAAACGGAGTCCCTCGGGATGTTTCTGACAGAACTTTCTAATGTAACCTATGGTTAACACGCTATACCATGCGTTTTTCAAGTATGCTACGTATTAGTTTGAAAATGCTGCTTGAGCTATATGAAAAACGTTGTTTTAATTATGTTTAGAAACAAATTATGAAGGGATGAAAGTATACACAGCTACATTGTACATGCTATTTGGTTACAAGAATATTCTTTGTCTATCAGCACGCAATAAAAAAATATAGTTAAACATACATCTAAGCATCTGACACACATGCAGTGCCTTCCATAACGTTTGGGACAAAGACCCATCATTTATTTATTTGCCTCTGCACTCCACAATTTGAGATTTGTCATTTTAAAAAAATCACATGTGGTTAAAGTGCACATTGTCAGATTTTAATAAAGGACATTTATATGCATTTTAGTTTCACCATGAAGAAATGACAGCAGTGTTTATATATAGTCCCCCCACTAAGCACCAGCAATGTATAGCAGTTTGCATTTAAACTTGCCATATATTTCATGTGGACAGCAGTTGAAGTGAATGAATGTACATTTTCAAGAAAGGACATTTGGTGTGGGTGTGTGTGTTTGTGTGGGGGGGTCAGTCTTAAAATAACTGCCTGGCCTGTAGCAGGGCTGCTTCTATATCTCTCTCCCCGAGGGGGAGCCCTGGTGGGCCCTGTGGTGGAAGTGGGCCTCCTGTGGTCTAGAGCACAGAAAAACTCAGTTCTCATGACACCTGACCCATTGCACATCCTGTCCCCTGCTTTATACAGAGCACTGAGGGAACAGGCCAAATCAGAGGGGGCTGGAGCCCAATGGGACGTGGTCACTCCCTGGACTGTGATCACTACTGCCTGCGGTCAGTCTGTGGCCTGCCATCACTGGCCTACAGTTCTTCTCTGGCCTATATGGCCGTTCTCTGTTCCGGTTGTTTTTTGGTTCTCCAGTCCTCTTTGGCCTAAGGCTTGTGGTCACGGTCCCTTGCTAGCTTCTGATCACTCTCTGATCTACAGTATGTTTCTTGCCACTGGACTTTATTTGTCTCTCATCATCAAGATTTCTTTTATTTATATGTTCGTTTAGTTAAAAGAGACTAACGCCCCCCACTGAATATGTCAGCAGTTGCATGACTGCACATAGAGCTAAAGAGATACTGTTGTCCTTAGACAGATAAACTGACATAGTTCAATATTTAAAATGTCAGCTCAAAAAGAGTGTAGATGAAAGTACATTATGGTATGCAACTATAATTAATTTTTTACCCAGATTTTGAGTATGTATATGAAAGAATAACTACTGCACCCCCTTATCTCCACAGAATAACTACTGCAACCCAAGGTCCTCCTCTTCACTTTTAAGATTTTTAAATTTTTTATATGCTTTACGTCCGCTTTCCCATTTTTAATGTCCAGTTGTACTGTTGTTGTGGTTCTCATATAGCTCCAAACTCTTCTGTTGTTTTGTGAACATTCATAGTTGCGTGAGGAATACTTCATTCAATTTACATTGGTAATCATGGATCAGTTTGTTGCCTGTTCTAAATCCCAGAAGCTACCCCTTAAAGGGTAGCTACACCTTTCATTGGATATAATTGAACTCATGGGCATTAATGTCGTTCTTTCTTTCCCTCACCCATTCACAAGGTGGTGTGGTAACAATGTCCCACTGGATGCATGTTGATATACTGTATGTTGAATTTTTTTTTTTGGACATTTATTTCATTTTTTTCTGCCTTTTCCATTTTTTTTGTGTATTCCATTTAAATCTTAAAACGTAACCACTAAATTACTTTAGGTATATTACTTGAAGGTGTACTGTTCAAGTTGCTAAAACTTTGAGAACTGGTTTGATTAAACATCCATCCATCCACCCATACATTATCTGAACCCACTTATCCTGAACAGGGTCGCAGGGGGGCTGGAGCCTATCCCAGCATACATTGGGCGAAAGGCAGGAATACACCCTGGACAGGTCGCCAGTCCATCGCAGGGCACACACACCATTCACTCACACACTCATACCTACGGGCAATTTAGACTCTCCAATCAGCCTAACCTGCATGTCTTTGGACTGTGGGAGGAAACCAGAGTACCCGGAGGAAACCCACGCAGACACGGGGAGAACATGCAAACTCCGCACAGAGAGGCCCCGGCCGACGGGGATTCGAACCCAGGACCTCCTTGCTGTGAGGCTTGATTAAACAATAAACACATATTTAATCAAATCCATGGTTAGTTATATAATACACTTTATGCAATATTTTTTGGAATGAACTTTCAAAAACCTGGAGTTGATGAGTGACCCTGAAAATTCAGCTCTGTAGCCCCGCCTTGCATCAGCTTGAATAAGATTTATACTCCCATCTGCTGGTCATTATTTATACTACATTAAAGCACATTATTCTTTTAATGTACAATGTCACCTTTGATTATATTATCTCTTATTATCCCTGCCAAAGTGTGAAAATAACATGACTTTTATTTTTTTCATTTTAATTAAGCTCTCCAGCAAATGCAAACTTTTATATCAGGCCTACTCATAGCTCGTAGGCATAATACTGTATGTGCGCAGTCTCTGAGTACATAATAAATATAGACACTGATGTGTAAAAGCATTGTAATGTTATACTGGGATAATGACCTCTATCAATAAAGTGCCTGGCCTCTTTTGTTGTTTCTTTCCTGCACTGAGCAGCTGTTTCCAGGCAGCGCTTCTTGCGGCATTAGACCAGGCCGTTAGCATTCATAATAGATGGCCTCTGATCAAACATGTATCCTTTCCCAGACAGAGAACCTATTTCCACTTGAGCTTTCCTCCATTTTTCCCCCCCCACAAATCGAACATGCATCCGGCCATATTACCGCAACGTTACCTTTGTCCATTCTTTCTCTGAGGTTGCTTGATTACGGTACGTTCCTGGAACAGACACTGCCATAATGGACAGTTTCCAGTGAGAGAACATTATTATTTTTATCCAAACTTTCTTAAAATATCATGTTATAGTAGACTGATTTAGTTCTCACATGACCAATTGCATTTGTATTACATGATATTTGTACCAGCCTTGAGTGTAAGTGTGAAAATGAGAGTAATTGTTATTTTTAACACCTTTAAATGAGAGCATAGTATCAATGCTGTTTTGTTTCCATTGGAAAATAAATACTGAGGGAGAAGAATCAATTTGGTACAAACATTTTTACAATAAAGTCACAAATAAAAATACATAAGTTGATGTGGGTGATTCTGTTCTACTCTATTCTCCACTGATTGGACAGAAACATGGACATGGCTAAGATGTTTTCTGTTATACCACAGATCAATAATGATCTTTGTGCATATGAATTGTTCTGTGTGTGAGTATTGCTCTGCCTCATACAGTAGACTGTGATAATGAAATTGCTGTCGGTGACTTTTTAATACAAAGTATTTTTTTCCTGGTTTAAGAAAAGCAACCCTAAAAAAATGTAAACCTCAGGATTTAAAAAATGATTTAAAATAGTTTGTACCTATACCCTATTACTACTCAATGAAGAGAAGCAAATCTCATTTTTCAATTGACAGGGTTTCTTATTAAAAGACGTCCTTGCAATTAGTGTCATTGTTGAGCAAAGCAGTCAAAGAAATTAACAAGAAGGCCTTTGGGAGATATGTTCTTGCTTTGACAGCAAGGCTATTTTATACTTTACATAAAAGGAACTGGTCTAGCATTTTTGCAGGAACTGTAAAGGATTTTGCAATAAATGGTGTGACAACCAGATAACCGTCAAGAAACCATCATTTCAGAGATCTAAACAGTTCTGAAAAAACTGCTCAAAATACATTGCATAATCTCATGCCTAAGACATTCTTAAAGCAGATTTGTGAGTTGAATGGAATGCATGGTTTTAATTAAAATAACCCTGGCCCACACTTAATCCAACTGGATGACTGACTGCATTGTCCCAAATATTCAGTTATAAACAAGCAAGTGTTACATTTCATTTCTTAAACAAAGAGAAAAGGCTGTCTATTAAATCTGGGCCTTGCTTTTCATTACAACTGCATGTATGACCTACAGTATTTGTATTTCTCAATGTATTGTGCTCATACCAACTGAAATAACAAGGGGTTTCTTTCCACCATCTGGGACAAAAACTGAGCAATAAAACCAAGATAATTTATCAAAACCCCATAAAATCCATCCCATCTGTACAGAGCTATTGAAATCCACACACCCACTATAGCACTTATATAGCCTCAGGGTAGAGCCATGACGGGGGATTGTTTGTCCAATATATTTCTCTACAAATTCTGTGCAACACACATAGCAGACCTAATACAGACACATCCTGCATTCTTCACCCTGCTGAATTGTTTTACAACTGCCAGTATGGCTTCTGTTTATTGTTTTGACATGCGCATTGCATGATAGGTGATATTGTTTCGAAAAATACAGTGGTTGCACAACATGGTAACTGGAGCCAGGAAATTGCACACATGCATGTTGTCTCCTTCAATGTTTTACTAACTGGTTAAATTGCAATAATCCAAAATGCATTGCAATTGTTTAATATGAACATTACAGGTCTGTATTAAAAGGTACCAGTTTGTTTGAAATGTGTTAAAAAAACAAAAACTAAGATTCATGTTTAGATTTTGGCACCAAATAGAACAAGGCATTTTTCATAGTGACTTATTAGTTTTATGCAAGCATGTCTCCTGTGGTGTAAAAAAAATCAAGGTCTTATTTGTTGAAATCAGTTTGCATGTGCTTCTGCTTATATGATATGCCTGGTGTGATCATTTGGATCATTCCTAAAATATCACTCATTTGGCTATCACTATGTTTATAATGCACTTACAGTGTCTTGTGCTTGTGAGCCATGAGAGGGCGCTGTGGTCAGAGTGTAAGGACATGGCCGACCACTGATGTTTTTGTAGAGCAGTGGTCCTCACTCTTGGTCCTGGAGAGTTTGCTGGCTGGTTTGTGGTTACTCAGAACTGATCAATCAAAGCAGTTAAAGGAATTTCCAACATTTTTGGAAATATACCTTTTTTCCGACTCACCCAGATGATTTTCAGAGAATGTTTGTGCATTCACTGGCTCACATTCATTTTTGTGCATTCACTGCATTTGTGCATTCGACGTGACGGATCACTGCGCTCCACCAGTGGAACACGGAAGGATGCATGTGCGTTCAGTGGTTATAGTTCCAACCATCTAACTTCTCCAAAAACAACATCTCTCGCTTTTTTCCCCTGCACGTGTATTTCAAATACACATGATACTTCATGTAAATAAGACAGTTTTGGAGTTTTTCTGAGAGTATTTCTTCACTTTGAAGGAGGTAGACTACTGGCTCCTATATGCTTCAAGCTTTTATGCTAAGCTAACACTTCACGCTATGCTAATATGGAAACAGAGCCAGTGAATGCACAAAAATGAAAATGTCAAACATCATCAAGAGGTATATTTCCCAAAACGTTGATGCATTCCTTCAATTACACAGTTAACTCACCTCTCCTGGTTTCTTGAGAATTGGTTGCTGATATTAAGGTGAAAACAAAAACCAGCACACCCTGTCGCTCTCCAGGACCAGGAGTGAAGACCATTGATGTAGAGTGAAATACAATGTAAAGGGAAAAGTCCAAGATATATGCAGCTCATATGTTTGGTTTTATACTTAAGAATAATAATTAGCCAGTCAACTTCAGAATTCAAGGGTGAATTTAATCACTTTCCCAAGAATATTTTAGCATCTATAATTAATTTGGGCTGTGCAGTCACATTTACATTTATATTTTAGACATTTAGCTGATGCTCTTATCGAGTGACTTACAATGAATGCAAATGAAGAAGAGGTCTAGATTTGTAAATCACCAACATGCCAATAGCAATGAATGAGAAGTGCAATGGTCAGGCCATAACACCCCTGAGAGAGATAATCCCTTGTCACTGCAATTCATGGAAGAGAAGGTAAATAAAGTTATCTTGTTGTTGTTGTTGTTGGATAGGGGAATATTGGGTAGAGGGGGAAGACATAGAAGAAGGGAATGGGAATCAGGATGGAGAAGGAAGGGGGGTATTTCCTGAAGAGATGCATCTGCAGGTTATGACAGAAGGTGAAGAGGGACTCTACCATTAGGGAGCCAGTAAGGAGAAGAGTGGAGGGCAGGAGGATGGGGTGATCTAGGTGCCCAGTGACAGAGTGTGAAGCACCGGTGGGGGTATAGGCAAGGCCTGGAACTCTTTTAGAAGATTTGCACACCCATTGCACACCCATTTGAGTTTTGAGCCAGCAGGAGCCAGTGGAGGGAAGGCTGGAAGGGGACCATTTGGGAAAAGCAGGTGGGCTGCAGCATACTGGATCGGCTGAAGGGGTTGGAGAGAGTGCTGCAGAAGCTCAGGCAGGAGAGTTGCATTAAGGTTAGTCCAGGACAGCATCCCTGGTGAGGAAGAGTCTGAATTGGCAGATGTTGGAGAGTGCAATCCTGGAGGATCGCTTTATGGCAGTGATGTGCTCTGTGTAAGACAGTTGGCTTTCTCAAGTCACATTGAGATTCCTGGCGGTCTGGGCAGGAGTCACTGTGGTATTGTCAATGGAGAGGAGACGTGCTGCAGAGGGCAAGATTTTCCAGGGAAAAAGAGAAGAACAGTCTTGATGTTTAGCCTGGAGATGTCAGAGGATGGGAAAGGGAGGTACAGTTGAATGTCATCAGCATGGCAATGGTAGGAGAAGTTGTGGGATGTGATTACTAAACCAAGCAATCGGGTGCAGAGGGAATAGAGGAGAAGGTCCAGGACAGAGCCCTTGGGATTCCTGAGAAGACTGAGAGCCCACAATACCTGATAAGTGCAGCCTGACAGGTAGGAGAGCAGGCCCAGCGATCCCCAGGTCCTTCAGGGTGCGAGGAGCAGCTGGTGGGGAACAGTGTCAAAGGCAGCAGACAGGTCTAGGGTGATGAGGACCGAGGACAGGGATGCTCTAAGGGTGAGGAGACAGCAGGTAGAAATGTGGAAGTAGCATAGCTTGTGTAAAAGAGAGAGAAAGGAGGAGGGAGTCAGGAGAGAACAGAGGAAAAGAAGAAAGATGGGAAGAGAGATGAAGAGGTTGAAACCAGGTTAGAATGGTTAGAGGGGGATGGAGAAGGCGAGAAAGCGATGGTCAGAAACATGGAGAGGGATGGCTGAGAGGTTTGTTTTGGACAAAGACCAAGTCAATGCTATGACCAGCTTCCCAGTTTGGTGTTGGATAGTATGTAGTGATGAGAAGTTGATTAGTTCTATTAATTTAAATTTTGTGATTTATATTACACATTTTTATGTAACATGTTTTGACACACTTAATGCAGGATTGCGTGTGGACAGTCTGCATATAAAATATAATTTGAATTTCAGTTGTTCTACATTACTCTCTCTGTCTAATGTGAGCATGAGTGTCTTGTCCTCGTTGTTTTTCAAACAGGTTTCTACGGTAATCTTACTTGACAACTTGCCTCTCGAGGTAATGTTCTTGCTGTGGAAAAAAGGGTTGTGTTTCTCAGAAGACAGGGTATTCTTTTGTGTCTCTAGTTGTTCATGTATTAGATAACTGTCATGTTTGTACGTTGAGGGACAAGAGGGTATGCTCCAGGGAGGAGACATATGCACGATGCAGTGCCTGTGTCCAACAGAAGACAAAATGTACAATGCAAGGTACTGCTATCCCTCAGGCACTATTTGTTTGTGATAGATAACTATGTGTGGGATAACACACACACACACACACACACACACACACACACACACACATACACACACACTTATCTATCAAAAAGATTAGTGCCAGAGGTTTTTGTGATTTATTTGAGATTAACTGCGGTCTCCAATCAATAATTTACATGTGCATGTCTCATGATATGCTTGTATGCGCTGTATGTATGTAATACACATATCTATATAATAATAATTTGGCGTTCAGTCTGTTCTATGTTATTCAGATGTTTGATGAAATAAAATGTTGTTATTGTATGATACACCAAAATAAGAAAGTTTATAATTAACTTAATTTATAACATGCATTTATCACACCCAATAATTAATATAATGGTGTTCTACTGCCTCATTATTTAAATTTGCTGCATAACAACAGTCGAAGATGTTATACATTTAGACTAGCATTACATTACGGAAGCCTGGATATACTGTAGATAGATTATAGATTTAAGAGAGGGCTGGCTCAGTGCCATCTTGTAAGGCACTCTTAGGATTGTGGCAGAGGAAATTAAAATTAATGAAATTAAAACTGCGCAGAAATTCCCAGCCAGCCCTCTGTACTTGGAAGCTAAGATTTCTTCACTCTTTGTGGAAATGAGTGAAAGAAAGAGAGATGTGATGTGGTAAGTGAAAGTAGAGGATGAGACTACAGTCAGAGCCATATGGAAAGCCTCCAGCAGCCCGCCATATGCTGGAAACTTTTGTTATGCAAATGCTGTTTTTCCCCTCCTTTGTTGTTGTTGTTTGGCACGTGTCGTCATTGTGCAGACAAGCTGGGCACAAAGATGAAATAAATGAATAAATGAATCGGGGACGTGCACTCCACTCTCAGGACCACACCAGGGTCTGCGACTAGTCCTGAGCAGCTGAGCAACAGCTTTCTTTTTTTTTTAGCTTTCAACTTATTTTCGATTCTGACCGTCCACGGCATCAGGAGTCTGCCCTAACTTCGTTTCTGCAGCAGAAATGTATTTATGCATTTCAGGACAAAGCCGCGTTGCACAGTGCAGTCTATAAAGACACAAGAGTCTATTTAGAACACAATAAATCAAAGCAACACAGCCACTCCTTTGAAACGATTGTGTTGTGTGCTGCTGGATGAATGTGAAAGGAGCTGACAGTGCGTTTAACTGCCTTTTTGACATTCACGCGGAGGTCACTCTCAGGTTTTCTCTCTGTCTGCAGTCTGTCTCGAGGCTACTGTACATGAACCAATCTCATTTCTTAGTCTCATAGTCCTGCTTAATGCGCATTATATTATCCTTTTCTTCTGTTCACTAACCATTTCATTCAAGAGTGTCTACAGAGCTTTACTTTGAACTGAAAGCAACAGCAAACGAGTGCTTGATAATACTAAATATAATTATTGGGTTTTTAGTCCTTCTGTGAATTTTCCTTTTGTTGCACATGATATCTCAGTGCCTTTTACGTCTATGCCAGCTGCTATTCAATGGATTGACTACCATCTTCACTTCCTGAAAAAAACAACATTAATCTTGTCTTGATCTTTTTAATCCATATAAATGCCAAAGCCTCTGGTGTTCAGAAATACAGCTATCACAATATAAACAATGAACAAAATGCTGGGCTGAAAGCAATATGAAGTAACATTTTATCATTTTTCAAAAATGATTTAACCTATAATTTACCACACATGCCAATTAAGATCTGAATCTTGACATTGAGGGACTGGCAGTTGTTTTGGCAGTTTCCTTGAATGTCCTGGCCAAAGCTGATTGCTGGAGAGTGATGTTTTCATCCAAAAAGACAGAGCATTTGAAAAGAAAATCACCTAGTACCTAGTATTTCATTACAGAGCCCCCAGTGAGTGAATAATAATAATAATAATAATAATAATAATAATAAAAGTTACAAATTATACAGGACAATTGCAACCATAGGAACACACCTAGTCGCAATCACAATGACATGTTAAAGCTACATCATCACAGATCTGCATTAAAACTGGAACAGTTGCTCCTTATCTCACAAATGAGGAATAGTTGTTCCAGGCCTTATGCAATACTGTTTTAAAAACCTACTGCGTCAGTTGTAATTGCCGCTAGGTGAATATGAGCAGGTCCAGTGAGCTTTTTAGCAAAACAGTGAGCTTTTTAGGGCTTTTCTTGTTGTCCCTAGAATCTAGAAACCATAAAAGTCTCTACTTAACTAAACTGATATCATCAGATTTTTGAACACAAATCAAGTTTCTCAGTCTAATCCAAGATTCATTATTACGTGTTGTATTTTTTTATTTATTGCAGGTGAATGTCCACAAGCCAAGTGTAGAACAACAGTCGCTGTACAAAAGAAATCATTCCTGTGGAATAAATATATTGTGTCTTAAGTACATCCAATTAAATGCTTTGTACATTGCTCATTTTTAAGACCGCAGCCTTGGGGATGTTCTACAGTTTTTTTTTTTCATGCATATAAACAAGTTCTTTGAAGATCAGCAGCATTTTACAAAGTTATTTTGTTAAATGGCCATACATACATAATAAATAAATAAATAAATAAATAAATAAATAAATAATTCATCAATCAATGAATGCCCCAGTGATACAAAATACTACTAAAAGATGCCATTAGTCCAAAGTCTCAAACAATTTTGGCAACATACAAAAAAGATGAAAGAAAAGGACAGTTCCTTTGCAATTGAGGGTCGTGTTCATGCTTTTCCCTTTTGAGGTAATAGTTGGGAAGAGGAGTCCTGGCTGATTAGACTCGGGTTGTTCGTTGTGCTCAGTGGTGTTACCCCAGCAGGACCACACAGGAACGATAAAAAGGAATTTAAACTGGACAGTTATGACAGAGGAAGAATAGTTATAGGTCGTGTCTCCTTTATTGCGGAAGCACCTGACGCAGGCATGAAGAGGTCGGTGTGGGTCGCGCACACTGCTATTGCTCGGTCCAGAACTTTCTCTCCCTTCACCTGTTGCACAGGCTTCAATCAAATGCCCAGCAAACCTGAATTCACATAAATTTCTATCTTGACAGTTTGGAATAATGACCAGTACCGAAATTGTGTTTTGATCCTTGTATTTGTGTCACACATTTGGCGATGCACTTAGTCAATACTAGTCTTTCTTCAACAAAACAATTGTTTTTATATCGACTGAACGTTCATCATAATGATGTAGTCTGATAAGCATAGGGAAAAATTGGCACACAAAAAAATCACAAAATTCTATAAATATAAATAAATACATAAATAAATAAATAAATAAATACATAAATAATTTAATACTTAAATCTGGCAAAATAACTTCCTGTAAATACTGTTATATTTAAATTTTCATAAAAAAGCCAGCAGTTGCAAAAAAAGCATTTCATTCTTAGCAAAAAGAAAACAAAAACAGCATAAAAATACCAGAGATTTCTTTCAATATGCCCCCCACCCCCACTTTATTTGCTAAAAAATATCAGGACTAAGAACACGACTGCTGTCATTGCCAGAGTTTCAGTCGTTGATAAAAAATGAATTCACATGCCAAGCCTCATTACCTTTTTTCTCAAGTGCGCGTGTATATGTGCATGTGTGTACGTCTAAAGCGACCGTTAAAAAAATCCAGCATCATTTGTCATCACTGTCTTTAGTTATTACTGTTTTACTGAAAAATATTGCTTTCTAAAAAAAAGGGAAGCGGAAAACGGGGGTACGGAGAGGTGCATCGGGGCAGAGCCCCGGTCACCCCTTCCCCCCGGTTCAGTTCTCGGAGCTGGAGTCCTCTCCGTCCGTGGAGCCCTTGAAGCAGGCCGACTCGTAGTGCTTGTTCAGGTAGGACTTGAGGGCGAAGGTCTTGTTGCAGCGCTTGCAGCGGTAGTGCTTGAAGGCCGAGTGCGTCTGCATGTGGGCGCGCAGGTTGGACCGGTCGGCGAAGGCCTTGCCGCAGTGGGCGCAGGCGAAGGGCTTTTCGCCCGTGTGCGAGCGCATGTGGCCCTGCAGCAGCCAGGGCCGGCTGAAGGCCTTGCTGCACACGCCGCACTTGTGCTTGAGGTCGTGCGTCAGCACGTGCATGGCCAGCGCCGGCATGGACACGTACGTCTTGCCGCAGGTGGGGCACTTGCGCGCCATCTTGCCGTCCAGGCTGCGGTGCGTCTGCTTGTGCCGGCTGAGGTTGGAGGAGGTGGCGTAGGTCTTGCCGCACTCGGTGCAGGCGTGCCGGGCCCCCGGCACTCCCCCGGGCCCCAGCTCCGCCCCGGGCGCGGCCTCCTCCTCCTCTTCCTCGGCCTCCGGCGTGGCCTCGCCCCGGCCGGGTTCCTCGGCCTTGACCCTCCGGCGGGAGCGGCCGTCGGAGATGAAGAAGGCGTCCATGGTGTAGCCCTCGCTGAGCGCCTCGGCCTCGCCCGAGAGGAAGCTGCTGCCCGTCACGCCGGACTGCGGGCTGTCCGGGTGCTCCAGGTCCGGGTGCTCCATGTCGGGCTCCGAGTACTCCTCCCCCCCGCTGCTGGACTGGGAGTACTTCTTCTGCCCCGCCCGCCTCTCACTCCGGTACACCGTGGGCGTGATGTAATCCTTAATGTAGCCTGAAAGGGGGAACACACACAACAGGACAATGTTACCTATTGCAGCAGTTTTTTTAAGTAGACCGATCGCCTGTCGGTCAAAACCTCCGAAACAACCCATTTTTACTTTTTAGCTAGACAAGTGGCATGTGGCAGTTTTGTAAATTACACCACAGAAAGTATAATTAATTAAGAACATTTTGAAAAAAACAGCTGGACTCATTTTTGATTGAATAATTCTGCAATATAGTTTGTTTATGCCAAGCAGCAAGAAGCATTCATGTATAAATAGCATATTCAAAATAAATGAAACAAAGTGTAAGAGCAGGCAGGTGGCAAAGCATCTCCAGTGGGAGAGCTGTTCCACTAACCACTGTATTAAAATAGTGGAGTGGTTAAATCACTATACTTAAACGAATAAATATTTTTATATACAGTCAGTACATTAATTTTCTATTATACAAAATGTTGTTGTGCAAAATTTCCAGAATGACAGAAAATGGAGCAGAAAAAGAATGTTGGTGGCAAATATGATGACAATTTGCCACAAATAGAAATATTACAGTATTTGTAGGTTCAAATGATCTTACGTTTTAAAAGCAGCGATCGTAATATACCGTACATATAGCATTTTTGGGATGCACAATCAAGACAGTCCCTATCTTGTCGCTTGAGACAAGATAGGCTACATATTGGAAAACCGCCCACCCCCCTCGTCAAAACATGTTCACGAACTCAATAAAGACATCCATGTTCTTTCTGTATTAAATTAAATTTTCAGCCAGGCACCTGTGGGGATTGCCAGATGTGCTCTGGCTCTCATTTTTATCGAACCAGCGGCGAAAATTTCCTGGGAGAAACCACGTCGGGACGAGCCGAGTGGACTGCAGTTGGAGACCCCCGGTGTTTAAGTAGTCTCAATCCCCCGGGGTCTGATTTTTCTGAGGCTAATGTGACGATAAGAAGAAAGAGGCTCTGCCATTACAAAAGCACAGAGGGAGATTCTTCTGAGGGGCCGTTAGATTGATTTGCAGGCCGACGCCTGATTACATTTTCACAGCAGAGGAAACGAAAGCCCCGTGCGTCCCGAGCTTTTCTGTTCACACAATTACGTGCAAATGAGTGAGAAGCAGCTGCCCCGAGGGCGATCAAGCTCCGCGTCGACTGCACATTCGGGTCTTTTCTTTGACGGAAACAGACATTGAAACGGTGCCACAACGGGAATATTGTTTGTTTGAGTTTTGATTATTGTATTTAAGTGACACCGAGTACGTTTTTTAGTTGACAAATGGTTTTATGGTTTGTGGTTATCTCTACTTCATTTTTAATAACTTGGATTTCGATAAAAGCCAACTTCGAAACCATGTGGAAAGCACAGGTGTAGCCTAGTGAATGATGATGGTTCAGGCATTTATGGCGCACTAACCTTGAGGGGTAGTATTGTATTTCCATTTAGGATTTAACTAGCAATTTCTGAAAAATAAATTTGTGTAAACTACTAGATCTATTAGTCTGCAGTGATAAGGCTTATTCAACAATAGTGGCAAATGCACCTCTGGAATAAGTCTCTAATATCCAACACAGGGTTTTGATTTAGCAAATTAAAGCATAGGTTAATAAAAACACCTGTGATAAATATATATTTTGTGCTAGGCTTTCTTTTAACTCATATTGACTTTTCTCACACAATAAAGTGACTCAGTTGAACAGGATTTACCATATCCATGATAATCTGGTAGGCTCTGGATGCATGTCAATCTGTATAGATTTTTATAGATCATAGATTCAATATTTTATAAAAAGATAATTTCAGGATAGTATGATCATCTAACCAGAAAGCAGGAAGCCTTTTACTTGTTTAGAGGCTGTTTCAGAGTGGCTGTCTGTGTTCAGCCACAGAAGACAGCTTGTTCTGGAATTCAGAGGAAATATTAACCCCCGTTAATAAAATGTTGATCAATAAACCATAATCTAAGGAGAGAGGCAAATGCAGCATCATATGCAGCTTGATAAAAATATGTGAGAAATTTGAAAAACATGATACATTTTCAAATATCCCATATTGCTCTTTATAGAATTGCCATCACCTGTGGATTACAGAAAGCCTGTTGCTAAATCACAAGGTAACAAATGCATGCATTCTGCACAAGCTGTTTCCGTAAAAAAGTCTGAAAACCAAATATTTCTATCGACACAAGCTGCTGCTGTGAGATACTTCTTTAAGTCTCTGATTCCGTTATTTTTGATGACCAAGTTGTCCTTTGATAGTAACATGATTGCATTACAGCTGATTGACAGTAGAATAGCTACTTGTAGTGAGACATGCACTCTGATGAATAGACTTGCTAATTCAGTCAGGGCAAAAGAGCCAGCACATTATGTTTAAATGAGAGGTGTCACAGATTCACTGCATTCCGTGTATTGTCAGGTGTATCAGTCTTGTTCAGATGTTGGAAAAGGTATATAAATTGTCAGTAGAAGAACTCTGGGTTAAAGTGGACTCCTCTGACTCCAGAGTGTCCAAAGCATCCTGTATTTCTGATGGCTGCCATCCAAGTGAAATACATCCTTTTCCAAGTCCTGCATATGGCTATTTACATGGTCACGATAAAATTATATATGTCAGAATTTTGGGTATGTAAAAGAAAATACATTTTGCTATTTTGTGCAAGTGAAAGAATTAGAAAAAATTCAAATGGCAAATGCATCCTCTTTGTGTTAAATGACTATAGAACCAGCCTGCGTGTAACAAGTATCAATCAATACCAACTGAGGTCAGACAAAGAGTCCACTTTCATTTTTTAAGGGGAGCTATTGTAACCTTACCCTTTTATGTAACACATGGTCAATACATTTTATATGCTGGTATTCATACTCTGGTTAAAATGGCTCTATCATAAATTAGTTTATACAATAATGATGCAAAAAACCCCATGCCTGCAGAGTAAAGACACAAAGTAGAAAATCTAATCAAGGTCAGCTCAAACTACACACAGAATGCAGTGCTCAGGCTTGTATTGTTAGGTTATCTCTTTTGATGCATGTTTATGAGGATATATCTAGAATTACACAAATATAGCCTTGTAAATACTCTGTAAAATAGACTAGTAGACAACTAACAGTCAATCGTTTTATGTGCTTGTTCGTAAATATGAAACATAAGCTGTTTTTTTTTGTCAACTGTAGAGGAACTATGGTTGGAATAAAACAGTATCCATGTGAAGCATGTGTGAGTATTAATTTCAAAAGGCAGGATATCGTAACAGGATTCCTCTCGTTATGACGATTGAACTGAAGAAAGATTTCTAAGCATTTTATTGTTCAAAATTAAACTACAAAAGTACGACCTACAGGCAAATGCATTTTTATCACAATGCAGAGAAAAACAGGGTAGATCACCTCAGTAAAGAGGCCTGTTTTGGACTGATTGAGCTGCTGTGGCTTTGTGGGAGTGATTGTTGAACAGGTGGAGAGTGGTCTGTGGGCTCACAGCCCTGCCTCGCGTGTTCTCACTGAGAAACAAAGGGAGCCGAAGAGCTGGAACCCCAAACGGGTCCGGGCAGCCCCGCTGAGGACCGTCCTCCCAGAACGGCACCGAGGGCCGAGTTAACTTTCACCCGGCCGGCCGTCTGAAGCCCGGGCCCCGCTCGCGTGCCGCTCGGAGGAAGGGCGCCAGGGAGGCTGCCGATTGGAGGACGCGGATATGCGCAGCTACGCGTTTCCTCGCTGCCAGGAGCTCCGCACGTACAGTCATGTGGCTCCCTGCGCTGCCACCAGGGGTTTATTTCTCATATTTCTTTGTATTTTATTATTTATTTTTTCCTCCTCCTCCAACTACATCCACATCAGCTGTCCTCTGATGTATCTTTCTTTTCGCAATCTGGTAGCAACGTCGCCCCTGATGCGGCTGTAGATCTGTGTAGGACCAGCTAGCGGGAGGAGAGGAGGGGGGGAGCTGTAGGTGGGGGCTGAGCAAAACTCAAGGGCAACAACAGCTAAGGACGAACACATCATCCCACAACGATCCGAGTTCAACAATGCTGCCTCCCACAAAGACTACAGCGAGACGTATCTCACACCGGAACAAATGCAGACATGTGCGTGTGTGTGTGTGTGAGAGAGAAAGACAGAATGTCTGAGCATGTGTGTGTGTGTGTGTGAATGAGTAACAATGGCCCAGAGAAATCAAGCCCCGTTTCCGGGACTCATTTACATAAGCCGATTGCTCTGCTGTGACCTGAATTGCATTTGCGCACCATCAGAGTCAAAAAACAAAAGTCTGGACGCATGGAAGATGGAGGAGGGGTCTGGGGGCGGGGGCAGAGGGGAGGGGGTATTATTTTGGATATCACTGCAAGAGCAACTCCTTTTTATGTAACATATTTCAATATAAGAACATAAACCTCAATGGGAATGTTTTCATTTTTCAACAAATGAAGGCATGGTGGCTAATACTGTAAGCATTTTTGTAGTCTATCTACGCATATTCCCCTGCCCGTAACGTAACAGAAGGAAACGTTAAAAAGAGTCGGATATGTTAAACAGAGCTGATATTTAGCTGCACAGCAATTTCTTAAAAAACAAGAGAATGATACTGACCATTTTCACTGAGATGTACCCCCAGGCTGGCCACGGACTCTGTGATGGAGCGTGCAAAAGTGTAGGATTCATCCAGGTGGTGGTGGTGACCAGAGGACACTGCAGACGAGGAGAAATCATCCAGCTTAATCTGCTTCACCAAAAACGAGCGGGGCATCTTTCACTGGCCAGCAAGGCAAGCCCAAGACAGAGCATGAAAAAGGCAACGGAAAAACTGAACAGGCTAAAAAGAGAAAAACTGTAAGAGCTAAAAAAAGAAAAACTGTAAGAGCTGAAAAAAGAGAAACTGTAACAGCAAAAAAAGATTGATGGTAATCCGTGAGTTACTTCAAGACACCCGTCCCAAAAAAAAGAAAAAAGAAAAAAATAAGATGAAGAAAGAAAAACAGAGAAAGAGGATGCTGTGTGCAGCGATTCCTTTACCGGTTAAAAAGAAATGTTCAGCACTGGATAGCTCTTCTGATGCAAGCCAGCAAAATGGACAGAGAGAAGTAAAAGGGAGAGAGTACAGAGACAGAGAGAGGGAGAGAGAAAGAGAGAGAGGGGAGAGTGACTGTCAGACTAGCTGAGATCAGCAATCACGCCTGCTTTTATATGGGGCACAAGCAGTGAGATCAGGTGGTCCTTCGAAATGGAGCTGCTTAGCTTTAATCCATCAAATGTCCCTAGGGACACACATCGAATTACAACTGAACCGTCTGTGCCTCTACACACACAGTCCCACACACACACACACGCACGCACACACAGAGGAGTGCACACAAGGAGGAGAGAGCCCAGCCGAGCCAGTCTCCCCCTCTTTTCCACCCCTCCCTCCGTTCGTTGGCTGAGAAAGAAGGGAGAAGCAGACAATGGAGACACGTGGAGGAGAGCGCACACAGGGTCTGCTCCCTGGTCCCAGTCTAATGAAGTCACACAGTGCCTGCACTGCCCCCTCATAGCCCTGTTGCTTTCAGTCACCCTCAGTCTGCAAGAAATATTATATTGTTGCACAATATGAAACATGATTCTGAGCGAGGGCAGCAGTCTTGCATGCAGTACAGTTCAAATGCTTGTGTTATCTCAGGAGACGTGAAGATAATGAGTCCACCAAGAGTAATACTACTAATAATAATACCACTACTACTATCACTAGTACTACTACTACTACTAATAACAACAATACCACTACTACCACTACTACTACTACTACTACTACCAATAATAATAATAATAATAATAATAATAATACTATGAATAATATTATTCATCATTAGTAATAATAATACTCATCATTATCATAATATCACTTTCTAAATGGTCAGTATTGTAGAAGCAGAAGTTATATTATATATTGTATATATACATTTAATAATTCATGCATTCAGGATATTTTAACTTGATGTGTGTTTTACAGTTTCAATATACATTAATATACTTTGTAAACTGCAAGCACATCAGTCTTGCAATAAAATAATGTAAATTCCAATTTGATTCGCAAACACTATCACAGAGCTTGATTTAATTTCAGTTATATTAATACAATTCCGCAGCCGGTGAGATAGTGGAAATGTATTGGATGAGCATAGTATTGAATGATTTCACGGAGGAAAGTTGGTGCAGGTTCGAGCGAGGACAATGGCATCCCCCAGCTGTGTGGAGCTGTCACACTCTCTGCAGCCACACAAAAGATGAGGATTCAACCCTCATTGTCTCACTCAGCCCCTGCTGTTCCTGCTATGCTGCTGATGCCAATCCCACATCTTAATGCCTAGTGGCAAGGGAAACATAACCCCACCCCTGATTTTTTTTTTGGGTTCCTCACCTGTAGATCCATTACCAGTGTGTATTATAAACACTGAGGGCTGTGGGTGACATTAGGGCAGTTGAAATCCTTTGAATGGAACTCCAGCTTGTGAGATACCCTTACAGATTGGCAAAAAACATGAAATGAGAGCACAGGACCATTCCGTGGACAGTGTTTGTAATCGTGTACCAAAGCCAACAGCTACGCGACAGGCTTTGTTGTTTCTGTACACCCAGATCACAGTAGTCTCTAATGTGCTGTAGCTACTTTCTAATGATCACTCCGCAGAATGCTTTAAACTGAACCGTACAGAGCCACAAAATGAGACATAACAGTGTCGCTGCGGATTAACATCCAACCTAGTGCCCTGGTTTCAATCAAAGTTTGTCTTTGGTTAGAGCCCATCTATTGATCAGTTAAGGTAGTTGAATACTTTAAGCTACTCCTTTTTTTCTTGAACTTTTCACACAATATATGTTTGGTTCATTACCACTTAGTCTCTGAGCTCTTAATGTTCCACACAATGGTTTAGTTTCCTTGACCAGGTCTATATTTTCAGAAATTGGGATATGACTGATTTCCCCTGTCCGTCACCTTATCCTGGTCCCAGAGGGCTGCAAATTGGGCTGTGTTTTTAAATAAATGTATTTGTTTGAAATGTGTTACTCAGTGGTCATTATATAAGGTGGAAATAAAAACAAGTAGACCATACTGGTTGCTCAAATTTAACCATTTTGTTGTTTAATACATTCCTGTGACACTACAGGAGCTGAAAGCAGTCCTTGGTCTCATTCTGTGATTCGGATATACAACACAATGTGGCCTTTAGCGTACAACTAAATGAAACAAACGCATACTTCAGTAGAAAATAAACCATCTCATTAAATGTATTTGGCAAGTTGTTACAATTCCAAGGTTGCAGTTATGGTTGGAACAAAAACGAGAGTACACTGGAACAAAAACTAGCATACTCTGACAGTGGGTCCACAGGACCAGGTTTAAATACATCTGCCCTGAAATTCAGTTATACAAATGTAGGAAGTAATTCTGACAAGGGTATCAGTCAAGTGACTTGGGTAACAGTTGGAACTCAAAACCTTTAAAGGCATGCCCTATTCCAGCAGTGATGAGCAGAGTGTTCTTAGATAACACGATGAATTAGCTGCAGGACAAAAATGTTTCACTGTGACTCTTGCCACTGTACATATAGTTTTGTCCAGTTATAAAATTATGAATACCAGTTCAATAACAAAAAATAAAGCGATTCATTCCGACCGAAGAGACTTTACCAATTTTGGCCTTACAAGAAAAACATCCAAATAATTGATAAAACAGGAAGAACTGAGAATAAGAATTTGCTTTGAGAAGCAAGATAATTATGCCATCTGAATAAAAAACAGGAACAGGAAGTGGGAACAGGAACATGGAAAATATATTGCAACACAGTGAACATAATACTGTATTTACTGTTCATGTGGCTTCCTTCTCCAACTTTAAAATACAGCCTGCCCCCAAAAAATCTGGATATTTGCATATACATTGGATAAATGTGCTTATTTATAGATATTAAGCAAAGGCATTTTTCAAACAACATTCTTAGATAGAGAGCCAGGAATGTCACAACAAATCTTTTGTTATCTAAAAGTACAGACCTGGTTCAATTGGTTAATATAAGCATCTGGTGGATCTGCGACTCCTTTGAGCTGCAATAATATTGTCTCTTTGTTTTCATATGCAAAATAAGCCTTTGAACTGCTCTGCCGCATGCTGCCAAGTTCTGAGGCTCAATTGTCAACTCTGTGCCTAATTGTCCTCCAGATTACATTTTGAGTGACAAAGATGTTCTACTTTCAAAGAGCATTATTTTGCACACACACAAAAAGAAAGTCCTGCAACTCAAGAGTCTTTTATGAAATATTAAGAAAACATACCGCTTGTATTGAACAATTAAACCCGATTGTAATTAGGGAGTTGTATTTATTAATTCAGAAAAAGTTGGAATGAAAGATATCTCTAAATGAAGCAAATTACCCCGGAATGCCATGGTCATCGTATGGCATTTTGTCTGCAGATGGAATGTTTGTGAGGTGTGATCTCACTCTCCACATACTGTAGGCGTTCTGTAGATAGAAATAGAAACAGAGCAGTCACCCTACATATTATAACAGTATGGCTGCTGTGGATAGTATCTACATAAGTCATATTGAACTGAGATTCAACAATTTGTGAACAGGGTGTTCAATCATTCTCTCATTCAAGAAAAGAAAACTGTTGACTGAAAAAATAGAAATTAAGGGGTCATCGACTTCAGTTCATTGCACTATTAAATCCAGGCAATGGTCGGCTTCCTGTTTTCAAATTTCATCAGTTCTGGACTTTTCTTTTGCATTAAAATTATGGGATAACAAAGGAAAATAATTTCAACAACATGAAACAAAACCATTTTCTCACACCCGTGATGACGTGCAGGAGCTGAAACGGCTGTGCATCATGTGGAAGTGCTTGATGAATGCAAGGTTCTCACGTTGAATAATGTCCTTTCATACCACTGTTACAGTATGTTTGGGAGGACTTTTGGTCCCTTTGTGCTGTGTAATAAACTGCATAATAACCAAATCAAACCATTCTCTCTCTAATTTACAACATCAAAACAATCATCTAATTAAGACTTTTTCATCACCTTGAGTCATCTGAAGTGTATTAAGGACGTTTTATTTTAAGGGCAAAACCTGCTCCAGTTAAAGATTATTTTTGAGTTTGGTTATGTGACACCTCAGCCACGTTCAATAGTTTGAGCGTTCTTGACCCTGAATGTCCTGTATTCGGTAAACATTTCCTCCTGCTTTGTGCAATTCTGGGAAGACGTACAGTATAATCAGTATAAAAGGAACGGGCGATTCAAAAGCTAACCACCCCCCCCCCCCCCCCCCAACTTTTACTTTACCAAGCCTTCTTTCTCTTTCTATTGTTCTGCTGTTCGGGCATCTTATTACACTCAACCCCCCCACCCCCCCCCCCAACCCCCCTCCAGCTAGCAGCCTCAGCTGTGTTACCATAGCGACTTGCACCCTTGGGCCTGTGATGGATTGACCTTGTGTGTCAGAAGGGCATCCGTGTCATCCACGGCCTGACCGGACCAGGCCGGCTTGAAGTGTTTGCTGAATCCTGGCCTCTTGTGGGCCCACAACTTGCTGACTGGCTCAATCATGCGTGCTTTTCTTATTTTTTGTTGTTGTTTTGAAGGCTAGCTTTGCTCAGGCAATAATGGTGAGCTCAGTAGGGGAGACAGACCCCCACTGATCTCGGGGGCAAATCCCCAAGCCTCCTGCTACCTAAAGATAAGGTGGCCCCATTTACGGGAGAGAAACCCAACACTGCATCATCGATCCCATTAACGCTGCAAAGAATAAACCTCAGAAAATGGAATGACCCTCCACAAACAGGAAGATACCCTATTAGAATTAACTCCTACTAAATGTTCCTCTACTTAATGAAATGTTCATTCTAAATGAAATTAGAACAAACCTCTAATTAAATACTGTGCAAATCTGAATGAATATTTCAGTGTTTTGTGACCTCAATATGAACTGCATTTTCTTGAAGGTGGAAAATGAAATCAATACATTAGCATATATATCTATGAATGCTCATCATGAATGAAAATGTTTACTATATTTTGTGCAGAGTGTAAAGAACACAGATAACCATAAAGATGTAAAGACATGTTTGCAAGATGACAGCTTCAGCAGATAATGCATTTGCAAACTCTCCAGTAAAATATGCAAATAAAATGGTAGCAAGTCAGAAACATTTTGTTATGTGCTTAAGTGAAATTATACAGGAAAATATTATTACCCTGCTTTATAAGCATTTGAATTAAAACAAGAGCATTGACAAGTCTAAATTACATTTTTTGTGCCACTGTGCAGCCACCATTGTTACCAGGCCATGTATCAATCTGCACGGTTTGCAACCCTATATTTATAATTAAACTGAGAACCAAAATGTTAAGCTCTGCCCCCACCAGGCACATAGTAAAAGGATCAGTGTTAATTTGATGGTGTTATTTGTAACAGCATATAGTACATGCAATCCCCGTTTGGTTAAAGTTAAAAACTTCAATCCTCTTGTCTAACCCTTAATAGAAAAAAATTCAAATTTAAGAAAATTGCACTTATGATGACTGTTGTCTTGTTGTTTAAAACCGCTCTTTATGTGTATTTGACTAGTTATGGAGGCACTTGTAAATCGCTTTGGATTAAAATCGTCTGCTAAATGACTCAAATATAAAATGTAAAATGTAAAAACTGAACATGTAAACGTTCATCGGGTCCTGGTGTGCTGGTAATAAGCTCACTGGTGATTGGGTTAGTGCAATGTAACATGAAATCATTTAGCTCTGAAGCTGTCAGAGAGGGAAACGCTACTGTGGGATTATTTGGGTGAATATTCTGTATATCGCAAATGTCAGAGTTTGAGAAGAGCAGCCCACGACAGCTGCACAGGTTCTTTTCCAATCGCAGGTCTCCACCACAAACTGAGAACGGACAGGTTGGTAAAAGAAGTCCACCTACGCAGAAATCTCCCACTCCAGCAAACAGCCACCTCCAGTGCCACCTCGCAGTTATCACGCTGACCCATGTCCGCTTCCCCCACACCTGTTCTGGGTTCTGCAGCGCCGTTCTCAAACAGGCTACCCCCAGCACTGACTCAGTTTGAAAGAAAAGTAAAATAAATCCACACAGTCGTCACACACAAACCCAAAGAAACACCACTGCCACCAGTCACTTTAAGAGAATCACAGACCACACAGTTTTGAGATAACAAGAACATGAAAGTGGTACCAGGTTTATTTCAAAAATTGCGGATGACACAACTGTTTGCAAATGCGTTTTGACAACAAATTGTTATCCAAGAGAAAAAGTCTTCCATATCACTTGCCGAAACAAGCCCCAGGTACAGCTAGGTTTGGTCTGTGGTGGAGTGGGAAAAGTAATTTGAAACACTGGTGGCGACTGGGAGATTAAGCACAAATACTGCATATATCAGCTTGTATCCTTTGGGTCCAATACACGCAAGAAAGCTAAAACTGAAACACTTGGTTTTTAGTCTAAATGCAACTTTTCTCCTCACTAATCCCAAAAGAATTACAGGAGCGGTGTCAATTAAATCCTCAGGTAGAATCCAAGAAGATGCTTTAATCTCCCCCTCAGACAGGTGTAGGGTCCATGAAGGTGAGATGAGCTCCTCACTGGTTTACCAATGAACCTCTTCTGGCCCCCTGTGACTCTTAACTTCCGCAATTGCCATCCTTATCACTTTTCATTAAACATTTCCCTCCCTTCACGAGCGAGATAAAAGCTGAAAGGGCGGCACGCAGGTTGCGTTTATTGTGCATTAGGAGAGCGAACAGCCTCCCCCGGTGTTTTCCACAGGGAACCTGCGAAGACGTGCATTGCACTTGCAAATGGGAAATTGACGGAAAAACGAAATACTGCAACAAAAACATAAATTAATAAAAAATATTGCGGCCTTAGTTTTCCCCCCCTGGAATCGCTGACAGTTTAGCTGACAAAACCATTGATATTTGCAACAGGCAAATATGAATTATGGATTTTTTTTTCTGAATGTAGTGTTACTGTATTGAAATTAGCAAAGATCAGTTTAATGTGGTGAAACAATGGAAAACAAATTAATCTGACTTAATAATGACACCATAAAGCTGCTTTCACACGATCAGCTTCAAAAACGCTGGACAGAGCATCAAGCCATTACATTCCTATGGAGGGAGCGTTGAAGCCCGACTTGGCAGCAACGCTAAGCCTGGTGTTGCGCACAGCTCAAAATAAAGCCAAGTTGAGCACCATTACGGTTCAAATTGTTTAAACTTTGACCTTGTTTGAAGCTGACCTTTCCTAGCGTGACCAGTCTCATCACAGCTTTGTATGACGCTGGCATTAGCAAGACAGACTGCCATTTCAGGAAGGCTACAAACGGTTAGTTTCTTGATGTTTTGAGATAAACTCAATATTATTGTTTTCACAAAGCGAGTACACAATTTAGCCTTTTATAACCGCAGACAACCTACTATCACATTTCATTGTTGCGGCGTGGTGCAGTTTAACAAACTAATGTCTTCCTGAATGGATGATGACAAATTTCATCTGCCGGCACTTGCTTCTGTGTAGTCAATGCCTTACTTGGTGTTGAACATAGAGTTTAACACTGATCATGTGAAGTCAGCTTAAGACTACATTTATATGAACAAAATTACGCTATATGTTATCCCTATAGCATGCCTGTTACAAGTTTATTATCATCATGTCGAGCACTTGACATCATCACCATAATTCATAAAAAGTGTTTTATTGCATGCCCTTGTTAAAACTAATCCATGGAGTAATTCCAAAAATTTCCAAATAAATTGCATAAATTGCATACATTTCCAACTGCAACTCATCGAAGAATAGTGATTGATTATCTTTACCTTTTATGATATTCTGGCCCTTCCCTAACCATTTCAAACATCAAACTAAGAGCTTGCATCACTTCACTTCTACATTCTTCAGTCAACACTGTGCAGTGTCAGTTGTGTACATGTACATTCAACCTTCATAATAAAGTAAATTGACAAGACCAAATACTCTATGAAAAAGTCAATGATGCCAATTAAAATAGAGCTCATATGAGTCCACAGAGAATATTCACAATGCATGAATTATGAGAACTTTGACATATTTGACACTATGAATAGGACTACGAAGGAAGCTATATTGCTTGCAATATGGAAATAGTTCTGCTGGAAGGTGTAAACATTTGCACATATAAACATATAAAGCACTATGAAATTCAGACCAAAATGTATTCACTGCAGTTAATAGTCAGTCAGTGGTCTCTAACCCTGGTCCAACAGGCTACAGGGTCTGCTGTTTTCAGTTTTTACTCAGTGCTTAATTGATTAATTAAGGAAGTTGATTTCACAGTGATTTCATCATTTCAACGTTGCTGATTTTAATGCAAGAGCCAAAACCAGGAGACCCTGTGGATTTTCAGGATCAGGCACAAAGTGCTATGCTAGAAAATAAATAAACAGCCTGGAGGTATATATATTTATTTTGGAAATATTGTGGGCGATCCTGATATATTGCTTCTGATATAGAATGTCTACAGTGTCTGTTTTCAACAAACCAAGTATAAATGGGTGCAATATAGCATATAATATATTACTCATGCCCTATTTAGCTAGTGCCTGCCTGTTGTCTTGAGTGCGTCTGCCCACGTATGCAAGTGGACTTTTTGTTCACACACACACAGCCAACTGCCTAATAAGTGGGGTAATTCAGTGTGAAAGCAGAAAGAAGGCTAATGTCTTCTTTTCAGAGACAAGAGGAAAGATAATTTATGCTAATAGCACTCCAATCCCAGGATCGGCTTGCTTTACAAAAATGACAGCAGCGGAGACTCTAATAGATACAACTGGAGAGAGAGAGAGAGAGAGAGAGAGAGAGAGAGAGAGAGAGAGAGAGAGAGGAATACCATGTACCAGAGGATCTCAGGTAGACAGAGATTATTATTAGATACACCTGAACTGCAGTTTGTTCTGTTTTTACAACATCCAGCATGCATTTCTGATACAACACTGCTCACATCGTGGTTGCTAGAATAAATATGGTGCAGGAAACGCATTAAAACCATAACATTTTATCTTTGGTTAATGACAAGACTCTTTTATTTTAGATGCGAGATGCATTTAAAGGTTCATTTGTAAAGAAAGCAATTTGGAATCTAACAATCATTGCTTTTTTTTATAGAAAGCAATGAAGCACAGCAGACACAAATGAGAAAGACACTTTCTAGGCCAAGCTGTGGCTGCAAACTCACTCATTTGATCATAACATTCTCTATGCAGAGAAGTACAATATATTGATGCAGATCAAAAATATCAGTTCACACTCATATTCTTAAATGACCTGTTTCTGAAGTTGTCCAGCTTCTGGACTTCAGTAGGTTTATTTTGAATGGGGTAATACAAAGATAGCAGAAGCACTCTTGCTGCTGTGTTTGATTCTGTCTTCTTCCAGAATGGTCTTTGACTGAAGCAGCCATAAAAAAATGAAAGTAAATAAAATCATTAATGTATTAAATCCAATACGGAAGTGGAGGACACCTTAACCCCATTTAAGCTGCATCTTGGCTTCCAGCCTCAGGAGCATTAAGCCTGTTATTATCTGGTAGATGAGCAGAATGTTAGTGACTCTGTGAGGTACAGTGGTAATGACCATCCAATAAATAACGCTCGCAGCCTAGTGCTGAGGAAGTGCTGGAACTGTGAGGATGAGCAATAATGCTGTCTTAATAGCCACTCAACATACAGGAGAACAATGGCTATGATATAACAAAACCCCACCGCTCAAGTCTTCATTCTCAGCCAAAAGACCCAGTGATTTTCAAATGGAAGGATTCGTATAAATAACTTTAAAACGCACAAGTAGCGAATAAAACATTACCTATGTAGTTATGTTACTTATCAACATTTTAGAAAGAAATTTTTTCCACAGCTTGGGAAGTAAAGCCAACACTTCAGAATTGAGCTAAATGAAAATGAGTCATGTGACCTTGTAAAACTCCACCCTGGGGCCCTGTCATCATTTGCATATATATTGAATACTATATGTTTTTTTTGTTGGCTATGGGAAGGGAGAGTGAGGCTGACAAACCCTCTGCCTTGTCCATAACTGCCCATGAGAGACTCAAGCAGACAGATCAATCTGGAAAAGAGACTCACATCTCTATGCATTTGCTCCTTGGCACATTTTTGCCCAGTGAAAACAAATTGAAAATGTGATACACAAATAAGGTCACACTTGAGACAGAACTGCATGCCACTGCAATTTATATTGGGTTGCTACACTGTTGTGTAATTGTTTTCATTTTTATTGTTTTGCATTTGAATTTTAATCTGTCTGGATTGACTTTATCTGTGCATATTGTATCCTACTGAAATAAATACGCACACCATTACTCCATGACAATGGTAATTGAAATCTCCTGAAAAAAGTGCTAATGTACTAACATTTTATTTACCTACACTGCCATGAGCAATGGAATAAGCAACACAAAAAACATAGATAGATAGATTTTTGCCACTTAACTACTAATCAATTATGCTAGCTAGTTAATTAACGTATTTAGCCAAAGTAAATGTGTATTTTATGCGAGTGATTATTACAGCTAGCTACAAGCTCAAACGATAGATACTATCACACTTAATGGTTACTTGTAAACCAATAAATGTCCTTGACTATGACTAGCTAGCCAAAAGTAAAATAAAACAGCTTGTTCAGTTAGCTAAATGTCTCATTAACAGCTACTACAATGACACCATGACTACCATTCAATTGGAGTGAAATACAGAAACAAAACTATCATCATTCATTCATTATCCTAACCCGCTTATCCTGAACAGGGTCGCAGGGGGGCTGGAGCCTATCCCAGCATACATTGGGCGAAAGGCAGGAATAAACCCTGGACAGGTCGCCAGTCCATCGCAGGGCACACACACCATTCACGCACACACTCATACCTATGGGCAATTTAGACTCTCCAATCAGCCTAACCTGCATGTCTTTGGACTGTGGGAGGAAACCGGAGTACCCGGAGGAAACCCACGCAAACACGGGGAGAACATGCAAATTCCACACAGAGAGGCCCCGGCCGACGGGGATTCAAACCCAGGACCTCCTTGCTGTGCGGCAGCAGTGCTACCCACTGCACCATCTATCATCATCATATTGTTAATGTCATAATGTCATATGACAAGGGTTCACAGACTGAAATTAGTTGACACATTTTTTTAAAGTTCAGGTATTATTACTACCACTGGTATCACAACAGCCATATAAAATACCAGATGATTAAGTGTTTCTAAATTAAAATATTGAATACTAGTCTAATATTCAGATCATGCTGTTACAAATCAAACTTTTCACCTTTTATCTGTTATCCACATAAATAATCTTTTATTCTTCCAGAATTAAAATTTCTTCTTTTAATAATATTGGACATTAATAATCTCCCCGGTTGTAGATAATGAAAATAACAGTGACAGATACAGAAGTGAAGTTATGTGTTGTGCGTTATGCTTCCTCTGCCAGTACCGTGCATAGACTCTGACCATTGTGCGTGCGTGTCCTTTGGAAATCGCTGAGCTGATGCTGTGTGTGGGCACACACAATACAGCTGGCAGAAGGAGATCTGGAGCCAGAGGCATCTCTGAGCTGGAATGGTTACAGAAGTCTCTGGCACCTGGGGCTTGCTTTTTTTCGAGAGAATAAAAGCTTGCAGCTTGGTTCCTGCTCCAAGCTTTACCATGCACACAGAATATGCAAACCACATATTGAGCAAGAACTAAAAAGGAAAATAGCCAATCTTAGCCCACCGTTACAAGCGAAAAGCAGATTGCTCTAATTAGCTCCATTACGGTTTTAATTACTTAACAGTACCACGATAAATCTTTTTAGTTTTTTTATGCACCAATTAAAACTAGTATGACTTCCTGAAGGGAGTAGACATTATCCTAGTGAGGGAATTGCATACATTGAGTATACAACCTGTTCTGCTCAGTACATACAACATTTTGTTTTGAATGATGAAGTAAGCATGAACATGCAGGACCTCTATCAAAAGGAGGCATTGAAGTAAGTTGGTAATTGGCTGACAAATTAACCAGAAAGCATACCTGTCAAAACAGGCTCGCTGCCCATCTACCTCCTAATTAATACATCTCTCTTAGCCATAGTTGGTAATGAGAAGTTCCACATCTGGCCCCCTGAGGCTAAAAATGTATCCATCCGTCCATGTCTATTAGAATAATGCATTAAATGGACCTTTTAATTTGAAGTTCATTTTCCTCCTCAGGGTAGAGTTCTCCTTTTAAAACAAAATCCCCCCGGGACTGAAATTGCTAACCTTTTATTTGGAATACAATTCAAATATTTCCCTTAAATTACACAGTATATCTTCTTGAGATTCTGCTGTATTTTGAACACAGATATTCAGAATCACAACAAAGTTCATCATATTCAGAACACTGAGGAAAAGGATATCATCAGTGTGAAAAATCATTTGTCTTCCTTTTAATGTATAATGTGTAAATTCTTCTTTGAACTGTGACCAGATACCAATGATTTTCAGTCATAGGAAGTAACATCATATAGAAGGGCCTGGAATCCATCAACATTCTTCAACTAATGCAACTAAAAGTTTTTCTTAACAGTAAAAAAAAACTAAAATTGTTTCATTCAGGTGATTGCTGAATCTAGGCCACCACAACAGAAACGGTATGCTTTTGTGAAATTACTGAAATAGATGGCCTTTAAGTGGCCTGCCAAAAATGTGAAATATTCCAAAATATCTCAACATGGTTATTTTACCTCGCAAGGGTGAATGGTGTGATGCCTGACATAAAGCATTAAAGACAGAAGGGACAGAAGACAAATGAAAACAATAAAAACCATGAAATAAAGGTGGAGATGGGGAGGGTGAGAGATGCCTGACACAGCTGACGGTAGGGAGGGCGGGTATTTAGGCCCGTGGGTGAATCCAGTGTAGTGGGTCAAGGCAATTGCATTAGGAGTCTGCAAACTTCTCTCTTGAATCTTTAATAACTCCAGTAACAGCATGCAGTCTTAAATTACTGTGTGAACCAACAAATGTCAGTGCCTTTAGCATCTGACATTATAGTGGGTTATAGTATCACATGCAGCCTTCATTGCTCGAAGAAACAAGGCATGTTGGTGAAAGGTGAATAATCATTAGACATCCACCTCCAAAATCCACTCCCTAACAGGAAAGCAGTCAACAGGGAGGCAGAAAGGTGAATATGGGGGCAGGTGAGAGACAGTTTGTGTGCTGCGCTAACCACTCCTGCTGCAGACACTGCCTAACCAAAAATGCAGGTGGGGTCAGAGGAGGTCAGTCAGGGATAGAAGCGGATGGCTGCTTGGGAGACCAGTTGCAGATTTTCCTTTTTATAGATTAAAGAAGCTTAGCATGAATTAATAGTTAATGTGTTTTCCTGTTGGTTCAATACACCGTGCTGAATTTTACCATTACTGCCTGCTCACTTTCATATGCCCATAAAATATGCATGTCCATATATCGGTGTATGTGTAAGAACAGCAGGACATAAACAAAGCTCTCCTGTAATTACTGGTTTGCAGTGCAGGCCTCCGAGCAGGTGGACACACACACCATCCACAGGCGGATGAGTTGTAGGTCAAATGGGGAATTATGGGTAGCCCTGAACACTCACCCTGGGCCATTCAACCCGAGGAAACGGGAGCTGAATTACCCAGGAACAAGTGCGTAATCTATTATTAGGAACAACTGTACACCCACTTATTCATGGGATTATCGAATCAGACAATCGTGTGGTAGCAGTGCAATATATAAAATCCTCGGGTCTGGAGCGTCCGTTAATATTGTCATCAACCAACAAAATGGGGAAAAAATGTGATCTAAGTGACTTTGACCGTGGAATGGTAGTTTGTGCCAGACAGGGTGGTTTGAGTATCTCAGAAACTGCTTATTTCCTAAGATTTTCAAGCACAACAGTCTCCAGAGTTTGCAGAGAATGGTACGAAAAACAAAAAACATCCAGTGAGCAGCAGTTCTGTGCGCAGAGAGGTCCGCGGAGAAGGGCCAAACTGGTTAAAGCTGACAGGAAGGTGACAGTAACCCAACTAACCATACATTGCCACAGTGGTATGCAGAAGAACATCTCTGAACACACAAACCTCTAAGTGGATAGGCTACAGAAGCAGAAGACTTAATAAGTCTAAAAACGAAATCTTATAAATACCTAATAACTGGGTGTAGATCAGTATGTCTGGATATTGTTTACCTTAAATCTCCATCTATGACATCTTTGCAAAAGATATGGTTAAGGTAAATGACTGGGACACGCAAGGTCGGTGGTTCTAATCCCGGTGTAGCCACAATAAGATCCGCACAGCCGTAACCCTGCATTGCTCCAGGGGAGGATTGTCTCCTGCTTAGTCTAATCAACTGTACTTCACTCCGGATAAGTGCGTCTGCCAAATGCCAATAATGTAATGTAACATGTAATAATGTATGCCCCTGGCCTCCCTGCAGGGATGTTCCCCTCAGCCCCTCCGACAGTAAACCCAAAGTTACACCCTAGGCCCTGGATAAATGTCAGATTCAGTAGTCCTTAGCACAGGCTGAACATTATCTCAGCCTCTCTTCTTCTGTTTGTCACTACATGTTGAGAGAGAACTGGATTTCAGTGCCCCCACCTGCTGTGAATATTTCCACCAAACAAGAATGTGCGGAAGCATATTTTACCCCCGTAAAACAAACAGGCACAGTGGAACTGGAGCAGTGGCATGAACAGAAAATTGAATATGTGTACGTTATGAATGTTTGTAAATGTAAAATGCATGTGCCCCAAGGCCTTGAAAATGTCACTGTCAACTAAACAAACATTCCCTGTTGAGAACAACAATCTGACAATGTGCAGTTTGGTATAAAAACATGAATGAATATGTTAATGTATGATGTATGAAGAACAGAACATTACACAATGAAAACATTGCAAGACTATGAATTTTTTAAATGTACAGTACATTTTATGCATGAGAAATGTCAATTTAATTCAGACATTGTCAATTTTGGGTAGATATAAAAAGTTTGTATTCCTTTTCTTATTCACAATTGTTCATTTTGCATAATAATCACAGTGAGATATAGTCTGTCAAGAGAAGTCACACATAGCATTGATGTTGTGGATTACATTTGTAGATTTAAACATTTGTGTTTGACTGCATAAACAAAGCGACAGTAAAAAGAAAAAGATTTGTCAGAGACCTCTCAGCACATCTGTGGAGAATTGCTTAATTTGATAACTTTGTCTCACCCCCACCCTCATCACTGCGACACAGGGATATGGCAAACACCTAGGACCTGACTCTGACGAACAAAACATATTTTTAAATAAAATAAAAGGGTCTCGGTTTTATGTGATATTTTATATACATGGTAAGTTTCCCAAAAATAACCGTTTTATGTCGCATCTTATCTGCATGAATCAAGCACGTCAGTTCTGCCACCAACCAACTGAATCAGGTCATGATCATCCTTCAGCTCTGGAGGAGCAGGGCCCTGTGGTGCACAGGTTCTGTGCCAAAGCAGGGGATTTCTACTGTTGAATAAATGAGCTCCACTGCCAGTGTGATTAAGCCGAATCTGCAGAACAAGTGGCTCCAAATCTGGCCCCCATCAATTTACCCGCAAAGGGCCTTTCAGGACTTTCCTTTCCTTCTATCAATTCAAAAAATGATCTCTACTGCTTAGAAAAAACAGGTGTGTGGAGGTTCTGGCTGCAGTTCTTTCCTAAATACCCTGTGCATAACTATGATATTTTCAATCTATGTTTTAAAAGCTTGTCATCTAATTAAGTTAGTGAAACGTTTGAACCTTTGAACTGAAAAATATTGATGTGCCTCTATTTTAAATGTAAAAAAGGGAAACTTGGTTTCATATACTCATCTCTATTTTTAGCTCAAAGGGTTTAACTCAAGGGTGTAATCCATTTCTATTTAACATTCAGTAAAATGTGTGCCATTTGCACAAGGTAACCCAATGTGGTCCCATGGGGGAATCACATTTCAGGTCTCTCTCCGCTCAGGAAACACAACACTGAAGTCCCAGGTGCCCCGGCTATGAGAACGAATCACAATCACAGCCCTCCACTGACTACAGAGGGTGATGTCATCTCTTTCCGTGACCTCGAGTGTACTTCGCAATGCAGTCTGCAGAGCCCCTGAGCTCCGGAAGTCACCCCAGTCACCTGACGGGCATCCGAGTCAGAGCAACATTATATCCTCAGATGCACCGCAATTGTAATACATGCACTTAATGTTCTCACTGCCCCTTCCCAATCTACCCAAAACAATATATTTACACCATCATGCAGTGCAGCAGGTTCACTGTGATTCACTGTAATTGGACAGTATTATCGTATGCCATTATGCTCAGAACAACAACACATTGTCCTTCAAGGCTAATCACCCAGCACAATAAATCAAGCCCCCTACAATAACACTGGCATACTCAAATGTGCAATATGCGACTGAGTTTAGACATTTAGATTTTTCTTGATGGAGTTAAAATGACTTCATCAAGATGTTTCACAATTTAATTTCATTGAATTTAAATAATATTGCAATGAAATTTCTCAAAAAGATAGTGCTGTGAAATATATTGACAATTCCATTTTCAAATGAGTCCAAGTTTATATAATATTGCAGTATTCCATTTGCACAAGGACAGCCACAGAAATAATTATTTTCAGTAAAGCACTGCTTGTCACTTCGTAAAATTCCCTATACCAAAATGGTGGCCCTGTCTTCTCAGCTTCTTTCCATCAATGTGTTTCTGCCACAGGCCTTTGAAGAAGAATAAAAATGAGGGAAAGCCCACAAGATGTAGTGGACCATTTCTTTTTTTATAATTGATTGCATTTATATAGTGCCTTTCATGATCTCGCAAAGATTTAGAGTGAAGGGGAAAGGCTCACCCCAACCACCGCCAGCCGTACGTTGTGAAAGAGAAGATGAAAGTAATCATGTTGGACAGATGCTGCAATCCCAGAAGCTGAACGATAACAATTTTAATCACCCCCACCCCAGCAGTGGCCTACCAGTGGTGCCGTTATGAGAACCAGAGGGGACCCCTTCTTTCCTCGCCGATACCCCGCCCCCAAGCCAGGTTCTGGTGCGCTTGACAAATTGTCCCTGTCCGCCTCCATCAGAAGAGGGGACTCAGGAGATCGCCAGCCCCCCACACCCCCCGCCCCACCAGAGGGGATTTCATCGGTCTGAGGCTTTGACCCATACTCGCTGCTCTCTCAGGGCACGGAGCGTGCCGAGGGGTGAACTCAGGAAAAAAAAAGGACAAATAAATTATATGCCGTTACGATTCCCTGACCGTAAAAATAAACCATAAAGTGGAGCGCTGAGGAGCGGTCGCCGGCGCATGTCCTGAGCCGCCATGGTTACGGCGTTGGCGCTCCCCTGCTCATGCGCCTCGCGTGTGACACGGGTATCAATCACCTCGTCCTTCGGAGAGATCGCACATGATCATATATATCCCCTTTTATTGGCGTCGCGCTGTAGCAGTATAAGTACTGATAAGCCAGGCTTGTAGGGATGAATATGAATCCTGGCCTTAGTCCCAGTGGCATGAGATCACTGCGGTCCCGTTCCTTTGTTTTCCTAGAAACAATGGGTTTCGCCATTCATCTGTCTGCTTTTTTCTCAGCTGCACACAAATGATTCTTACCAAGAAAAAAGTTTTGTTGTGGGAAACGGATTAACATTCAATAGGCCTAAATGAAAAATAGCTGGTTTTTCTATCCGTGCATTTCTTGTCCGTTGCCCTTGAAGTGAACCCCACATTTTCTTGTGATTCAAATTGTGCGGACTGCTCTGAATTTAAAAGTGCGTATTATCGCTTACCGCGATGGCATTGAAATACAAACTCTGGATGTATTTGTCAGGCCGATTGATTACCTGTCTGAAGATCTGCTGATATTGGTTATTCAATCTACACAATGACATACCACTCTTTTGTGAGTTAACCAGGCTGAAATTTCCAACTGAAAATATGTTACTTGGCTGGGTCACACTAAATGCAAGGTACAGGCATCACCACAAAGACCACTTATTTCTGTAGTTAAACCTTAATTTGATGAAAAGCACTAATGTTGAATATCTATCAGTCCAAAAAAACAGGTTCAGCATTTTTTTCCAAGCAATATCAAGTTCTTGCAATCAAACATTAATACTGTTAGTGGCTTTCATATTGATCAAAACTATAACATTAATGATACCCTGCTCTGAAAATAAATTAATCAACCTCTTGTTGGAAATATTCAGCAAGAGTAAAATCAATAGTTTGAAGCAAAAGCACATTAATATATCCCAAGTGAATGCAATGGTTGTATGTTTCAATTTTAATTAGCCTACAACTGAAAAAATATTCTCAGGAATTGAGACGTTCTGTATAGATGAAGGATTATCCTCATGTAAAAAGGATTAAAGGGTTTTGTTTGTTTTTCCCTCGGTGACGTACAAGGATATGAAAATCAGAAAAGGCATAGTTCTCTAAATACAGGCCTTTTCATCATTATACAGTGCAGTCTGTGGGTATTTGAATATGAATGTTATACGTAGTGCCCCAAAAAGGGCCCCAAAAGTAATTGGACAGTTGGCTTCACTGCCATTTCTGATCAGGTGAATTCAACCGCTTCCTTAGTGCAAATATAAGAAAGCTTTCAGTATCTCGTCTTGAGTCTACACCTGAATGCATTTGGAGTCTGTGATTGGCATTTGTTGACAGGAGGACCAGAGTTGTATCAATGACAGTCAAGAAAGCCATTATGAGGCAGAGAAAAAAGAAAAACCACAGTCAGAGATATAGGCTAAACAAAATAAACTGTGTGGAACATCATTAAAAAGAAAGAGAGTACTCAAGAGCTCAATAATTGCTAGGGGGGTGGTAGGCCAAGGACGATTTCTACAGTTGATGACGTAGAATGAAAAGAATTCTAACCATCATAAAGAAAAACCCTCAAACATCCAACAGATTAGAAACACTCTTCAGGAGGCGGGTGTTGTGGTGTCAGTGACTACTGGTACAGGTTACAGTTTGCTAAGTAGTACCTTAAAGAGCCTGCAGAGTTTCGTAAAAGAGTCTTGCGGATAAATGAGACAAAGATTTACTTGTATCAGAGTGATGGCAAGAGCAAAGTGTGGAGGCTAAAAAATAACTAGTCAAGAACCAAAGCACCCCCCTCAGCTGTAAAACATTGTGGTAGGGAAAATTGTGGTAGGGGTGTTAGAGTTTGGGCATGTATGGCTGCCACAGGTACTGGCTCACTTGCCTTTATTGATAGGGAAACTGCTGGTAGCTGCAGCAAAATTAAATCAAATTCAGTGTTTCTGGCAGTATTTTCTTATAATTTTTCAGCCTCATAATGGCACAACTCTGGTCCTCATGTTCACAAAAGCAAGTAACAGATTCCAAAGGCAATCAAATGCCTGGAATAAAGATTAGACACTGAAAGCTTTCTTATACTTGCACCAAGGAAGTGATTGAATACAGCCAACTAATCAAAAACAGCTGAGAAGCCACCGGTCCAATTATTTCCGGTCCCCTAAAATTCCTACAAGGACGATCCGATATGGATGTAGGTTAACATCATATTCATTGTTTCATTTCAAATCCAATGTGCTAGAGTACAGTGACAAAAGATAAAAAATT
Organism: Conger conger; assembly: GCF_963514075.1. Lineage (NCBI taxonomy): Eukaryota > Metazoa > Chordata > Actinopteri > Anguilliformes > Congridae > Conger > Conger conger. The sequence continues at coordinate 28,899,416 of NC_083773.1, read as the reverse complement.
GTACCATTGTCCAAATAGTCACAGACTTCACTGTAAATGCAGTGACCGCTTTATTAGGTACAATAGCTCATATATCAAATATCTGATCAACCATGTGGCAGCGTAAAAGCATGCAGACATGGCCAAGAGGGTCAGTTGTTGTTTAGACCAAACAATGGAGAAGAAATGTGATCTAAGAGACTTTGACCGTGGAGTGATGATTGGTGCCAAGCAGGGTGGTTTGAGTATCTCAGAAACTGCTGTTATCCTGGGATTATCAAACAGTCAGAGTTTATAGAGAATGGTGCTAAAAACAAAAACATCCAGTGAGCAAACATTCTGTGGCCGAAAATGCCTTTCCATGCTTGTGTTTGAAACTGAATTTACTTTGACTGTTAATAAATAAGTGGTCGGCCTGGTTCCTCCTTTTAACAAAACCGCTACAATAAGATTTCTGGAGAACACTTTATAGGTAACAAAATGGACATTAAAAACCTATACCTGTCCTTTTAAAGTAGTTTTGTTATGCCCCAGCTCTCCAAAAACAAGTTAATCAGGGAGGTAGATGGTGACGCTAACCAGGAAGAGATAAGAAAATGCTAAAACACGGTAAATATTACCACAGCATTATGTCACACTGGGCTCACATAAGAATTCACTTGCCCCCCATCAAGACAATTCACATCGCTAATAGGCTAACCACTTGACTAAATGCACTAAGGAGGAAGCACACTCTCTGGCTCTCTCCCACAGCCAGTTCTTACAAATTCACACGACTCACCGGAGGCACTAATCTGTTTAAAATGTAGATTTTTTTAGATCTCAGCGCAGACATTCATCTGCTTGAAATGCAGATGCTCAATCTCAGTAAGCCCCAGACACTTGTACCTCAGCACTTCAGGACAATTTTGGCAGGACCCACGAGCCATCAGCAGAGATCTGAGGTGAAGGTAGGGGGGGGGGATGGGGGGTGGTGCAATTCTCATCGGACCGTCTGGCACAAGGGTGATACTGGGTAGGACTACTGAATTATACAGAGGGGATGTACAACTGCGTTTTAATCTAGTCATGCTTCAGTCCTGATAAAAGGATTCTCTCTATCTCTTTCTTTTCAATTTATGCCGTCATCAATCACACATGTCACTTCCTCTGGTCCCAGGGTTCCTGTGAGAGGGGGCGCGGGGGGTCCCTGGGGGGTGCTGGGCGGCCCCGGGACGCAGATGCTGTTGAAAATTAAAGATGGAGAAAGAAAGGAAGGTGCAGGAGAGTTAATGAGCTGAGCCGGGACAGATATACTGCCAGAGGAGCAGCAGCCAACGTAAATATACAGCAAAATACACCACTAGACCACTAATAATAATAATAATAATAATAATAATAATAATGTGGGAGCTGGACTCGAATCCCTGGGACAGGGCTATTCTAACCTTGAGAAAGGCACGTACCCCGAATTGCTTCAGAAAATATCCACCATACAAATGCAAAAACAACATTCTGCAAGTCATGTGGATAAGGGTGTCTGTGCTTAAAATGTAACGTATTACCACTACCAAGAAGAGGAAGAAGAAGAAGAAGAGGAAGAAGAATACTTTCAATGAATAATCACATCAACAACAGGCATTACAACTGAGAGTTCAGCAAAAATAAAAACAGACCCACGAAAGGGAAATTAGTGCAATTATGTTCATGTGCTCATGTGCATGTGCAAAGGCTAGTGTTCCACACTGCATTTCCACACTAATTGTATGAAGCTGGAAACAAACTTCATGGGGAACAAATATGTTCTACATACAGTATAAATGTGGAAGGGATCTGTTATACAAGCAGGACCACTGTCAGTACAATGCTATAAAACCCCTGTAGCAATGGACAAACAAACAAAAGCATTAGACGTCATACAAAAAAAGTGGCATGTACAAATTGAGGGTATGTGTTCTGTGCACTAATGAAGAGGGTCTTTGTAAGAGTAAGATCTGACAAAACCCATAATATCCATAGCAGCTCGGCCAGTCTCGATGAACAGCAAAAGCTGTTTGTGTCCACTTCTCAAGCGCAGACAATGTGATCCCATGTGATCTTTGACACTGCATGATCACAAGCATGCACTTCTGTTTCCACTCCTGTCCCAGGCCCTGCAACACTACTTTCTCTGTACAATTACCTGCAATTGTCCTTAAAAGCTTTTCAGTGTCAACAGCCCTTTTGCCGTTGTGGTATTGAGATAATAGGTCCACAACGTGGGCTTTCAAATATAAAACACCGCCCGTCTTTTGATGGCATCAAGCTAATTTTGTCCCCACCCATCAGATCATTTTGATTTTGTTCTGGCAACTGAGAGACTGACACATACTAATAACGTTACATTTAAAGACTCAGCCCCCCAAAAAGATCTCCAGAACAGATTTGTGGAAAGAGCTCACATTATGCAAACATGCTAGACAGTGAGTAATTTGTTCCAATTAGCTACTAATTAAATCCATCAATTAAGTACGGTTGCATGAGTCTCCTGGCTGCTAAATGATAGAGCGTGAGAACTGCAGAGGTGTGTGATGTACATTACAGTACAACGCTGTTGTCCCTGTAGTGTTTAACCACTTCTCTGCAGAGCTGGGATTTGTACATTTCCTGCAGAGCATATTACTCTTTTGCTAAAACTAGAAAATATTGGTCCCTTGCGTTACTTCTTGTAAACATGACCAAAATAAAAATGCTGTCATAGCACAAAACGAGCCCTGGGCCTCCAATACAAAGGAAAACAGTGGTCCTGAATCATCAACATTTATCAGATGCTAAAGGTATACCATTACAGAGTGGAATAACGTTGGACTGAAGCAATTTCAGATATTTAAAAAAAGAAAAACAAAGGTGAGATATCCTTTTCTCTGTAACTCAGAAACATAGAGCAGAATATGGTCTAGGTTTAAGACATTGACGCACATAAAATACGCACAAATGATTTGTCTTCACAGATTTTTAAGTAGGCCTAACACAATAACCCATCAAACGAAGGCAATATTCAACAAAAATTAGGGACATGTCAACTGAAAGGCCATTATTTTCTGTTTTACCTTTAGAATCTGAGATATAGTCCAGAGATATTGAGGTTACATGTTATATTTCTGTTAATTGGTAGTAAGTCTTTTATTACTTCAGAGTTCCAACTGTGGAGTCACTTAAAGGGTTTCCTGAGAGCCCTTTAACTAAAGGACCCTTATCCAGAGAACACTTAAGTCCCAGCAAAGGCGAAAGATATTCACTGTTCAAGTACAACTGGAGTGACTTTAGATGAACCTGAAGGAAACACCCACATCCCTCTCACCCTCATTCTTTCTCCCTCACCCTTTCCCTGTTCTATTCATTTCATCATACTTTACTGGCTCTTATTTTGACAAATAAAATTGGACAATAATAATGAGAACTGTAACAGAATATAATTAGATAGACCAGTGAATTGATTCTCAAGGAAAAATGGTGATTTTGAAAGGTGGTATTTAGACATACCCTTGTTCACAAGAGCGCATTACAGGATACAGAAATGAGGACACTGTTAAAGAAATCACCTGCTTTGGACCTCTGGGAGGGGAGACTGGAGACAGAATCTTATTTACTCCATTGTGGAATTCCGCTAGGAATCTTTTCAAAATGTTAAGCAACAAACAGGAAATCACAAAGATATGACACAACATGATAAGAAGTGCACTGAAAAGGAACACATGGGTGCAAAAAATTTTTTTCTAAAGGGATTTAGCAGAAGATACAAAGCAAGAGTGAAAGGAAATGCAGGGAGGGAGGCGGTTTTTCTTTGAGTAGAACGCATTCAAAACTCTGTTAAGAGATATGCTCTGAAGGAGAGCTGCAGGGTACGATGACAAAAGGGAATACGACTGTACGGTTTTATTTCAGCACTCAAAATACACAGAAGTAACAACACCTAAATTAAATACCTGGCGCACTTGTTTATTACTATGTTCGGCACACGGAAAAATTCTGAAGGTCCGAGTAATAATTCAAAAACTATTAGCCTACTTTCAATGCATTCCAGGATAGCCAGGGCCGCTACCCTCATGGCCTGTATATTAAAATATTCATACGTTACTTTCAGTTTCCCAATAAAAGCTTAGATAAATAATTTCCAGAGGACCTGTTGGTGCTCTCGAAATCCAGGTTGGCCTAATTCTCGATACAATAAATAGGCGTGAACATTGTGAGAAAATTGGACACCCGCTGGTTTTAGTAGATGTAACTGAAAACAAACATATATGTCCATATGCATAGACTCCAAGTACGCGGTGTAATGTGAATGTACCATGTTGTTTAAATTCATAAGAATGTTTGCCAAGCGGACATTGTCATAAAAAGCCCAATGAATCAAACGGGGAAAAGTACCATCAGGTCTTCCAGGAAAAGGCTGTACATGTACACACTTACACACAAACATCATAACCTTTACCCTCCATTTTCTCAGCACTGATTTTTGCATGTACTGACCTGCTGGACTGTCATGCAAATTAATCTACCAGATCAGTCGGAAACACAGAAACAATTCTGTGGAATATTGTAAAGAAGAGAAAAGAGAAGGTTTCTTCTGAAGGCACAATGTATACTGACAGCCAGTTTCACAGCAGAGTATGTAATGCTTGGGGTTATACCTGAGTATGAGGAATAATTTAAGGGAACAGAGCTGTTTGAAGTTTCATGTTTAAAGATAAGATTTGCGCTCATTTCCATTTTGCTCATGCAGTAGATGTGGGACAAAGAACCCCTTTCTTTCTGCATTCTATACCACAATGACACCCACGTACTGTATATTGCATCTAACAGAATGTAATTTTTCAACACGATCTACATAAAAAAGAAGCTATTTTCATTTCAGTGCTCTATAGGAGAATAAGATACCTGAAACACCTCAGATTTTGTTGGTTGAATGAATGTATTTGAAATGAAGGGAGCTGTGGGCCAGAATACTTTGTTCTTCTGCATTTTTACGTATTGCACATTTCCACAGACCAAGCACTGCATTTCTTCCAGATACACAAACTGCTTTTTCATACACAAACTGCTTCTGGCACGGATGCCATTTTGTTTTCAGAAAAGGAAGATAACCTAGAGGTCCCTGGTATCAACAGGTACAGTAATTAAAAAAGGTTATCGCTACACCAACGCCACGAGAGTCTTGACTTTTATGGCACAGGACTACTTTGTAATTATCTCCAGCGATGGGCAGTGGGGGTGGTGGTAACTGAAAACAGTTTATGGTTAAGACTTTGACAAACAAGGAGTCGATATGCAAATTGACCTGTGCAAACTTCATTACATCCCGGCAAGCCTCCGAGACCAGCGCCTTTATGATGCCGGGGCCAGGTGTCGGCTAAGTCGCGCTGTCAATCAATCTCCTCGCACGAAGCGACTGGCCACTGTGACGCTCTGAGGGGCGGGGAGGGAAGCTGGGGTTGCGGGGCGGGCGGGAGTGGGGGTGGTGTGAGATGGGGTCCAGGGTGAAACTGGCATGCCTGTGGAAGGAGAGATAAGGGAAGGCCTGTAGCTCCCAGGCTCAGACCCTGCTTATTCATGGCCTCTCTCAACGCTTCAGAGATTACATGGCCTGCCTAATAGTGATATTGGGGCCCCCCCTCACCCCCTCTTTGTTCTCATCCATCTGCTCCAATCTCACAAAGCCCCAGAGGCAGGGGCTGCTGTCTGGGGTGGGGTTTCGGCTGCTGAGACTGGGGGGTGGGGTCTGTGTAGATCTGTGCCATGATTCTAGTATTCACATACCTACACGTGCACATTTCACCATTTTTGCAGGATTCTTTCTTGCTTGAATGGCTCAGGTAGTCACAGGTAGCCATTTTGTTGCAGGAATTTTGTGATTGCGCTTTACCTTCACACACAAATACAGAAATTTCCTAAGAGGTTAAGAAAGGCATAGATTGTCAAGGTTTTGATGGCCTGAACACTGACTCAGCCTCATTCAACTCTTGATACCTGGAGCAGTGGCTCAGATACAGTGTACAGGGAGCAGCAGTGAGGTGGAGCAGTGGCTCAGATACAGTGTACAGGGAGCAGGAGTGAGGTGGAGCAGTGCCTCAGATACAGTGTACAGGGGGCAGCAGTGAGGGTGGAGCACTGTCTCAGATACAGTGTACAGGGAGCAGCAGTGAGATGGAGCAGTGGCTCAGATACAGTGTACAGGGGGCAACAGTGAGGTGGAGCAGTGGCTCAGATACAGTGTACAGGGAGCAGCAGTGAGGTGGAGCAGTGGCTGGCCAATCCTATAGATTTACACTAATTCATGTTCAATCAGTATATTGATGGTTTCATCTTTGTATCCAGGATAAGAGGAAATTTTAGCTTCAGCCACAATTAAGCTAAATTGCATTTTTGCATTTTCTTACCCATAGCCACAAGTACATTTCCGGTAGCCCACATGGAATTTTCCATGGTGAAATATCCTTATGGAAACACTTCTCTCCAATTTAAGCCTATTATAGTGGGATACAAATATCCAAATTAGCAACATATGTCATATAATAGGCGAGAATTGCTGGGCTGAAAGGCCTGTTCTCATCATTATGTTATGTTATGACACCAGAACCCTCATATTTTGAATGCCTCAACACTTGTTAGCATTTTAATACTAGTTAAACGATGCTGGCGTCTACTTCCGTTGAATTGTTATGCAGAATATAACAGGAAAACAAGTTGTATTCTAGTGTTGCTAAATAAGTAATACATGAGCACAGCGATAATCAACATTTCCTTTGGATTCTTAATTCAACAAGACTTTTGGAGCACCTTTCATTTGTGTATGCGTGTCTACTCAAACACATCTCACTTGGAAAAATAGATTTGACAGCAGTTGAAATGGGCAGTAAAAACCAAGAGAAATGTGCAATAAAAAGGAGCATTTTTGTAGTGATTTCTCAACAAGACGGATGGCACGATCTGTGCGGTCCTTGACAAACGCGAGCTGCCTGGTTGGGTGAATTGAGTGCGCTTTATTCATCATTGTTTGTAGGATGGCGTTGAGCCTTCCTCAGGAAGCTTATTATTGAACTGAAAAGGAGCTGTCAACCCAACACCGGCCTCTACATTACAGCTCATGTCAAATGGCTCTGCCAAACTTAGAACAGACTGCAGGGGAAAGGCACACTACAAACACCCTCCTTTCTCCAGATAGCTGCTCACGCATTATGTTTCAGCGGCAGGGCCAGCAGAACGAGCAGAAGGGGATGTTCCTCCTCAACATATCAGTTACACCACTATATGGGCAAATCTGAAAATAAACATGAATTGAATTTGCTATCAAATGGAAGTAAATGTTATAAAGTAAGTAGTAGCAATATACTGATGATCATAATATATTGGTGATCATGTTGATGGTCAGATGAGCATTTGTACAGAAAGATGGAGACTCCAGAATAAATTGACATAAGTAATATATGACTTTGTAATATACAGAAAATTACTTTTTAGAATTCATAATTATAAAATAAAATATTTTTTTATTTTATTTTTATATATTTGTTTTTCCCCCATATGGGTTGGAACACCTGCAAATGTGAAGATGTGCAGACCATTTTGATGCATATTAGAAATATTAGCAGTGTTTCTCATGCATTCCCAAATGATACAAGTTATTGTATCATTATTATTGAAATATTCATTGCAGCCCATTCTAGCCCATTGCGGTGGACTGTTAAAAACAGACTTGCGTACAAGGGGAAATTTGAGGGTACCACAAGAAATTTTGTTAAGCTTGATACTATTTGGGTCAGGCTGAATGGAGGAAAAAATAAAAACATGTTGCCTCCTTTGGATTCCCATAGCAGATTATCCACCCCTGCCGTGTGCCACTTCCACACAAACAATTTGGACATATGGCCAGCCTCCCATGAGGTGCTACAATGGTCTGGCTTCATATCTCCCGCAGGGATCAAAGATGTCACCTGTTTGAGTTCCCAAAGCTCAGCTCCTGGCCAATTCACTCTTTCCTAGAAGGAAATGCGTTGAATCTCTTCTTTCTGTGTCCTGTAGGTACTCGTATTACGGCCATTGATGATCCTCACAGAGATAGGAGGACGCGTTCTCCGCTTGCACTATCACTGCTATTAAAATGTAGAATTCGGCTCCTGCTAACCCAGCCATTTCATGTTTTAAAATGTACTTTCCCTGTCATTTTAAAACATTCAAGGTGACCCACTCCTTTAAGATGGGGGTGTGTATCATATCTGGCTGGGGGCTTTATAAATATTTAGGGCCGGGACAATGTATTTGGCACATTCAGTTTGCTGAACGGATGCTTCTCGCTTCAGCTTTAGTGTTGTCTGCTGTGTTATTTTAAACATCGTGGGCTTTGTGGCCTCAGACAGAAATAAAAGAGAAATAAACATGCGCACCAAGATTATTTTTATCACAGCGATGAAATACTCCTTCTTCTTGTTGTTGTTGAAAGCCTTGCTAGCCTTGCTAAAATCTTGCTTTATTACTCTTGATTTTGCAAAGTGTTTTTCCTGGTCACCTACAGTGTACTTGGGTCTATGAAAAAACAAAACAACCTCATCAGAAATGCTGGGAAAGTTTAAGAAGAACAACAATGGGGCATACATTACATAGGCCACACCAAAGTATCTATCTTATGCCAACATAAACTGCCCCCAATCACAATTATTCAGATCATTTCACAATAAATACAATAAATAAAAAATAAAAACTCTTATTGCGCTGAAATGCCTGAACCGAAGTTCATCTAAACAGATCCACGACAGTGCCTCAGCGATTTCAAACAGCAACCTCAGACAGCAGGTGCTGGAACAAACAGGCTTTGGCGGCACACTAAATTATTATGAGGAGAGTTACTCCATCATATCTGTGAAAAGATGGCAGATCAGGCTGCCAGAACCAGGAGCAGACAGGCTGCCAGGCGCAGAGGCGGTTCTGCTAATGCTGGGGAATCAGTCAGGGAACAAACAGACGTTGTGCTGGGTCTGGGCTGAACCCTGGAGGGCTGCAGGGCCCTGCTGTGGGTGTGCTGAAATGTTTCTGTCTTCTCTGTGAGAGATGGGCAGACAGTAAGCGTGAGGCAAACGTAAGACATACAAACAGAGTCGCTCTAAGAAACTCCAGCAGTTTCTTAGAGCGAAGAGCCTGGCTGCTGGGAAGGACATTCAGGAAATTCAGTGAGTTCTGGATTTTATGAATGAATTCCTTAAAAAACAGTGACAATCTTGCGGGTACAGGACTGCAAAAACAATCAGGTGTCTTGAATGTTAAGTGCTCTGACACTCGAGGAGAGCAGGAAACGCACACAGGCTTCTGCACCTGAAACCTCCGTCAGCCGACCTGTGCTGCATTCAGGTGGACGAAAGCGTTGTGGGTGGTGTGGTCATGTGAGGGTGGAGGACCACAAGGCCCCGGATATCTCCGGGGGCCCAGCCGCCCCCCAGCGCGGTGCCCGACGGTGGAAGGTGCGTTCGCTGCGCCTGGTCAGGAGTAAGACGGATGAGAGAGGGAACGGAGGCGGAAACACTCGGAAAGAGGGTTCAAAGGTCACGCTGAAGGGGAGGGGGGAGGGGGGAGGCGTTACCCACATGAGACGTGTCGCTGTTTACAAATGCGCTTGCAGACCTTTTGTTTTTGCAACCTTGACAAGCGCACAAGGTGGTTTCAGCAAACGTCTAACTCCATTCACAAGCCCGCCACTTATCATACCATCCCTCTGACATGAGTTTGGTGAGCTCCAAGCAGCAGTGCATCAGGTAAATTTCGCAAAAGGAAATGAGAAATTTAACTGCCTCCTTAAACGGGAGGTGTAAGGCACAAAAGCTCATCATTTCAATTGTATTTCTTGGATTCTGGCAGAATGTACATAAGCAAAGTGGCATCTGTTACCAAATGGCAGTGCACAAGTCTGCACTACTCTAAAGAGATGGGGTCCCAGCTCAGACCAAATCAGCTACACTGGGTGATTATTTAATGCTACTGCTGTACACCATTAGAATAGTGCAGCAAAAATAGCATTCATAAAACCAAAAACACACAAAAAACAAAAAAAACCACCTTTGACCAAATTAATAACACTATAATAAGCAGCTCCACCCCCTTTTTGAGAATTATCCATCCAATCAGAAGCCCTGATGTTGCTGAGTAGTCAACACAAACGGACATTAAACTGAAAAGCTGGTTATGTCACCCTTTGGAAGGTTTTTGTTAAGTGTATAAATAAAAGAAAGATTACACGTCAGAACATGCAGCAACGATGGTAATGGTGAGAAGAAGCTCGGCACAAAACGAACGCTCTTAAACAGGGCACACCTCGTTTTTACGAATTTAAGGTCTAAGGCACAGCGTGTACCCTGACAAGCACGGACATGTGCAAGCAGGCTTTCATTGCATCACTGAGGTATCATTCCAGCGTGCCTCCATTTACACAGGTCCTGAACATTATCCAAGGGGCTCTTTGTTTATTTTAGCTCTTTTTTTCCCCGCAGCCTAACACAATGGGCACCATGTCGCATATGTGCGCGCTCTGTGTTAACACGGCGGCTGTCAATGCCAATCAAGCCTCTGGAGAGGATGATGGCTCTGTGAAGTGCCCCCTTGTCAAGGCTTCCATTTTCCACTTGAATGCCTTCAACACAAAGGCCACAGCCCAGTGTGAGTGGGGGGCGGTGGTGGGGTGAATGCGCAGCGATTGGGGTGCGGGGAGCGCAGTGGGGAGCAGCAGGGCTCAGGGACTGGGGATCACCGCCAGGCCGACGCTGGAGAGGCGGTACACCACCGGCACGGCCCCCGCGCCGTCTCAAACGCTGCCATTGCAGCACAAGCCAACGGCCAGGCGGACCGCTTCAAAATGACATCAATTATTCAGCACCTTGCGCTTGTTAATCGCACTCGACTGGGTGCCGCTCGTTTTTTCCGCGTTTCCCGAAACTTGGGAGGCTCTCCTGTAACGATGCAGCAGCGCAGCGAGCACGCGCCGGCCTTTCTCCGTTTTTCACGACATTTTCTGTCCCTTGTGGTCTGAACCGCAACACTGACATATGACATGTCCTGTGGGACTGAACCAGAGGCTAGTGTGTGGATGATGGGCCCTGGCCCTCTTTTCCAACACTTCTCTTTTGCTGGTTTCCTACACAGTTTATGTTATGGTGGAAACTTCCAGTCATAATCCTCCCAAACGATAACGATACACACAGTGAGGTGAGTTTAATGAAAACTGTTGTCCCCCTTAATGTCTTTTATTTATGTGATCATCAATATTGTTGTGATAATGTTCTAAATAGAGGAGTGTGATATTGGGTTGAAGATTGCCCTGGTAAATTAAAGATTGCCATTTCTTGGTCCCCCATTGCTCTAGAACTGCAGAATGTCAGAATATCAGCCATTATAATGCCGGCTGGTCGTTAGAAACTTCTGAAAGCATCTACAACATTTTTGGCGGCTCATAAAACTATCTGGGCCAACTGAAACATACACTACAGCTGAGATAATATTAACAAAAACCTGAGTAAGGGCACCATCTCTTTTCAGCAATGTGCAAAAAGCCAAAGAAGCAGATTTGCTTTCTTTCCCAGGAAGAATGACGTCACCAAATTTTCAGTAAGCCCCACTTACTCCCAGCAATGATGACTTCCTAAATCATTACACGCAAGAATGTTTTTTATGAATATCTACAGCAGTGTGTATTGACTAACCTAATTTACTGACTACCTATATTACCTGTCAACAAACATAAGCTAACTAACTTCAGAAGGATTATTCAGAATAATTGACATGCAGAATGTGAATATTTGTCCTTGTAAGTTCACACAAAACATTTTTGCAGTGCGTTTCTCTATAACCCTTTGAGGATGATGAATCAATAATGGAAAATAAATGCATTTTCAGTCACTGTCCATCGCTTACTCCGGAAAGTCCTCTCTCTTTCAATCAATTTATTTTGCTGACATCACAAAAAAAGCAGCCTGGAAGAGCTCAAGGGATTTTTTTTGGCTTCAACTCAAAATCCCATAACATTATTGCCACTAAATCAAAGACAAGGGTGACGCTAACTTCAGACAGCATGCATGGCGCAACAGAATCCTGCAAAATTGTGTTTCCATCACAAACTGCAGGGCTTGCGAACATTTTCAGGGCCAAACGCAGGCCTGAAGCTATTCAGCTGACGTATAGATTTACAAGGAAGAAAAACTATTGCTCCAGTAAAAATTTCCTTCAAGGATTCGCTTTGTCCCCCATAAATATTGTGGCATTTCAGTAATTTCTTTCTTGCCTTTGCCTGTGAATGGCCACATTAATGCTAGCTGGCGAGTATAGCAGGGTCTCTTTAGTTATCAGACCCAGCCTGTTTCTATAAGGACTACACACAGTGCAGTATTGTGTATTTAAAACCCCGAATGGATAGAGATTCTGGACATTTATATTCCGACACAATGAATGAAATCTTTCTTTTCCTACTACCCTTTTTACTCAAAGAATGCATTTCTGAATGTGCATTTATTTGTATACCATTAGACTAACAATATCAATGTATGTAATTACACTGGGGAGTAAAGCCAAGGGGAAGATAGGCCTACTATGTGAGCTGGATCCCTGATATACAGTATAGACACATGCTCAAAAGTTTGGAATCACAGAGGATAGTCACAGAGGATTTATGTTTTTGAAAGAAATTGATACTTTTATTCACAAAGGTAGCATTAAATGGAATAAGAAATACAGCCAATATATTGATAATGTTAAACATTACAATTAGTCTGAATAACCGCTTTTAATTCAATCTTTACATATCTCTGCCCCATTTTCAGCAGCCATTACTACAGCGTACTAGCAACACAGAGCTAACTCATCCTTCAGTAAGCATGCTACTGTGCTCATATGGTGATAGAGAAACCACGCTCATTATATTAAGCACAGCGGAAAACAACTGTGCAGTTAAATATATATTTTAGCTTCATTAATCTCAGTTGCTACACTATCTAGTGCACTGGAATTTCTAAAGAACAATTTTTGTTTAAAAAAGGCCAGAAATAAGCTTTCTCTAAAATCAGTCAATAGACGTTTTGAGAGATGAAGGCTATTCCATGTTTGGAATTCATACATAGACATGCACTACTATCTTGAGAGAAGAGCACAAACTGAACCTAACCACGACAGAAAGAGAAGAGGAAGGCCCAGATGCACAAGAGGACGAGGACATCAGAGAACATCAGAGTCTCTAGTTTGAGAAACAGCTGCCCCACAGGTCCTCAGCTGGCTGCTTCATTGAACAGTACCCGCCACACATCAGTTTCATCTGCAATAGTGAAGAGACCACTCAAAGTTGGCCTTACAGGCCTTATTGGCTTATCCTGGCTTATCACTGTGTTCTTTTGCTCATTTTAATCTTTTCTTATTGTTGGTCAGTTTCAGAAGTGGCTTTTCCTTTGAAACTTTGCCTATAAGGCTAATCACAAGTCATTTAAATGTCTACAATTCCAGCCAAGTAATAAGTAACAATCATGATAAATTTGTTGAAGAAAATGGAGATTGCTCCACTATGAACAGGTTTCTTCCTATGCATTTTTACACAACACATTTCAATTTACAACCCTCTGTTAAAAGTTATATGTGTAACCTCTTTACAGGACATTCTCTACGGAACCATTGCCAGGACATGTTTAATGGCAAAGGGCCCTTCAAATAGACAAGATTCAATAAAGCAAAGATCTCTTTCAGAAACATTTAAGAGTGCAGCAAACAGGACAGTGAAGAACAGTATATTGTCCTTTAAATCCATTGGCTAAGTATATACGTAAATACATAGATTTTTTTTACATGCATCTTTTTTCAAATATTGCCTAGTTAAACAACAACAATGAACAACAAACATTTCCAGTTTGATCCCAAACTTCTGACAATTTCTATAGCGATTTTACAACAGATTGATAGGCCAGAGCACAGATTCGTTCTTGATTAATATGAAGTGCGTTCATGGTTTATGGGTGCAGGGTATTTAGCATCCACACAACCTCCATAAACTAACCTCGTTTGAGATGTTTCCCTTTCCCTCCATGCATATGAATGAGAGGAAATGTGTTGATCCAGTTGCACCTGATTTGTGATAGTGCATCTCAGGGCATGCCTTGATATCTTACACTGCCACAGCTCCAGATCATATGAATACATCCTGTTTCCTCATGTCAGAGTCCCCTGTTTCCTTAAAATTTAACCTTTGTGTAAGACACACATATTCTGTGCATGCCAACTTTATGGTCTTGGTGGGTACCCTTCTTAAAAAGAAGCTCCTCATGTTTTAGCTTGTATGTGGCCTAAACCGTCCTGTACTGGAGGTGGTTTAAATTCTGCTTGTGGATATACTCCATGTCTGGATGCTGATACACATATTTGCGAGAAAGGATCTCATTTTGTCCTCTGAAACAAGCCACATTCATTAAGTAATTAGTACTGCCACTGAGCTCCGCTCAGCTAGGCAGTGGGAGATTTGCCACTCTTTGCATCTGATCTCTTGCAGATTTTCAGCATATCTCATGCAATATATGGATGGTCTTTAGTGAAGTAAAATCTTAGCTGCATAGCTAGAATGGAAAACAAGATCTTCACTCAGTGCACAGGAGGGGGCAGCCTGGGAACTACACTCAGTGAGCACTTTATTAGGTATGTATTTTTATTTTTACTTCTGCTGCAGTAGAGGTTTTTCTTTTTGCCTGCAGAACAGCTGCTCACTGGATGTTTTTTGTTGTTCCCACCATTCTCTGCAAACTCTAGAGACTGTTGTGCATGAATATCCTAGGAGATCAGCAGTTTCTGAGATACTCCAACCACCCTGTTACCAATATTCCAGTCACTTAGATCACATTTCTTCCCCATTCTGACATTTGGTCTGAAAACCAGCTGTACCTCTTGACCATGTCTGCATGCTTTTATGAATTTAGTTGCTGCCACATGATTGGCTGATTAAATATTTGCATTAACAAGCTGGTGTACAGGTGTACCTACTAAAGGGTTCACCGAGTGTAAACCTTCAGTGTTCTTCTGTTTCAACAATCATATGGAATCGATGGCCAGGGAAGTTCTCCCTCACTTGAAAAAGGATTCCTTTGTTCAATGAAGGGTTTGGCCAATGGCCAAAAACATTTCCTTCTCATTCATATGCATGATGAGGAAAGGGAAACATCTCAAATGAGGTTAGTTTATAGAGGGTGCATGAATGCTAAATATCCAGCACCCATAAACTATGAACGCACTCCATATTCATCGAGAACAGAGTTATGCTCTGGCCTATCAATCTGCTGTAAAATTGCCATAAAAAAATGAAGTTTGGGATCAAAGAGGAAATGCTGATCTGTTATATTCAAAAGGACTGATATGGAGTAACTGTTTGATGCCTTTATACAAGACTCTCCACATGCTGCAATGCAGTGGCTGTTTAACAAGGTAGCACACGGCTGTATTTCCAAAGAGATGTAATACACTGTATCATCAACACCCGCCACCCACCATACACACCATACTACGCTAGTGGCATGCAACTCATTCACTCTTACTCGCCACTCTGGCCTTCTGCAGCATTGTCTATTTAAAAAAATGATGGTAGTTTACAAAAGCCATCTGAAATAATTTGAAGTCATAAATAATTCAAATAATTTGCGGTGATACTGCATGAAACTACAACTCCCATGAGTTGCACACTTTGCCCTCTCGCTCAAGCTTCCTCTGTGGGGGAAGGTGAACTAGGCCGAAATCAACCAACGGCCCAACACGGTGCTGCATATGAATGTCCTCACAGTGCTCGCTTAGTGACACTCTTCCAGAGCAGAGCGTAGATTCAGATAAGTGCAATTTTCAGATGCAAAACTGATCCCATCAACATTACTTAAAATTATGGATAGGCCTACATGTGCTCTACATGCACATTAGTTCTCTGCACTGACACGTGGGAGAATATTTATGGCAAAGATCTACAATGCACACATTCAGCTAGAAACACAAACACACTTTATTCCGGTTAGATACCTGAGCAGTTAAATTACCTATTATATGACTTCTTTGCCAGGTGAAAATGGCTGGTGGCCACATTGGCTGGTGAGCCAAGAAGTCAATATAATAAGCCGTGCATATCATGTATTATCACGTGGGAAAAAAACTGTTCACGAGTGATGTATTATCTAAGTTAATTATGTCACTTTTGGTTTATTCCAGCTACCAATTAATGGTAATTAACCAGCTTGCATATGACAGGCTAATCAATGTATAACTGCTGTTGCTGACCCACAGGGTAGTTTTACAGCTCTCCTTTCAGTTTTATGAGCAGGGCAAATGTCTTTTAATCAAGACGAAAAACATGTTGCAGCCTACTCTCCCGTGCACCCCGCTGGCTGGACCACTTTCACTCAGGTGTCCAGCGCCTGTTGGGTTCTCACTGCTGGCAATTACACGGTGCGCGGAGAAACCCCGACTGACGCAGCGTCATAATTAACTGGGTATGGGAGCATAACAAGTTATGCCTTCCCCTTCTCGCGGCGCAGCAGAGTAATTGGCCCCTCCATATGTGATACTGTAAAACTGCGAAACAAAGGGTTCCCACAGGGCTAGTCACTGACCCTCTCTGACCCCTCACAACAATGGCAGACAGGAAGCATTTACATATGCCCGCTCTTCCCAAGAGCTTGTCCAGCAGTTCAGCGAACTGCGCCATCAACCACAGCTCCAGCTAACAGCCGCCATCGCCAATGAATATGAGAGACAGAGAGAAAGTGCGAGAGAGACAGACCCCTCCACATACAGTGCCCTGGGTGCCATATGTCCGATGCACAGAGAGGGTACGTTTTCCCAGTTTGCATGAAGAGAAAATATTTTCTGAATCACTATCGACTGAGATCATCCCTGTGATTTGGTAAAACTGTGTAATAATGAAGTTAAAAACAAACCGTTCAGAAGCCGAGAATAAGTATATAATTGCTAACAATAATTATGATATTCATTTATGAAATCCCTCTTTCCCTGACCAATACTTGAGAAAAAAATAAAATAATTTGAAAATGTTTTCATTGCAGCATGTTTTCATCATTCAAGACACTTGTGTTATGTAAAATAAATTACAATATGAAAATCTTTTTTTCTGCCAGGTCTTAGGGGGATATATGTGCTAAATGCAAGAGGAACAGGAAAAATTAAGTGAGTGTACAAACGCTTTGTTAATGTTTGATTTATGCATCAGTAAATACGGGCTAATCTCGAAAACATATTGAGAAGCTTCCTGATGCTTGACACATAGTACAGTATAAATGCTTATAGCTTCTTATGTACAGTCAACAACACATTATGGTTGAAGAGAATAAATTGATGTAAACCATTAATTATTTAGTAGAACAAGAGTGTGGGTTTGGTCCAAAAGACGAACATTGTGGGAATAAACTACATTGTGTGTACAGTTTTTAAAGTTTATTTAAAACTTATTTAACCATCTGCCCTATTTAGATACAAAAATTTGTTATGAGACATCCTTGAACATAAATAAAACTAGCTTTATATTCAAATAGCACATCTGTTTCACCGCGTGTAGCAACTGTACAGTGTTTAATGTAGTTGGTATCGAGCATGGTATCATTCTTCATTTATTTGTTTGTGTTTATTAGAGACACAACATAAACAGTATCTCATTTACTAAGTGCCCATTCATGTTTTAGGAATACTAATGTTAAATAAAATGAAGCACCATGGTTAAGGAACTGGCCTTTCTAACTTAAAGTTACAACTAGTTAAAATTTATATTAGTACACTTGCTATTTAAGCTATCAGGCACTAATGCAACTATCTGGTGACCTAGAAATATAAACTGCCCTGCATAAGGGCTCATCAATAATGTAATTTACAGCATTAACACAATTTACACAATAAGTGCCTCATCTTTACTGTCTCCAGAGAGTTAATATTGTGATTAATTTTGTGCATATCAATTACCCATGATTCTGTAACAATCTAACATATGAGGTTACTAAAATGTATCACATCAAACCAGGAAACAAAGAAAAATGCTTTAAACTGATTTAGGATGATAAGTATTGCCCTAAAAGTAAATATTGATCACTCTGCCCTATTTTCAGCAATCTAGCCAGCCACAATTAATTGAAACATTCATTACACTCAGTCTGAGCACCAAACTCCGAAATGAGAAGGAGCTGAAACACAGAATAGATTTAGCAACACACAGAGCAGAGCGACGAAGCAGTACATGGCTGGAACAAGTGTTAATTGCTCCCGGAGTTCATTCCCTCTCACAAAAATGCAGTTTAAAGGCAGATAATCTAATTTCAATTGACAGCGGCCCGGCCCGAACTGCTCATTTGGCGGTGGTGGAGGGAGGGTCTCCCCGAGGTGTGGGCCCGGAGCAGATGGGCCTCTGGCGGCCGCACGGGCCCTGCCAGGCGGGGACAGAGGCAGGGGCGCTGGGGGTTGGTCCAGGTGGTAACCGCCCCTCCAGACCAGCTGGACGCCTCAGAGCATCGATTCACTCTCCACCACCGCTTTGCATTTCAATACAGCAACAAATGATGCACTGCAGCCCAGTCTATCGCACTAAGAGAGCCGAGATCATTATGAAGCGCGTTTTATTGGGTCTGGAATTATATTGGGACTTAATTATGTCACTTAACTTGTTGGTCTTCATCACTTTACAAAATGAAACAATGACACCCCTTTTGACAGATCTCATCAGACTTCAAAATTAACTATGAAACTACAGAACTTATTATGTATTATGGACAAATGTATTTCAGCGGCATTACTAAATACATTAAGTTATTTGTTTATGATGCTCTAAACAACATGCAAGTGGCAGATATTTAAATATTAAATTGTGCACATCAAAACACAAAGTAATCTGGAATAATTATGGAGAATAATTCATGGAGAAGACCTCCTGTCTGAAGAGTATTGCATTATCAATTTGTGTCAAGAGTGTGTGATTTTTCTTTTTTGAATATTTGTTCTAATATTTTCATTGAATATTCAAATTTAAATTTAAATGAAACGGAGACAAAAGGACACGACATGGGAAATTGATGTATTATTATTATTATTATTATAATAATTGTTATTAATAAGAATTCTGGTTCATATTCAAAACATCTGCATTCCAACTTTAGCATTGTGATATATACTCACAGAGCACTTTATTAGGAACACCTGTACACCTACTTATTCAGGTGATTATCTAATTAGCCAATCATGTGGCAGCAGTGCAATGTATAAAATCATGCAGATACGGGTCTGGAGCTTCAGGTAATGTTCACATCAACCATCAGAATGGGGAAAATATTTGATCTAAGTGACCGTGGGATGATTGTTGGTGCCAGACAGGGTGTTTTGATTATCTCAGAAACTCCTGATCTTGTGGGATTTTCACGCAAAACAGTCTCTAGACTTAACAGAGAATGGTGTGAAAAACTAAAAAAAACATCCAGTGAGCAGCAGTTCTGTGGGCAGAAACACCTTGTTAATGAGAGATGTCAGAGGAGAATGGTCAGACTGGTCAAAGCTGACAGGAAGGTGACAGTAACGCAAATACAACATTACCACGCATTACAACAGAATGCAGAAGAGCATCTCTGAGCACAGAACAAGACACACAGATAGGCTACAGCAGCAGAAGACTTAAGTCTACAAAATAGGTCTAATAAATACCTAACACAGTGCTCACTGAGTGTATATTGGAAAAGATGGAAAGTAAAACGTTAAACTAATTTCAGTACCATGTTTTTAACTGGACAAAAGATAGGCCCCAACCTTAGTTCCATAATGTACTGCTCCAGACACTTCCGTATAGGAAAGGATGTTTCCCTGCAGTCGAGTAAGAGGTGAGACAGCTGTGCTAGCGAACAGCTTGCCAGTCAGCCTCTAATACAGTAGAGAGTTGGGATAATTGAAGCCTCTTGTATTTTTACACTCTATTAGGGTCAGAGAGTTCCTAAGTGACCCAATACAGGCCAACAGCTGACAAAGCCCTGTTCTAATTGTGATTAATTAGATTTTTCCCCTGTCAAACCGGGGTCACGTCACCCTTATTGTCCCACTCCCGACGCTGCCCATGATGGGGGAGGAATCAGGAGAGCAGGAGAGGGGGGAACAGCTGCTGACCGAGGAGTGTTTTCTGATTCCCATGAAGCCCCTGGGTCTTTCACCTCCTCTGCACAGAACACAGGGAACACCTACCCGCAACACACAACACGCAACGCACACGCATACGCACATGCACACATACAACAAAGAAAGCACATTCGCACACCCACATGTCCCAGGATCAGTTCTGGGACATTTGACTGGAGTTTGTAAGTCAGGACCTTTGCGCTGTTGAATCTGCATTTCATTTGGGTTCAATTTTTACAAGGCACTGTGATAAAACCATTCAGAATAACAGAACGGTTCAAACATCAAACCTCTGGACCATATAATAAATGTGAATAGTAAAATCTGAATCCAAGTTTCCATGCTTTGCTTAATATTTTATTTAAAACCAATATGCATAGCAATAGCTTCCTAGAATCACATTTCTCTACCTCCTGTGGCTGAAAGGTAATGAGTAATAAATATGTAAAAAATAATATTTATCAAAGTGAATTTTTTTCTGAAGTACTTTCCGTATGTTACTCTGCACTATGGTAACAGCACATTGTCTTGATATTAGCATTTTGTTCACATGTTAGTAATATGAGTATTGAGATTTAATGTGTGTTCATTTTTTGGACAGTATGTGATACTAAGCAATTAACCTATTACAGAAAGCCCATGCTATTTAAACTCTGTTATTTCATTTCATTTCATATTTCATGCAGAAATGCACACAAAACATTTCTTAGTTAATATTCCATTGTATAACTGTGTTTATCATGTATGGAAACAAGACTGATGACTTGGAGATGAATCGAAGATGAATCAAACCCCCTCCGGTTAAAAGTGTTTGCAAAATGCCTAAATGTAAACGGTATAGGCTAACAAAAAATGGAAATGGAAGAGGTGAAACCATTTCATGACCAATGTTGAGGCATTGTTTTCATCACACATTATATGAAAGAAAAGCAAGAAAAGATTCCTGTGACATCAGGTCACTAAACAATCTGTTCGTCTGGCAAAGTATCTCCATCTCACGTCAGGCAGCTTACTTGATGCTTTCTGATGTTGTCCAGTGCTGTGTAACAGCACCCTCTGGTGTAAATATCTCTAACTACAACAGGTTAACGACTCCGGTCGCCGGCTAGCCAAACACTGTGGGCCTAGGCTACAATAGATTTCCTAGTTATCTTCAGACCAAACCTCCCAATATAGGCCTATAAATTATTTTAAATGTAAGGTTCCACTCAGACAAAATGCACTCAGATATAAATGCAAATACTAAATTTATACCAGAAACAAACCCCACACTAGTGTGTACGGTGCTACTGCAGCCTATGCAATCAAAACGTAGGCTCGTGCTAAGTTCTTTAGAAAGAAAAGCGAGGAAGAAATATTTCACATTTACCTTGATGCAATCGCAACAATCATACATTGCGCGTTCACTGTTTGGATTTGTGGGCTTTGCTTGTCATGACGCATAGATTTGCGTTGATTTTGTTTGCTCTCGTAACCAATTTTCTGGATCAACGCTGCCATTGGCAACTGGCGTCTTTGCAGTCACCCCCTGCGCTTCATACGAGTAATACATAAATGCTTTGGTACCTGACGACGGACACACCTGGCGTACAGTTTCTGACAGGCTGCTTCATGCAGAGGAACTCACTGCCCCAGACCGCATTCTGAACATGTAATGACGCAAAGCTGCGATGACTCAGCATCGCCTGAATGAAGTGCACAGCCTTCTTGAGAAACAGTCGTTACTCTGCCACTACCGCTTTAATTATCCTATTCAATTATCCTATTCAGACCCAGTTAACTAATGAGATGGCCGGCCACGCTTTATTTTTAATGGCTGGCCATGGTGTGGTAGCTCCGAAGCCTCTGTCCCTATAGTTCAAGTATTCATTAAAACGGGCTTTTAAAAGACGCAAATGTATTTCTTTGTCGATTAATTTAATTGACTTTACCTGGTGCTGTTGCTCTTCTTCGCAAGAACCTGTAATTCAGTCGATATTTGCTTTATTCTTTTTCCTCCGTCAAGAAAACAGGGTTTAAAATGTTTTTCACTGTGAACCACTTGACTTACCCTGATGATAGGTTTTATGTGAAATGAGTATTACGATCCCTGGTGCACCGTTGCTGCTTCGTATATTAGTCTCACCATAAGTGTATTCATCAATTCCACCCTAAATCTGACACAGGAAGGTGCTGTTAGCTTTGGGCGTTTTCCTTGACCACTCCTTTTAGCCGGTATAGGCTACGTCCACTGAACAGCAGGTAGGTAAAATGTTATTAGCTGCATTTCAATACGAGAAGACAGAATGCTCCAATTAAACTTGAGGTTTCAGAGTAGGGGTGGATCACATGAAAAGATCTTACCTCTCCTCCTTGCATAAAAAAATCCTATGTTCTAATTTTTGAAGTCACCTTGGAATAATCCCAACCCCAGGACTCCAGTTCAGCCACTTTCCATAACATTTGATCCGATTCTCTGAGGGACTGAGATTATTGGATTTTTACTCTCTCGGGTTCCATTGCATACGGGACGTTAATTTCCAAAGCAATGGACAGAATGCCATAGTTCCATGCCAGTGCACATCAGCCACACTGAAGGCTTTGAGGCTCATACCATTTAAAACAGTGTGTCCTTTAAACCCGTGGTCACACAGCAGTGACATACTATCATCAAATCAGGAACTTGGATCCAAAGTCAGCCCTGGTTTTTCCTTTCTCCCAGGTAATTAGAGGAACAATTAGTGCTACTGATTAGCCAGACTGACTTCACACCTGACTCCCAGGTAAAGGGAGGGTGGAAAATGAGCAGTTCTCGGACCACGAGGACCGTGATTTGATGATCCCTGCCATACAGGGTACCAATATGAAACTTGTATTGTAGAACGGCTAATTTACCTGGTCCTTCAATCATTTTCCATTCAGTCAGAGCAGCTGTATTGGCAAACATGGGGCTGAACATTACCAACTTCTTGCATCATGTACTCAGAAACCCAGGAAAGGTAGAAAAACAAATACGATCCGTTGTTTTAATGTGCTTTTACATGAAAGTTGTGTGATGGCACTGGAATTCATCAGGGATTCAAGTTTTGAAGTGCATATGACCTGTAATTTGAGTGCACTGTCTTTCAATCCCCATCAAAGCACACATTTCTCTCCACATAAAAAACAAAAAAACAAATCAAAATCCACCCCTCTCCACAGGCTTACGCCTGTCTAAGCGCATGACAATCGTATGAGAGTCACACGCACATAATGAACTCCAGGGCGTTTCTACCAAGCGCAAAACTGAAAACCTTTTGAGAATGGGGGACTGTTCTAACATTCAGCTTTACCAGAGAACACGGATCCGCAGCCGCACACTGACATACGGACTTAGTTTGCGGTCATCTCCAAAATGGTGAGGAGATTGTCTCTGAAGAATGAACAGTCCCAAATGTAACAGATATTCTAGGGCAGCAGTTCCATACCCAGGTCACCATACTTTCAGTTTTGGCTTTGACCAATATGCTCAGACAGCTCAATGATCATCACAGCATAAAGTGGAAAACATTTGCAAAAAACATGGCAAAATTACTGGCAGTCATCCAAGTACCTACACCAAACAGGGCGGCTCCCAAAGAAGCCATGAGGTCAAGATACTACTTCCACCTGATAAGCCTACCACGTCACCATCAACCTACAGTAACTGGAACACAGTACCCAGTGTGCAATAGAAGGGCTCTAGACGTCACAATTCTAGGTTGAGAGGCTTTGACAAACTAATTTAACCTCAATATAGTTCAGGTTTTACTCAGATATAGCCTGGCTATGTCCTAGTTACCTAGAAAATGTAGCAAGCCAAATGTAGCCAAGTTCACACAGATGGCATTTCACCGACTTTAGCAGACACTACAAAAATGTTCACAAGGCAACCCTGGTGGCAACCCTGGTGCATCTGAAACCAGCCTTGGGTCTCCACCGAGACCATGCCGTTTTGTGCTAAAGCGTATTCTGACATTGCAGC
Source organism: Conger conger (assembly GCF_963514075.1). Classification (NCBI taxonomy): domain Eukaryota; kingdom Metazoa; phylum Chordata; class Actinopteri; order Anguilliformes; family Congridae; genus Conger; species Conger conger. The sequence continues at coordinate 28,875,307 of NC_083773.1, read as the reverse complement.
TCCAGTGCTAACAACAGAGGACAGAGCAGCGAGAGGTTGATGGTCACACGGGAGCAAGAGCTATCGTTAGTCATCTCATGCCCTCCAGAAAGGCTAACTGCCCGTAGCGTCTCACTCTGCTCTCCTCAGAGAGTCGAAGCAGATGGGTGGGCCATTAACCCGGTAGGACGAAAGGAAAGAGATTACAATTAGCACAAAGGACAGAGTAGCTAATATGGGGCGAGAAGACAGCCTTCCTTCCGAAGGCTTGTTGAGCAGCCCCATCAAAAATACATTCACAAGCGTAACACACTAACCACACGAGCGAAAACACCGGTAGAGCACAATTCGTACCTATATGTAATAGCAAAACAAAATGCGCGTCTACCAAATCCAATTCTCCCTATTTCATGGAGAAGTTGCGAGGAGGATCAGACAGAAAAAAAGCAGCATCTTCGACGCAGACTAAACATGCATCAATGCCAGATTAGTATGCAAGGGACTCCTGGGCATAGCCATAGGGCTCTCCTCGGCATAGCCATAGGGCTCTCCTCGGCATAGCCATAGGGCTCTCCTCACCGGTCACTCGCGTGGATGAATATTCGCTACCCTACGAATGAAGAAAGCAGCAGACACACAGGGCAGGTACACTCAATAAGATTATTCATGTTATTTTACAGTCTGCATTTATAACAAATAATAATAAAAAAAGATTAGTAAGATGTACAGTATTGAAATGGTCTGGTCTGCTGCAGAGTCCATCCGTCTGTTGGTCTGTTCGTCCAGGGAGGAGTGGCCAGTGGCTGCAGCTACAGGTGGGGTAGGGGAGGGGAGAAGAGAGGTGGCGGAGAGAGGAGTGGGGGGGGGGATTTCCAAGTCCCGGTTGCACTGGGTAGAGGAAGCAGTGGTCTGTGTGTGTGTGTGTGTGTGTGTGTGTGTGTGTGTGCAGTCGGGGGGGGGGGGGGGGAAGGATGAATGTAAAACTCAGCAGGACTGATCAGGACTCACCAGGGCTAGTGGTGGCTGGATAGAAGCGGAGAAGGGCGGGACGGGGACAACTGGGAGCTCAGTAGGGTTTACTCAAGACTGCATGGCCAAGCAGGGCTGAACAGGGCTTGGGGGGGCAGCAGGGTGAAAGGGGCCTTGGGGGCCCAGCAGGGCTGAATGGGGCTCATGGGGACTAAGCTGAACGAGGCCTACAGGGAATTGAGGCGGGCTCACCAGGGATAACAGGGGGCTGAATGGGGCTGATGGGGGATGAAGGGGGCCAGAGAGGGGCTTAGTTGCTGTAGATCTGTCCCTCTGGTGGCTGGGGAAGCTTCACGTTCTCCTTGCACATCATGAGACGGCGAAGTTCCTGCAGGACTGCTTTGATGGTGTACGAGTTCTGCCACTTAGCCAGCACCGAAACCACCTTGGCATCCACCTACAAGAGCACCACACCCATGAGCACACGAACGCATGCAAACACACATACAATATCAGCATTTCACAGGCCCATCCATGAAAACAAGACACCTGCCCCCTCAGGCCGCATTTACACTGCTGGCTAAGAGTGACCCAATTCCGTTTGCTCACGTGGCACAGATTGGATATGTATTATGAACGTGTAAACAGGAAAATCGTACATGGAAGCGGATATTCTCAGATCCATTTCAGGCCACAAAAACATGTGGAAATAAATCTGTTATTAATCAGATATCATCCAAATGGACAGGTCGGATATTCCGCCATTGCGATCTGCAAGTCATTGAAAATGTAACGATGTTATACTTTATCATTTTAATGACGTACAACGTTACTTTCACATGCACAACTGGCACATACACCCAGGCTCTCCTCTTTCTTCTCCACCTTAAAATGTGACCAATATTTTTCAGACATCTAAACATGCTTAGGAAAGCAATAGATTCGTTTCGGTCTCGTTTGCATCCATATCCACTTATTTCAAGAGTTAAGCAAATGCAAACAAAGGTACGGGATATGGGTGGAAAGCCTGATGAATTGAGGGAAAACGTGCTGGCTTGACTGAAGGAGACGGAGACACTGACCACGCCACTGGAGTTGTGCACGCCATTTAGGTTGATCTTGGTCACAAATCTGACATAGGGCGGCGTGTCGGGGTATCCGGGACCACATTCCACCTTGAGGCTGTACATCCTGTTCTCGTACATTGTCTGTAATCGGGGATGAGGTGGAAGAGAAATGCTCTACTTACCAACTGCAGCATGAGATCTACGCATCATTAAGAGTAGCTTCCTTAATGGATTCTGGGAGACTTGGGAACAAATACTATGCACATGTGCTTGTAGAGTGGTTGAGTATTTTGTCAGTGCACCCCTTCATTTCTGCATGAGAAACCAATGTGTAAGCTCTAAAAGACTAGATAAAGTCATGCTAAGACATTTACTTCATTTATTGAATGCATCCCCACACCCCTCCAATTAGCCTGATGCACCCTGATGGTCAAAATGCCTTGGGTCAGTCTGTTAGTTTTTAAACATGGTTTAAATGACACAATGTGGGTTCTAACCAGAGGCCAGAGGCATGCCCACAAGCCCCAAATGGTTTCTAGTAAACTTGCCATTTTTAGAAATATATTATTGACTGTTGATCGCAAATGCTGTTTCAATCAAATGATAAATGGTAAATCGTTGGCATTTATATAGCGCCTTTATCCAAAGTGCTGTACAATTGATGCTTCTCATTCACCCATTCATACACACACTCAAACACCGACGGCGATTGGCTGGCATGCAAGGCACCGACGAGCTGGTCAGGAGTATTTGGGGGTTAGGCGTCTTGCTCAGGGATTGAACCGGCAACCCTCCGACTGCCATTGCTGCCAACTGCTCTTACTGCCTGAGCCATGTCGTTATTATTAACAATAAGAATTCTGGTTCATATTCAAAACATCTGCATTCTAACTTTAGCATTGTAATATATACTCACAGAGCACTTTATTAGGAACACCTGTACACCTACTCATTCAGGTGATTATCTAATTAGCCAATCAGGTAATGTTCACATCAACCATCAGAATGGGGAAAATATTTGATCTAAGTGACGGTGGGATGATTGTTGGTGCCAGACAGGGTGTTTTGATTATCTCAGAAACTCCTGATCTTGTGGGAATTTCACGCAAAACAGTCTCTAGACTTTACAGAGAATGGTGTGAAAAAAATTGATGCTTCTCATTCACCCATTCATACACACACTCACACCCCGACGGCGATTGGCTGCCATGCAAGGCACCGACCAGCTCGTCAGGAGCATTTGGGGGTTAGGCGTCTTGCTCAGGGACACTTCGACACTCCGACTGCCAGACGACTGCTCTTACTGCCTGAGCCATGTCGCCGATCATGTACTTAATCCAAAGGGAAAACATTAAACTATTTGGAGAATTGCTAATCAGAATACATTCACTTTTAAAATATGCCGTTTATTACAACGCCAATTCCAAACCTGTGCAAAACAGAGGCAATAGATAGTTCTGGACAGGAGGGGTGGATTTCACTACAGTAATTGCATTCTGGGCCAGGTGGTGCAGTAGTCTAGACTCTTTCTGGAAGGTTCTGAATGACCGTATATCTGGGATTTTACAACGCATCGATAAACAGAGCATATGGCTGTTAAAGATCCTGTGTCCTGTGCAACAGCATACTGAAGTCAATGACTTTTCCACTCATGCCAGTTACGGGCAGCTCTCAATTGCCCTGTTGCCGAGCGCTCACCCTCGGGGGGCCGACGATCATCCCTCTCCAGCGCGAGAGCGTCATGTCCTCATCATCCTCCAGACCCCAGCTCACCGTCCCGTCTCCCACGCCTTTCTGCCCTTCCTCCAGCTCCTCAAGCAGCCGGAAGTTACGAGGAACTTGCACGCCTAAACACGCAAGGGACGAGCGTCGTTAGCGTACTGCCAGAGAGAAGAGCATTTATTATTAGGCTAATTTGTTATCAAATTAATTATCCCTGCGTGCAGCACATAATGATACTTGAAATAGTTTGAAAACTACAGCGGACATTTTTCAGTGTCTATCTTTTTACAAAGTCAGCGAAATGACATGCTACACTATCCTATCCTATTAGAGAATTAAAACTAATATGTAAAACAGAACGACTCCTTCCGACGGTCTTTGAACAAGGGAATTAACCCATTACAAACATTTTTTTCCATGTCCAATCTTTTATGCCATTTAGACTATTTGCTTGAGCTCTGAGGAATGCTTTTTTTATTGGAACGTCTCAGGACACACCAGCTTGTCAACTGCAGCGGCTTTCATGCATCTACATGCATCTACATGCATTTTGTCTTCAATTATTTGTGGAGGTTAGCAAGAGCCCTTCTCCAAAATAAAAAAATTCAATAAGCTATGATAATGACAGGCCGCGAATGGATGGCTTCAGAAGGCATTTGCTGTCAGCGCAAGCTCGTTAACCATCGACTGTCGATGAGTGGGCTAGCATAAGCTAATACTGCAGCACTGGCATTCTCGCTAGTTTGCTTGAAAATTCTTAATTTCATTTTGTTATGACAAAGTTAGCAACCGACGTCTACAGTGAACTGCAGCTTTTGAGGAGAAAAGTAAAATAAATACATAAATACCAGTAACTAGATGGCCATCTAGATTGCATAACACTCACTAAAAATGGCAAGCTAGGAATCCAGTTAGCCAGTCAGCTATCGTTGCCCATATGGACACTTGAGTTAACGGCAAATACTTTCCCGAATAGCCAGACAACACCGCTACTGGATGACTTGTTAGCCGAGGCTCAGGATAGCCGAACTAAGCCTTGGTGAACTAACGTCCGCCATGTAAGGCTAGGTTGTTCAATTAAAGTTAGAAGCAAGCAAGCACAATTCCTGGTAGGATGGGCACAATTAGGAGCTAGCTGGCTACAGAATTAGGCACAAGCTTGAGGCAACGTTGAGTGCCTAGATAGCCATCACTAACTAGCTAATGTTAGCTAGCTAGTTATAACAATCAGCTCTGGGTGACATTCTGTAGCTATAGATAGTTAACTATCAAGACGCCAGTGCATGTTACCCAGACAGCAACGACAAGTTGCTGATGTGACGTTAAAGCAAGATATTTATTTCCCATTAAGAAGGACATTTTTAGAAAAGGACATTCCACTAGCTAGCGAGCCACTTCCACAATGTGAGGCAAGTTAACGTTAGCTAGCTAGCAAACGAAAAGAGACAGCGTCTTTGAAATTCCCTCATTGGCGTTAGCTAGCTAAAAAGGCATTGTTTTAAAAAATTTCCCCAATGTACCTGATATTGTTGCTGCAGTAACTATTCAAAATGAACGTATGCAAAACAGTGGCGAACGTTAAATGTTGTTAGATAGCTAGTACGCTATCACATAGCTAGCTCTAGCTAATGTTGTTTGACTGCCGCAATAAGGCACTCAAGACTTCCTCGCTGCCTTACCAACCGCCCACATTTCAATGGTATGGATACAATTCAGAATATAAGGCAGTCCATTGATACCTATCTATTACGGGAATCGCTCATTAATTTATTGTATGCAAGTGAACGCACAGGGTATTGAAGGTTATAATTAATTTTAGTTAATTGTGAAATATACTTTACCTGATGCGGCGGCGGAGACCGCCATCTTGTCGCTTTTCAGCGGGAACGCGCACGCTAATGTTCACCGGTGTTGGGAAGCGTGCCTTTCCACACTCCATTCCAGTCGGTGGCGGTAATGCATCTTTTTGATGTTTTACAGCCGCCATAAGAAACAAAGAAGACGACTTTCTAGAACATTTTTGCTCTATGTTCACTAACTGCTCCTTTGAAATCCATGCTGTTATTACTGCGGCAAATTGCAGTAACGTGATTCAATTCGCCCTTAACAGAAATAAACTTTGCATCTTTGTTTTATAACTAACAATTTATGTATTGGCCAGTACTGCTATAGCAAACCTTTTTGTTTCAGTCGTTGCCTGAAACTGATATTAGCCCATAAAGTCTCCTTTTAGCAAGAAGGTGTTCATGCATTAAACAAAATACATGTCGAAGGTGTATTTACACTTTTAGGGTGTATTTAATATATTTTCCTTATATTTAAAAATAAGATAGAAATCCAATATTTTCAAACTTTGAAGATTGGCAGCAATAAAAGCCATTGCCATTGTGGTGCATTGCCATACATGGCCATTGTGGTGCTTTCTGAAAATGTTTCTGAAAAACATGACCCATATTGACGAGAAAAAAAGGTTAATAATAAACTCTTGTCACTTTTCAATCTACTTCAAAACATTTAAACATAGTCTCCCTCTCTCTCTCGCACATACGCACACATTTACTTGTCAAACCCTGAATACCATGTTTATTTCCTTTTTTTTTTTTTTTTAACACATATGGCTTAATGTTTTGCAAAAAACAGTTCCTCAGATCAAAATATTGCAGCAGAATACTCCTAACACTCCTACTTCAAGCCCATTAACAGCAGAGCTCTCGGAGTACACCAACAAGTAAGGTCATTTAATTACAACAAATAAATATTAACTGGGCAATATTTACTAACAATAGAACACAGGTTGTCCTGATTTCACAACTTCCAACTACTAAAAGGATCAACTCCTGTTTCAAGTAATTGGTTCAATTAAGGACCATGTTGTGGAGAAGATACCCCAATGTTACTTGCACACACATTTAGAAGAAAAGACAATCTGTAACCTCACAGGTAAAAAAAACAAAAAACATGAAAACAAGGAATGCACTGTCAAAGTCATGTTAAGCTCCTTTAAGATTTAAATTTTAAGACATCACAGTACTCACAGCATGAATCCATTTGCTTGGTATTAAGCTTATTTACTAATTCACATTATGCTCCTCTCCACCTGATACTGAGTTTAACCTTATGCACAGATGCAATTTTGGCTGCTTACAGGCCCTGTTGTGTTTCACTCTGATTTTCCATTGTTTTTCAGAGGCTGAAATAACTAGGCGCATTCAAGGAGAAGATAGCTATTATGTTACATTAGCTAACAGCCTCAAAAACTTAACATTTGTTCCCACCAACTTAAAAAACAATCCTTGGTGAAAATCACTCCTCATTGCATTCATCTTAAGTAAATATAATCATACTTAACCATGACACAAACTACAAGCTTCAGTTTGAAAGATTTCAACAGTAACTGTTACAGGAGAACATAGCAGTGTTCTCCTAGTTGAAAGCACATGCAGGCCGAACAACATATGAAGCTTGGTCACAACATGGTGGTCGTCTGGTAACAAAACCACATGAGATTGTGTTGGGTAGCTGCATAGTAATATTGTGTCACTCAGCAATCACAAGGAAATTATATAGAAGGGTTTGTTCTGTGTGTTTTGTGGAGAGTTACCTGGAAATTTAGCATTTGCAATACTTTACATAACACCTCCTTTCCAAACAGGCATAAATAGCTATTGCTGTGGTAGCTATAAATAACTACATTTAATCACAGAAAGCATGAGCAACTAACTACTGACAAAGATTACCACAAAAGACAGCCACGCCCAACTCGACAAAACAAATATGTGTAATAGCCATTGTAACAGGCTCCTGACATTCTACGCACATACACCTGACAGCTGTAACCTTGTCAGTGATGACTGACTCGGCTCTTTTAGCTGGGCAGGAATGCCATCTTCAACGCTGCTGGTCCGGTCTTTGGAACCGCACAAAAGGCATTGTGAGTTCATATGCCAGGTGCAATGGAGTTCAATATCCCACCAAGCAGGATGTGCTGCCCGAAAGCTACCTGAATGTGGGTAATACAAGACCTATGGCCTTGATTCAATGTAACCAAAGAGTATTTTGTCCTTAAACTTGACAAAAAGGTTTGTTACTTGCACATTATGCTCATTTTAGTGACAAAAATGGTGTGCCAGTGAAAAAAAACAATAATAGTAGTAATCCTGAAAATGAATTTCTTTTTTTTTTTTTTTTTGCAGTTTGACTGGTTTGACCAATTTCTTTGCTCTGCATTTGTGGAACACACATGCAAGGCTGCTTTTAAATCTGTGTATGTGATCACCAGCTGTCCAAGTAAGACCATGAGATGAGAACAAATGTTCAGACCACAAAGGGCTCAGATGTCCTGGAGAAACACAGAGGACTGCAGTTTAGATCCATGTGAGAGATGAGCACCTGGAAGATACCAGTCTGACAGAATGTGTATCCCCCTTTTTTAAATCAAGTGGTGTTGACTCCTTCAGAAGCTACTTAATTCCTTCAAGTTTGATGCATTTCCTTTCTTTTCAAAAAAGGAAATATTCAAAAGGCTCTCTTTTTTTAGTCTTTCTTGAGCTAGATAAACTTTATTTAGCACGACTTGAAAATATATATATATATATATATTTTCTTCCCTGGCACAAGCTGTGGAACGGGAAATAATATTCTGCTTCCAGAATGAATGGAAAAAGACAGGTCTAATTCTAGTGGTTCTGTTAGCAATGTCATCAAGGCAAAGTGCATTATTTTCACACAAAAAAAGCTTGAATTGTCGCTTCAAAACACACTGCTTTTCCAAAGGTTCACTTTTTTCCCCCATAAAGGGATTCTAAAGAACAAGAAAAATGCACTAGTGTATAGTCTGAAAGCATTTCTTTTGCAAGGTAGCTTGAGTCTATTTCGTTAGTGTGAGAGGTTTGAGTTTCATTTTGGCAAGCAGTGTAGGAGATGGGTCTTGGAAGTCTCTGAGGTAGGGGTGCTGCAGGATGGCACCTTTACTTGGTTTTTTGGGCCCATTTCATGTCATCAGCCCTGGGTTTCTCTCCTGTGAGGACCTGGATCAGGTCCTCCAGGTTACGCCAAAAGGAAATCTTTTCCAGCGGGTAGTTCAGCCAGCCTGTAACGCCAGAGGGAAGCATTTTATGGAATAATGTTACAAAACATCAGGTCATGTGAGACACACTCAACTGTTCATTCTTTGTCCACTTAAATGGGTCCTGCAAACACTGAATAATGTGGCAGTTAAACAACAATAAAATAGGAGCCCTTTGAGCTTGACTGGGGGGGTTAGGAAACACTCAGACGCACGCTGGTTGCCATGGGAAGCTGACCTGTGGTTATGCAGAAATAGGTCTCGTGTGGGGTAACGTGGTGGATGCGATGGTGCTTGCGAGGCAGGATGATGTGACAGTCTTGGAGGAAGGTGACCCAGCAGGGCAGGCCAAAGTAGGTGTGCGACCACTTGTGTATCTGGTTGGTCAGCGTGACGAAGATAGCCAGGGCAAAGATATAGCAGTGCCAGGGATAGCTATGATACAGCTCCACTACAGGGGGAGGGAGACATTCAAAGGTGAAAGTAACTTATTTTTGTTCTACATAAATTATCATTTCAACAGGAATTCTGGGGAACACATTTATTTTAAATATATTTAAATTTGCTAGTATATTTTAACAAAAGTAATTACAGCTTAAGTTCTAAACATTAGAAAATGCAACATTAATTATACAAACCACCCTACATGATCACTGCAAATGCTGACAATTAAAACATATATAATATTTCTGTCTTTTGTGCTGTTTATTGAATAACTGTGTATGAGAGATCTCTTTCTCATGTTTATAGACACTTCATTACAGTGCTGTGCTTGCATCGTTCAGTGTTCAAAAATCGAAATGTGTTCAGTGACTGCTCACCAGAGGAGAGTGTGAAGAATTTGAAGGCCATGTTTGCCAAAGGTATCAGGGTCAACATACAGTTGTCTCCATTGGTCTCAATGAAGTCGTGACGGGTGATGGCAGTGGGGTCAATATGGTGTTCCCTGAAGGGCCTTATAAAAGCCTGACAGAGGAGAAGATATGCCAAGGAGTTATGAGAGGAGAGGAGAGGTAACCAATCAAACAGACAGCCCCCATGGGTGACACCATAGGGAGGAGGAAGTCACCATGGTGGAAAACAAGGAAAGGAAGAGTTTCTGCACCTTCCCAAAGATGGGCAAGTCCACAGATCCCCAGGTGTCAGCTCCCCAGTGGACTGCCCCAGAGGCAAAGTCTGCCGTCAGAATACCTGCAACTGAAGCAAAAACGAAAGCTATCCACAAAATAATTTGCACCAGAAATAGACGCAACCCGCAACACCACATTTTAATATTTATTATTATTATTATTATTATTATTATTATTATTATTAGCATTGTGTGCGCAAAAGAGGAGCAGCACCCACCTATTCCCAGCAAAATGTACCAAATGTGACTCAGATGAAAGTTCAAAAGGAGGTGATAGAAGTTGAAAGCCATCAGGGAGAAGCAGAGGATGACACTGATCCATTCCTGACACCTCTTTCCTAGAGACAAAAAATAACGGAAACTCTGTTGTGTAATTGCACAAGCCATCTCGTTATAGCTAGCTAAGAAGTAAAAGGTTGGCAAACATTTCGATGTAGATATAGCCTTAAGACAAATTCCCCAGTAGAAAAACTGTTTTGTTAGCCAAATTATCTTAACAGAAGGCCTTCGCTATTATACAAGTGATATCGTATGGAAACCACATAGGTTGGATAGCAGATTGAACCGCATGTTGTCATCACGGAGCAATCAGTCCACAACCAGTATGCTACGATTAACTTACACATTTACATTTTAATTCAAGTTACATAGCTAAACGGTTGTGCTAACTGCTTGAACATGCCTAGCTCACACCGATCTAGACCACAACTCACTCAAAATGTGGCTAGTGGGATGGCTTTAGCCGGCAGCGCTGCAAAGTGAGTAACGTTATGTACATTGAACTCCAAGTTTAATTTATTTCGGTGAAAGTATGCAATCCGCCGAGTTACGCGACGCAAGCCAGGCAATTTGACTTTACCGGCTATCCAAGCTATGGATCACGTTAGAGCCTGAGATCAGAACTGTTTCCAGACCCAGATAGGCTAGCTAGCTAACATTAACGCAGCCAACAGTTATAACAAGATATTCGATTGTTTAAGTAATAGTTAGTTAGTTCGTTCGTTAGTTAGTTAGTTAGTTAGTTAGTAAACGTTACCCCTACTCTGAAATTTCGCAAGGAAAGCACAACATTCCGAGGTGGGTGTGCCGTCTAGAGCACTGAAACATGTTGACAGCTAGACATAACTAGCTAGGTGTATTTTAGTAGCTCACCTGGCGAATATAGATTTGCAAGCTCCCTGGCACCTGCGTGTTGCGGACCCCATCGTGATATGCCCTTTCTCTGGGCCAGATGTCCACACACGTTCCCATTCTCCCTACTCGCCATGTCTACCGCAGGTTAAACCCATACCGGGCGAGAAACAACAGCGGTTCGACATCCGTCAACCACGCCTGCATTCATTGCCAGGCCACGCCCCGTTCATGCAACAAGACCTTTCAGTTCGTCCAATGGCGTTTAGTGGAAAGAAGGCTCATAAACAATTCCACCAATTACACAGAGAATAAGAAAGCGGTCCATTCTGACGACACACTTCTTAGGCCAATCAGAGAAACGTAGCTCCTGCTTGATTTTACTTGGGAGCGTCCTGTCACACCGATATAAACGTACTCGTGGCGTGCTGCAATTTCTACCTGGTGAAATCTACTAGGTGAATGCATAAATACCCTTTAATAAAAGCTGAGAATGTGACTTATCTTAGAGTTATGATGCGTTGTGTGTTCAGAGGTGCTCTTCTACATGCTGCCTTCTCTCTGCCTCTCTGCTGCCTTCGACACTGTGGATCACTCGATCCTCCTGGCCGCCCTGTCAGCAACAGGCATCTGTGGCACAGCCCTGGACTGGATTGAGTCCTACCTCTCTGGTTGCTCCTTCCAGGTTGCCTGGGCTGGTACGGTATTGACACCTCGGCCCCTTGCCACAGGAGTTCCCCAGGGCTCAGTCCTAGGCCCGCTTCTTTTTTCTCTTTACACTCGTTCCCTTGGCCCTGTGATCACTGCACATGGGCTATCCTACTACTGCTATGCGGATGATATCCAACTCTTCATCTCGTTCCCACCATCTGATACACAGGTTTCTGCCCGTATCTCTGCTTGCCTGAGTGACATACAGAGCTGGATGGACAACCACCATCTAAAGCTCAACCCAGGTAAGACTGAAATGATATTCATCCCTGCTAATACCTCTCCCCATCTGGATCTCTCCATTTCCCTCGGGGATACCACACTCACGCCATCACCCAGTGCAAGGAACCTCGGCGTGGTGATGGACAGCAGACTGTCCCTTTCCGAGAACATTGCGGCGGTGACCCGGTCATGCAGGTTCTTCCTATACAACATACGGAGAATCCGCCCCTTTCTCACCCCCTACTCGACCCAGCTCCTGGTCCAAGCGATGGTTCTGTCCCGCCTGGACTACCGCAATTTCCTCTTGGCTGGCCTCCCAGCGTCCGCCATCAGACCCCTCCAACTTATCCAGAATGCAGCAGCTCGTCTGGTCTTCAACCTTCCCAAATAGTCACACGTCACCCCCCTGCTTACTTCCCTCCACTGGCTGCCTGTCATGGCTCGCATCAAATTCAAAACATTGGTGATAGCCTTCCAAGCAGTTAAGGGGTCTTCCCCAGCTTACCTACAAAAAATCATCAGACCCTACACCCCTGCCAGACCTCTTCGTTCAGCCTCCACAGGCCGCTTGGCACCTCCCCCTCTCCAAACCTCCACCTCACACTCACGACTACTGTCTGTTCTGGCTCCAAGGTGGTGGAACAAACTCCCCGTTGAGGTCAGAACTATAGAATCTCTCCCCACCTTCAAGTGCAAACTGAAGACGCACCTCTTCAAGCAGCACCTCTCCCAATCCCTCCCTACCTCCCTGTGAACCTTAATTGTTGTCTTTGTGATTTAAGTTGTGTTTCGGTATTTTTAGTTGGCTAGGTAAGCAGTATTTGGATAGTTAAGTTTGGTCACTTTTGCTTTGTTGTTTGTTTGTTTATTTGTTGTTTAAAAATAAATAAAAATAGGCCCTGGTCCTTATCTTTGTTGTACAGGTAGCAATTGAAATTGTACTTCCCTCTAGGGTCTTTCAGCACACTTATCCCTGGTTATGGGTATGCACTTTGTTGTACGTTGCTCTGGATAAGAGCGTCTGCCAAATGCCAATAAGGTAATGTAATGTACATATCACTGCTGTAATGTGTGGTTATTTGCGTTACTGTCACCTTCCTGACAGTTTTGACCAGTCTGCCCATTCTCCTCCAACGTCCCTCATTAACAAGACGTTTCTGTCGGCAGAACTGCTGCTCACTGGATTTTTTAATTTTTTAATTTATTTTGCTGCAACATTCTTTGCAAACTCTAGATACTTGCATGCGAGATACTCAAACCACCCTGTCTGCCACCAACAATCATTCCAGGGTCAAAGTAATTCAGATCACATTTTTCCCCATTCTGATGGTTGATGTGAACATTAACTGATTCTCCTGAACCATATCTACATGATTGTATGCATTGCACAGCTGCCACACAATTGGCTGATTAGATAATTGCATGAATAAGTAGGTGTAATCAAATAAAAATGTTCCTAATAAAGTGCTCAGTGAGTGAGCTCACTGTATATATCCTTCATCCATTTTGTTTGGGCACTACTATAACCTGTAAGCCCATATTAACAATTAGCTGCTGTATGCATGTCCGTGCGTCTACACGGACATATAAACTATGGCAAGGGTCGGAGCTAGGCAGGCAAGGGATCATGAGGTGAGATGGAGTCTGAAGAACTTCACAAACCTAGCTTCACGGCATAAAACATGTTTGGAATAACCTGAACATCTCTTTGGGTCCCAATGGTCAGTTGATGAATTAAAGTAACTACATTGTCTAGACCAGGGGTCACCAACCTTTTTGAAACTGAGAGCTACTTCATGGGTACTGAGTCATACTAAGGGCTACCAGTTTGTTTTGTCACGCGCACAATACTGACGTTTGAACTAGAGTAGGTCAGAGTTCACCTAAACTTCTAAACTTCATGTATAATAAACATATTTTTAAGATATTGTCATTTTTAAATCTATATAAATGCAAGTGTGATTAAAAAAAAATAGCAACAGAATAAAATTAAATTTTAGATGCAGCTCACTAGTGAGTTGTGCTATTTTTAGAACAGGCCTGCGGGCGACTCATGTGGTCCTTGGGGGCGACCTGGTGCCCGCGGGCACCGTGTTGGTGACCCCTGGTCTAGACTGTACCAAATCCTGTACTCCATTTGAGGCAAGTAGAGCCAGTTCCATCCAATGTTGTGACCACATTGATGCACAAACAGAAGGATATCTTGCTGTAGCTTTCTCTGTCTGCACATTTGTATCACTACAAATGGAAATATGTTTGAATAGGCCTTGCTGAATTTAAACTCTAATAAAGTACATTGTAGTACATTGATTATCTCACTACTTATTTCCTTTGATGAAAATTGACAGACAAGTGCCAGCAACTGAAACAGTTGGCTCCTTCCATTGGTTATTTTTGGCTCATTTTTGGCCACAAAACAAAGGTTTTAGAAAGCATGTGGTTGGCAACCACTTCTCTGTTCAGATTAATTAAATCTACTTTTTTTTTGCATTTGTAATATGAACATTTTAAGTCACAGAATCAGTTTTGAAGAACAATTATATAAACATTTTAATTGGTCTTGATTTAGATGACAGCAGTCTAATTTCCTGGCTAAAAAATGGTGTGCGGCTACAATAAGACTCACTTCACAGCCTCAAACAGTGTGTTTATTTTGTCATGTAAAATCGGGGACAGCAATTTTTTCAATATTTTTCTTTCCCCAATTATAAAAAGAATTACACAAAATATTTATTTTTTCATTATTATATTTTGTAATGCCAGTTTAAGGCTTTATAGTGGGGACAGCTACATCCCAAAAGGAAGCACAGTTTAAATGTTTCTTTTTAACAAGCTGGATTTTATGCCAATATTTCCTGGTGCTGTGCTGAATTAATTGTGCCATTGATCTTAAATACTGCTCCTAGACCACTGGTAGAAAACCATCTACAAAACATTAATGACCCACCTTCCTTTTTTTAACAGAAGATGCAACCAATCTCTGCAATTCTTAAACTATGATCCTTGGGCTCTTTATGGCCTCCCTCACCATCTTCTTCATCATCTGTGGGGACAACGTGCACTTCCGTCCTCTTCCTAACTAGTTTGTAACCATTACATTTTACATTTTACTTACAATGCTAAGTGGTATGTTTAGTCTTGTGTCCATTACCAGACTTGTGGCAGTCAATTACTATCTGCCTCTTCTGAATTGACAGTTATTTGGCTTTTCCCATGTTGGGTGGGTGACAAAGGGATTTTGTTGCATGTGTGTTGCCACATTTTTATACTCTAGTGAAACAGAAAGTCATGGAATGTCACAATAGGTAGATTGTCTATGATTACTGATATTGTGAAAGAATGATTATTTTTGTGTATATTTGCGTGAAACTTCCAACTGTTGAACAGGGCGTCATCCTAATATGTCATATTTGCGGCATTCCTCCGCTAGATGTCAGTATGATCATTTGTTCTGGGAATATATATTTCATTGATAACACAGCACAGACGTTTAGCGTATTACAGCCTTGATGTCTGATGTACACATTTGGCAAGCCAACAGCGTCCGCTGGAGATCCGCAAACGGATTTATATCGAGGGGACTCGAAAGACATGTGGTCCCAAGTATCGTCTCGCTCCAAGGCGCTGAACCTCCAGATACAACAACAGACGCTACTACCCAGAGCTACTTACACAGTTCACTTTATTTTAGACGCACCCCATCTAGTTGGATATTTTCTAAAGCAATTAAGGTTAAGTAGTAACCTGCCAAGAGACTACAGATATAAATTAGCTAGCGAGCTAAATGCACGGATGTGGGCTAAATAAATAAAAACATACATTAGCATTCCTACCAGGAAATCTTAGTCTGAGCTACAAGCGCTTCGCGAAGGCTATAGAAATTGGAGCGTGTTAGCCTACTTCGAGACTTTAAAATCTATAAATTGCTCAGTAGCCTATTATTAGCCTGTTCAGGAACAATCGTTACTTGTTAAGTAATAGGGTAAGATTAGACTATATTTCACATTGATTTGATCACTACCGACTTAGAAACACTGATTTGTTGCTAAACTGGTTAAACACGTCACGCAGCTTCCCAGCCGAAACACCGCCCTCTCGTTATATAAGACGGGCTAAACGAAGCCCGCTGTCAAAATAAATTCTTGAGCTTGAACGTCTAAGCGTATAGCCACACGCACTGAGTAAAGGCGAATTGCGCAATCCCTTAGTTGGGACTGTTGAGTCATTTTGTGTGTGCGCACCGAGAGACTTTATTTTAGTTTTTCCGTCCAACAAGTGGTTTATTAGGGAGCTCTCCCCTTGTTTCCAATGGTCCCGCAAAACGGCGGGTGCTAAGATCCATGGAAGTGGCCGGTTTTTACGAGGGGGATTACCTTAATTTCCACGGCGGTAACAGCACTCACTGTCGCGGTAACAGCACTCACTGTCACAGTATCAACAGGCTTGACAAGCAGCAAGCCGACGTTTCGATGACGGAGCTGGGCATCGCAGAACACGAAAAAGCGATCGACTTTAGCTTCTACCTTGACCCGACTTTTCATTACCAGCAACGGGTATCTCCAGCTGCGCCCGTGGGCCAACCTCGCGGTGAAGACATCTTCTCAGATTTCCTTGCTGAAGAAAACAAGAATAAGCGCACCGCATCCATTCAAAACTACAGAAACCTCTTGACATACAACAATCTAGAATCCAGTCAAAACAGTGACCCTAAAGAATCAGGCATCGTTGACTACCAGGAACTGCAAGAAACCCGAGTTGACACCGTGTTCAGCCCACATATACTCTGCGGCTACCCAAACAGCGGGTTAAAAAAAGAATTGAAAGAAGACGCCAGAATGGACGGCGGTTCTTCTGGCTACGGGATGACATCGTATCTGCAGTACAAGTCGGCCCCAAGTGACAGCCTTGGGAACATTTCTACCGCTTCCTCTTGCAGTTCACCTGGGACACCTGGCCCGCCAGGTCGAAGCAGGTCGCCAGTGCATGGCACGACACCATACGGCAGCAAGGGGAAGAAACAGGTGGACAGAAACAGCAATGAATATAAACAGCGGCGCGAGAGGAACAACGTCGCAGTGAGAAAGAGCAGGGACAAAGCCAAAGTTCGCAACAGCGAGACGCAACTTAAAGTACTAGAGCTGGCGGCAGAGAATGAACGTTTGCAGAAACGCGTGGAACAGCTGTCAAGAGAACTGGCCACCCTGCGAAACTTGCTCGCTGCCACAGGGCAATGCTGACCAGAATCGTCTCGAACAGAATATGGTATTTGTGGGACCTTGAACTCAGGCTGGGACTGTATCACAGGTTCATTGTTCTTTTTACTTTAATCCGAGGTGCAACGTTTACCGTGATATCTTAAAAGGAGCAAATTAATTGTATTATTGAGTGTATGAAAACGAAGCAACTCCTCGTGCATGGATTGCATAGTTTATCATCGCAATATTTGGTGACATGCCACTGTGCCCCGTTATGTTTTGTTTAATCAGTTTTAATATATAGCCTAAACATGGTTTACGGTTAAATTTAGCCTACATTGTCTGTTATTTAATTTTTTTTCAAGCAATAGCTGTGAAGTGTAAATTTATACTGCACGTGTATGATGCAATCCGATGTAACAGTATTGGCAATGCAGTGAAATAATCTATTCAAGATGTGTACACGTTTTTGAATAGTAAATCTAAAATGTTTTAATTAAAATTATTTCTACTTTGTTATATGATTTCCTTCATGCATTCTTCCCATTTTCGCTGCAATGTGTCAGGCACAGTCTGTGCGCTTTCCACTATTACAATTGCTAGTTATGGTTATTCATCCGGTTTCTCTCGGAGTCCTTGTCACCACTGGCTACAACAATGGCACATTATCATTTTGAGGAAATATGTAAGTGAGATATTTAACGAACTGTCAAAGGAAAGACCAAAACAATTTAAATGAAGAAAGAATATCATAGTCTATTGGTGGACTTAGGGGATGGGAGGTTTGTTCACGCACGCATTCCTTGGTTAGGCATCACAATTTACTGAACCCTTGATATAATTCATTTATAAAAACAGGCGAAGAAAGGAATATTTCTGTCACTCTGTCAAATGAAAGGTTCAATAAGTGCATTTCAGCAAAAATATCACAACCCTCTTTGCTTTCATTTTCCGCAGACTGACGAAAAAAATCATCCAGAAAAGACAAAACACTGGTGTGTGTGTGTGTGTGTGTGTGTGTGATAGGCAAAAACAAAACAATCCAAAAAATCTAGCCTATGTATAAAAACGGTATATATGGCCCCTTGATTAAAATGTAGTCGCATGAGCTTGAGTCAACTGATTCAAAGAATTAACTAATCATGGTCTTCAATCAAGACCTTGACAATTACAATCAGGTGTGTTAGCTAACAAATGCTTGGCTCTTTTCGGATAAGGCTACATTTGACACCCCTTGTGCGGTGTTTGTTCTGTTATGGCTGCTAATGAGACTTTAAAAATGTGTCGTAAATCTCAAAATCGTGACGTGAAATGAGATTAACCAATATTAACCATGAAATGGTTATAGTAAATGTAAATGTTACTGGTTAGCTGTGTAAATCAATCCCCCAGCATGTCCTTGATTTCCACTATGCCTGATTTAGATTACAATTGTTTACGGTCTGAAAAACAATACATTAAACTCGAATGCAATCAGTGTCTAATTAAAACACTCCAAAATAGCTAACATTACATAGGCCTATTGGCAAGTATAACGTGTACGGGCACCGACAAACATTTCATTGTTGGTTGTGTGTTAAGAGATCAGACAAGTTTATTGCGCAATATAAAGATATCTCATGCAATCTATAGCCTAAAGAAGGCAATTTGTAAACAGTATTTATTAACAGAACATGCAACACAATTGTTATGTAACCTAGTCTATATGAGTGATCTTAAATCACAGATTACATTTCGAGGTCAAGTGTTTAATTTTAAACACTCAAGTAAAATGCTTCAAAATTCCTACAGATACAATTATTTGAATTATATATCGCGTGACGTGTTGCAATTATTTGACACAAATATGAACTGCGTGTATTGTTACTCCAGTGTCCCAGTCCTCGGGGTTCATGCTATTGACTTGGCCCACTACCTACATTAACAGCGTGACGCTGAGGTCATACTCACTCCTTTTCTGCTTAGTCACAGGAGAAAATCACGTGAACTACACAGCGCTAAACCTTCCCACCAAGAGCAGTTGCGTTACTCTTAAAGTGACAGTCATGCTCTTTAGGCCTGGACTAAGGCTGTGTTCGGAGCTGCATGCATAGCATACTACCCATACTAATTTCAATGAAAATCAACCTGAACTTTAATACTAGTAGTATGTGGTTTCGGACAAACCCTTTGGCAGAAACAATTTGAATTGAACTCCACTGAACCACCACACATACACTCAAAATCCATCTTGTATTTCCATTTAGCAAATGCTCATATACAGAGAAACTCACATATGAATACGTATGAATGCATTCATACACGTTAAGGCAACATACAGTGCTAATACTGAAGTCATCAGGGTTACAACTGAGAGTAGTTGTCAATAAACAGTCTTACTTATTATTACTTGCATTTACAGTGGGCTCCAGAATTATTGGCCCCCAAAATAAATATAGACAAAAATAGCATATTTAAGGTTACTGTTACAGGCATAATCTTTATTTTCCAACATGCATGAAGAAGTGTGTTTATTAATGATTCAATGGAATCAACCAAAGACTTACATAAAATTTAAAAAAAGGATTTCCCCAAAAATCAAGGCGGCACGGATGGTGCAGTGGGTAGCACTGCCGCCTCACAGCAAGGAGGTCCTGGGTTCGAATCCCCGTCGGCCGGGGCCTCTCTGTGCGGAGTTTGCATGTTCTCCCCGTGTCTGCGTGGGTTTCCTCCGGGTACTCTGGTTTCCTCCCACAGTCCAAAGACAGGTTAGGCCGATTAGAGAGTCTAAATTGCTCGTAGGCATGAGTGTGTGAGTGAATGGTGCGTGTGCCCTGCAATGGACTGGCGACCTGTCCAGGGTGTATTCCTGCCTTTTGCCCAATGTATGCTGGGATAGGCTCCAGCCCCCCTGCGATCCTGTTCAGGATAAGCGGGTTCAGATAATGGATGGATGGATGGATGGATTTCCCCAAAAATCAGGTTCCACAATTATTGGCACCTCTGACAAATGACAGCCATGAGTCTTGATATGATTTCTGATAAGTTTAGAGAACACATTTGGAGAGATTTTTACCTCCTTGCAGAAATTTTACCTACCTTATCTACCTACGACCAAGTCACAGCTTCCGAGCAGAGGCAACCAAATTTTCTGCTAAGATTCCCTGGTACAGTATTTCATTCATTGCCGTTGATCTTAAATAGTGCCCCAGGACCACTGGCAGCAAAACATCAATGACCCACCACCATATGTGACAGCTGGTATGGGTGCTATCCTTGTATGCAAATTAGGTGTCATCTGACCATAGCAATCTCTTCCAATCATAGTTACAATGAGGTCTGGCAAACTCCAGATGCTTGGTTTTGTTTAGTCCTTGTGTTTTGTATGAAGAATTCAGTATTCAATATGGAATTTTGTCTAGAATTAGGCTTAATCTCTGTCTGAAAAACTGGCCCATAGTTTTAGATGTAACACAGGTACAGTTAGTAAACCCCTGCAAAATGTTCAGGATTAGGTAATCCAAGGAGTAGCAGTCTGCGGCAGAAAATGGGCTGGAACTCTTAGTTGGGCCAGATAGGATTTTACAAATGTTGAGAGGTTTTTTACTCTAAGGCCCAAGTGTACCAATGCCTAGATTCAGAAGAAACTCTTAAGGGAACAAAAAAAAAAAAAAACCTTAAGCGAAAATTATTTGCTTCAATGATGAAGGTGCATCAATTCATCAATACAAAATGCAACCTCTTTCAAAATTAGCCATGTAACAGAAAGTGAAAGAAAAAGCAAACACTTTCAGTTAACTGTGTAGGCCAATGTTTCTACGGTGTCACAACCTCAGTTTGATTAAAAATAAGATAGTAGTCAGTGGTGTATGAATAATATATTTAAAGAATATAAGAGTGCCCAGTAGTCCCATAAACATTTGTTGCACTCTCAGTCTCACAATGGCAGGCACTGATGTACACTCACTTTATTAGGAACACCTGTACACCTACTTATTCATATGATTATCTAATCCACCAATTGTGTGGCAGCATCGTAAGAGCTTCAGGAGCTTTAGTTAATGTTCACATCAACCATCAGAATGGGGGTGGAATGATTGTTGTTGCCAGACAGGGTGGTTTGAGTATCTTAGAAACTAGTGATCTCCTGAAATATTCACACACAACAGTCTCAAGAGTTTGCAGAGAATGGTACAAAAAACAAAAAACATCCAGTGAGCAGAATTTCTGTGGGCAGAAACACTTTAATTATGCATTAATGAGTGAGGTTTGAGGAAAATGGCCAGACTGGTCAAAGTTGACAGGAAGGTGACAGACATTCCTGTCAGCTTTACAACACACATTACAACAGTGGTATGCAGAAGAGCATCTCTACACACACAACGCATCAAATCTCGAAGTGGATAGGCTACAGCAGCAGAAGACTTAATAAGTCAAAAAAAGCAGTCGAATAAATACCTAATAAAGTGCTCACCAAGTGTATATCATGAGCTGAGAATGAGAATGCATTCTGAGTTCTGTCAGTTAGAACCTTCTAATTCTGAGCTCACGATATGTGGAGTTCCATATGCAGCTGCTACATGCGATGTGTCTAAATAACTCCCCACTGTCAAAATAACACCAGTATAAATATACCATTTACACACACACACACACACACACACACACACACACACACACACACACACTGTTCTCTTATAGTTGCCAAATGCCAGGCATTTGTGTATTAATTTCAGAAAATGTAATACAATAAATGTAGTAAAAATGATGCATGTCAAACTTCAATCACGTTTGATCTTCTCTGTAAACTGACTGTTAATGTTAAAGCAAGTGGCTAAATCATTTGAGTTGAGGCATGACAATCATATTGACTTAGGTAACTTTTGTTTCTATGATAATAGCAGAGTGAACAGGCTTACAGCCATAGAATCGTAAGGCTAATAATAGATTGAGCTGGTCATGCAGGGTCCCTATTCATAATAAGACAGGCAAAGCTGAGTGGAAACTTAATACAATAGAGAAAAAAGAATGTATTCATCATAAGCTCTGTGCATTTGTTTCAACCTGTGTAATCCTCACACCTTCTTGCTATAGTCCCCCATTGCAGCACACAATACATGTTTTGGAACCCTTGGAACATCATGTGACAATTTAAAGCTTCCTGTCTGCCTGCTCATCCAGTGTCGCTGATGACATCATTCAAACAGGTCTCGGTGGACGCTGTGTCTGTGTGTGTGCATGTGTGTCGTCACCTCAGAGAAGACCATTCACAGATGTTTCAGTCATGTGTCATTGGTTCATTTGGACATAATTAGCTCATTTTAAGATTTACAATAAAAAATGTACAATAAAAATAAATTTACAATAAAAATGTAATTCTTTTTCTAAAGCCAACACCAGCCTGTTTTTAGATGAAAAAATATTAAAATGTTTAGTTCAGGCAAATTTCACTGATTTCTGCAATCAAAAGATCCCTAAATCTGAGAAATGGATGAATGAGTATTTGAATGTGGAAGAAACTGATGCACTAATTGAACAGATATGCAACACAATTATTACTCAATTCTGGGAATTCAATTGTACCAGACAAGAAATGACATACTCTTGACTAGATTACTGTTTCACATTCTTTCAATGAAAATAAGCTTTCTATACTGTGTGCTAAAGGTTTATCTGGGTCAAAGAAGTTTTCCCTCATTCAGATCAGTGCCTATTCCTGGTATGTGGAATTTCATTGGGAGCAGATTTTATAAGCACTGTAACTATGTGGCCTAACTATATGTGTACAAATATGTATGTGACAGTAAAACAGCTTTATAGCTGAAAACATACTGATTTTTGTTGGTTGAGCAGAAAGTCCATCAGAACTTATGATACAGTAATGGGGCAGTAATGGATTTTGAAGACTCACGATGCAGGGACTAAAATACTT
Organism: Conger conger; assembly: GCF_963514075.1. Classification (NCBI taxonomy): domain Eukaryota; kingdom Metazoa; phylum Chordata; class Actinopteri; order Anguilliformes; family Congridae; genus Conger; species Conger conger. The sequence goes on along the minus strand of NC_083773.1, from coordinate 28,852,206 downwards.
TGTCTGTGTAAAAAGATAATAATATTCTCTTCCTCCAACATTTTATTGATCCTTTCTCTTAAGTAATATATTGTATGAAAATCTTATCACATCGATTTACGAGGGGATTTTTTCATTCAGACACAATGCAAACAAACCGACCGCACTCTTCATGGTGGTAATTGGTAAATATTACATTACTGCTACTTTACACATTGCTCAACTCTGCCAATATCCTGTAACTGTAAATCTTCACAGTATCACAGGGAAGTAAAAAAAAGTACACCCTGTCCATGCTGAGCCATTGCAAGACCTCTGCAGATAGCACGTTCCGGTCCGAGTGCATTTAAGGCATACAGAGATAGCGATGTGGAGACAATGCCAAACCATGCTACAAATGCTACGTTCATGTTCATCTTAGCTTTTAAATCTTTCATAAGAGCTCCGTGCTGTTGCTTTATTTCCAGTGCATGTCTACACAGTTCAGAAAAGCAATATAGTGCAAAATTGGTGTATAACAAGGGTTACACACCAGTGGTGCCTTAGTTGAAACACTTTACGGTTAAACATCAAACGTTCCAGGTCAGTAATCCCACCCCTGGCCTGTGCTGTGTGTTCACAGATGGTTGTCATTTGGGGGGGACTTCCCACAATGACAAGAGGACTACATTTCTCTGGAAATAAAAGTCCAGCCCCCTTTTTTCTCACAAATTTACTGTCAGTGAAGCACAGCCTGTCGGGAAGCACTCATTGCATCACACCTCACGTGGCCAGCATTAACCGCTTTTAACCTGAAACCCATCAAATGATCTCATTATTTTCACTGTGTCTTAATGAAACACATTTAAAAATTTCACACCCAGGAATGGTGATTGCTATGATCCTCTCAAAACAGGTTTTCAATTATTAGGGACCACTGTTTCTAACAGTCTTTCATGCAAATATTTTGCAACCATTCTTCTTCTTTCTAGGCAATTTCAACAGTTCATTGGATGAGAGACAAAAAAGAAACTCAACGAGAATTTCCCAAATTGCCTCAGCATTGTCCACAGTCTTGAGCTCAGATTGTGAGCTGGTTCTGTTCCAGCTTTCCAGCTGAACTTCAGATGGACCTGGTGATTTGACATTGAATGCAAAAATACAGTTGTGTCTACAGTGGAATTTTGCTATTATTTAACTGTGGTACATTATTTATGAGTACATACACACATAATGATAAAATGTTTTAACCGGGATAAAGTGCTGCATTTCTCAAATACATACCAGAGCAATGGCCATTGGATTTTTCATTTAGGTCAGTTACGTCCATCTATTCTTTTATTACCCCAGGAGCCTTTCAAAACATGTCCTTGGAGTAATAAATAAATAAATATTCCCACAATAACACCGTGCAGGAAGATACACCTACATAATGCAGGAATGATGCAAGATACACCTACGTAAAGCAGGAATGATGCAAGGGGACAAAATTATTTCAATCACTTTTTGTTAGTTTCTCATAGGAAGCCTGGCAGGATTTTTAATGCTTGTATTTCTGAATTTGAGAAACACCAGACAAAGCAGAAAGTATAAACCGTTGTTAAGGTATACGTGCTGCCTATTTCCATTGCATCTGCCACAGCTTTTGCTAAAATGCTGTTGGGCTGCATGCCTGTCTATGTGGACACCGTAATCTCCTAGGATTCTGGACCCAGAGAGCCACTGTAAGAGGGGCAGGAGCGGAGATGTTACAATTTGTGGCAGGTTTCAACATATCATGCAATTTCACTTCTGTTTTTCTTCACCGCTGCCTGGCAAGCGGTCACTGTCAAAACGGAGAAGTCATCACGAGGCCCCGTTGTGAAACTGCAGGCCTTGCGGTTCTTGCACAAGGGAGTCCCAGCCAGCAGAGGAGAAGATGAGAATGCACTGCAATGTGCATGCATATCATACAAACACACACACACACACCAAGTACAGGCTAGGTGCACATGGATATCATACATACACACACACACACACACACACACACACACACCAAGTACAGGCGAAGTGTACCTGCATATCATACAAACACACACACCAAGTACAGGCTAAGTGTACATGCATATCATACAAACACACACACCAAGTACAGGCCAAGTGTGAGGGTGTACATGTCAGGAACAGTCATGCACTAGGAGAGGGCCATTCATCAAAAACAACTCTCAATATTGTCACATGTTTTATTTCACGTCTTTCAATATGAAATAGGTTCTTGTCATTTATTTATTCATTTATTTATTCATTTATTTATTTATTTATTTCTATACTGGTTACATAAAGATGTTGGCAGATTTCCTGCTGTCTATTTCCAATTCAATTTAGTCATTCATTCATTCATTCATTCATTCATTCATTCATTCATTCATTCATTCATTATCCTAACCAGCTTATCCTGAACAGGGTCACACGGGGGCTGGAGCCTATCCCAGCATACATTGGGCGAAAGGCAGGAATACACCCTGGACAGGTCGCCAGTCCATCGCAGGGCACACACACCATTCACTCACACACTCATACCTACGGGCAATTTAGACTATCCAATCAGCCTAACCTGCATGTCTCCCGCGCGGACACGGGAAGAACATACAAACTCCACACAGAGAGGCCCCGGCCGACAGGGATTTGAACCCAGGACCTCCTTGCTGTGAGGTGGCAGTGCTACCCACTGCACCATCCATGCCGCCAAATCATTTTCAGTTCAGTCATTTTTAGAACGGAATTTTAGAACTCTGCATTTTAGACAATGTTGATACTTTAACAAACACAACCAGAATAATTTAATCTTTGCTGAATTATTACTGTGCAATAATTTCAATATTTGTTGAAAATATGTTTAGACATACAAAATCTGGACAGTTTTTTATTTTATTTTAGTCACAGACTTCAACATTACAGCAGCGAAACTATGGAAACTAGCTTTTGCTTGTGCTGTTTCAATGTGAAATGATTACACCAAATGTAACTTTCTAACTATAAACTCCACATAATGGCAATAACTGGTGGAACGTTTGTATGAACAATATAATATAATTGCCTTATATGCAACCAGAATCAGATTAGAGGAACAGAGTGTTCACCTCTTCTAGCATGTCTCCCTGGTTAATCACTAACCATTACATACACATCAGAGGCATTGTGGGACAGTATTAACTCACTATCCAGTAAGTGTTGAAGTATAGACTTAACCAGGGAGGGACACTTATTTTATGTGCAACAGGATACATAAAAATGGTACACTGAACCATGAGGTCACACATCGGTCCTGACCTGAGCTGACCCAGTTATGCTTGACCCAACTAGGACGGATACATGCATGTAACCTACAGCTTAATATAAAACCTTATTCACATTTTTTAAAAGAGAGACCCTCTGGAAGCTGCTCAGACTCTTCGGAGTGCCAGAGAAGTACAGAAACATCATCAGGAACTCCTACGAGGGGATGACCTGCAGGGTGATACAGGGTCAACCCACCGACGCCTTCTAGGTAACAACTGAAGTGAGACAGGGCTGTCTGTTGTCACCATTTTTGTTCCTGCTGGCAATAGTGGCTGGGGCAGCCTGTAGCATAGTGGTTAAGGTGCATGACTGGGACACGCAAGGTCAGTGGTTTGATCCCCGGTGTAGCCACAATAAGTTTCGCACAGCCGTTGGGCACTTGAGCAAGGCCCTTAACCCTGCATTGCTCCAGGGGAGGACTGTCTCCTGCTTAGTCTAATCAACTGTATGTCGCTGTGGATAAGGGTGTCTGCCAAATGCCATTCATGTAATGTAATAGACTGGATCATGAAGCAATCCACAGCAGAGAAACAAAATGGCATACAATGGACATTATGGACGCAGTTAGAAGAACTTGACCTTGCAGATGACCTTGCAGCAGATTCAGGAAAAGACCAGCATCATTGCAGACAACTCTACTCGGATTGGGCTTAATATCCACAGTGGGAAGAGCTAGGAGCTAGGTCAAAATCAATGCTGACAACACATCACCCATCATTCTGGAAGGAGAAGCGTTGGAAGAGGTAAACGACTTCACCTACCTGGGCAGCATTGTCAACAAGCAAGGTGGAACAGATGCTGACGTGAGAACCAGGACTGGCAAGGCCAGAGGAGCCTTTCTCCAACTAAAAAACATCTGGAGCTCAAGAGACCTTTCCATCATAACCAAAATCAGGATCTTAAACACCAACGTGAAGTCAGTCCTACTCTACGGCGCTGAGACCTGGACAACCACTGTCACCACAAGCAATAAACTGCAAGTTTTCTTAAACACCTGTCTGCGAAGAATCCTCCAGATTCGCTGGCCTAACACCATCAGCAATAAAGATTTGTTGCAACGAACACAACAACAGCCAGCAGAGAAACTCTGTAAACCATCCTTGAGCATCACAAGACATAACAATCTCTCTGGTGGAACCCCCAAGGGAGAAGAAAGAGAGGCCAACCACGAAGAACACCTGGTGCCGAGAATCTGATGCCAAGAAGATGACACACCTGGGGACAGCTGGATCAGGATGCTTGGAGAACCCTTGTTGACGGCCTATGCCCCAGAAGGGGTAATAGGTGTAAGTAAGTAAGTACATTGTTTTATTTAATGAGAAAAAGATCTTGTTTATCACAGGCAAAAATGTCTATTTTCTGAACAGAACAGAAATCTGAACAGATTTACTTCATGGAAACCACAATTAACTGCTTCCAGATAAGTGATTCTAGCGAAGTACTAGGTACAGACTCGCCTGAGGGAGGCCTTCCTGGCAGACAGCATTATGAGCCACAAGTTCTGCTTTCCTAGAAAGCTCAAGGAAAAGAGCATTTTTCCCGACCACATCCTGTCAATATTCAATCTGTGAACCTGTAGTCAGGCGGCAAGTAATGTTGTCACTTCACAGCTTCTGGGCCTTGGCTTTGAGAGTGCTTTGTGTACAGGACTTTCCTATGCACCCTGCTTTCCAACTGTATTTAAAAGAGATGGGCATGTTCTGTTATATTTCAGTCACATTTAAATTTGATTGAATGTAGAGCAAAGGGCAAATATTGATTGAATCTGGTAGGCCATGCAGGCAACCTTCAGTCATGTCATGTGTCCAAATTGTCCTGTGTGGATTTTGTGAGGTGTGATCAACTGGTGTCCTGATTAGGTTGTGGCCCCAGCTAGTGCTATTCTGGCTCAAACACCTCTGTAAGATTGTGTACATAATAAATCTCCAGATAAACATATAGGGTGGCTTAGAGAAGCAAAGTAGAAGCTTTGAAAGGGTGTAGCTCTGTGATGCATTGTGAATGACACAATCACTTTGGTCATACAATAATTTCTTTCAATCAGACACAAAGACTTTAGGTTAGGAATATCCAATATAAACACAAAGGGGAAGAGTATAAACTTTGAGTGACCATCCATCCATCCATCCATTATCTGAACCCGCTTATCCTGAACAGGGTCGCAGGGGGGCTGGAGCCTATCCCAGCATACATTGGGCGAAAGGCAGGAATACACCCTGGACAGGTCGCCAGTCCATCGCAGGGCACACACACCATTCACTCACACACTCATACCTACGGGCAATTTAGACTCTCCAATCAGCCTAACCTGCATGTCTTTGGACTGTGGGAGGAAACCGGAGTACCCGGAGGAAACCCACGCAGACACGGGGAGAACATGCAAACTCCGCACAGAGAGGCCCCGGCCGACGGGGATTCGAACCCAGGACCTGTGAGGCGGCAGTGCTACCCACTGCGCCATCCGTGCCACCCTTTGAGTGACCATCTTCTAGAAACATTAAAAATAGGTACAGTGGTTCCCTCCACTGTAGTATGATTCTGCATCTATTAATGTATTTTTGTACTTTCTCTGATACGAAGGTCACACCGATCGATGTTGTCACCAGGGCAAACGTGTCATCCTCATCATTCTCTATTTTTATTATTTATTATACACTACAAATATGAGGTTTGCAAAAAAATAAAATATCTGATTTATATAATTAGTCGGCAAAAGCAACTGCGCACCCCTACCCCCGAGAAAGCTCAAACCACTGTGAAAAGCCATTGCACTCATGCTGACCTACATTTGCACAGACCCTATTAAGGGATTGGCGGAGAAAACAGCACTGTGTCTTTAAGAGCATTTCCTGCTGTTGGCCACACCCTTGCCTGTATTTTTCCCTGCAGTGCTCTGCATGGCCTGTTCCATCCTGCCTTTGACGTCAGTCAGCCATTCATGAGACAGTTTGGGAGTGCCATTACTCACTGGAGACAGCATTCCTCGGCAACGCGCGTAACCCCCGCTCTGCTCCACAACCTCCTCCTCCCGCTACCCCCCCACGCCGGAAACCAAATGCCCCCACAGAAATGCCGTTTACAGTGCACATTCCTTCAGCTTCCCATACAACATTCCGATTCCAGGAAGTCTGTGAATTTCCATAAGGTATTGAACTCCCTCAATCGCAGATCATTGATCACAACCAATTCTTTACGCACAGTATCTTTGCAGTGATTGTGTTGAAGGTCACACATGTTTGGATTAGGCCACCAGACAGAGGGATTTCTTTTTTTAAATTATTACATTTTAAGTTAGTGTTCTAGAACTCAATTACCAGCAGTGATTTTTACATCACTGTTAGAATGTACAACTAACAACATTCTTACACATTAAAGGATTAAGTATCTTTTCTTAACCCTTTGAAGAGGTTTTTAAAATATATATATATTTAAATTCTAAGTCGATATCAATTGCCATAAATAACCAGGAGTCATTACTACATGAGCATTAGACTGATGTAATACTGAACCTCACACCTCATGAGTGCTTAGAGAAGAAATGCTGTACCCTTCTCCCTTTGCACACACCTGCATACTCAAAATCACTGAATGGACTCCCTCTTTCACCTCATTCTATTGGGTGAGTCACTGGTCAGGTGGTGGATTTGTAAAACAGCTGAAGAATGAAGATACGGATGAGGTTTTTCCACTACAACTATTCACTTCCGTATGTGCTTTTGCTGTTTGCTGTTGCTGATAAGATAGATATTCAACATTATACAAAACTTGCTTACTGTCAGTGTCTAAGGACATCAGGACCAAACTATTAAGCCATGGTAAACACATATGGCTTTAAATCTCATAACAGAGATTTCTGTTCCAGCTGACACACCATGACAAGTAATGGTATAAACTGAAAACAGCATAGCCACTGCAAAAATCAGGTCTTTAGATTATTTTACTGAACTGTTCCATTTATTTAGGTGTAAATAAAAATTTAAGTGAGTAACGGGAATTGATTTGGCATGTCACGTGTTGTTCTATGTATTAAAATGGTGATGCAACTGTTGCGTACATTTCCATACTGCAAAACTCTTGTAGTACTTTTGCAGTACGCAACCTGAACAATGTGCTTATGGCTCCCAATGCCTATTATTGCTAGTACAGTACTAAAAGCTTTCCAAAATAATAGCAAATGGACTTCAAATGCCAAATCCAAAGTATTAAATACTACATTCCCAGAAAGTTTAGCATTATGTACAATAAAAATAATAATTTCTGAGTGCTTAGTGCTTATAGTTTGTGAAGAATTTCATCCATTATAAACCTGGCTCTAAATTAAAGGCCACAGCAATTCACCAAAATATATCCAGTTAATACTTTAGACTCAGGTAAAATCCATTGCCTTTTTAAAGGAAGTCTATTATTTTATTGTGTCTGATTTTTATGTTAAAAAAGACTGACTGAGGCAAGTAGATTTCCGTCACCTTCCTTTCCCCTGAAAACATCCTGGTATTAACAGCACGGGTAAAAAGAAATTCCCCAAATAAACACATCCAGAGCACCCTCTTGTGGGAATTTAAAGAAGCACAGCCCTAGTCTAATTGGATTGATTTGATAAAAAATAAATCAGAAGTGGTTTGAAAAAAGTGGAGAAAGACAAAGTATAACCTGGGTCATTTGTCCTTCTTTCAACAACTTAAAATCTCAGGTATGTAGCAGATTTACCCAATAGAGTAGCCAATTCACACAGCTTACATGCCTTCACGTACTGTATAATCCATTCACACAACTGGATATTTACTCAAGCAGTTCCAGATTTAACTTCTCAAGGTCACAACAGCAGTACCAGTAAATGAAACATAATGCCTCAAGCCCCTTCTCTAACCTTTACACTATACTGCTGCCGTAAGCATCCAACAACTTGCAGTGGAGCTTTGGGTATCACATGGTTTTTATTTAAATATTTGGTTATGCATCAAGGACAAAAGACACAAAAGACAAAGACAAACAAGACAAATAAAGAAAGATAGTTAAATATTACCACCCTATAGTTAAATATAGAATAAATATTTAATACATATTTAACAAAAGGAAATGCATCAATGGTCAATGTTTGTGAAAAGAAAACTGAACCATCATTTCAGTCAGCTGGTATTGCAACAACTCACACACTCACAGTGAAACAGATGCATATAGATAAAGCTGTTTTTTAATCAATACAAAATTCAGCAAAACACTTAATAACTCAATAGATACCCAGGAATGGATGGTACAAAGCTGAGTTCAATGTTGGTCCCACTGCGGCACAAACCACCCCTCACCCGCCCCCCTACCACCCGTATGTCACACTTGCAATACCCTACATGTACCATACCACCCCATCCACTGTTGATTTCAAGGTAATCCCTTTCCAACAATAAGAGGATCAGATACAAAAACATAACAACACACATCCCAGCAATGCATGTCTGCGGTTGGTGGGCATTATCATTTGACATCACAGACACTTTCTACACACTGATATGACCATGCTTTAACCAGATGAAGTGGTGGAGGCAGTGGGGATGTCAAACAGGCGAGGGGAGAGGTGCATGAGGCTGCTCTGTCAGTGGAGACTGGCTCTGTAGCAGATGTAGGCTCCGAGGGCCAGGGTGGCACACAGGTACACGGTGGTCAGCAGCGATGCCGCGGGCCCAGCCGGTCTGTCCCCCCTCCTCTGCGGCGGTGGTGTGGGGGAGACGGTGTCGTCCCCCGCCGTGCGGAGCTGGAGCCCCAGGCCCCGGGCACTGGAGGAACGGCTCCGCAACACACGCTCGGGCAGGGAGGAGGAGGCGTCCCACCATGACCTCCCGCACGCACTGCGACACGAGCACAGACGCGCTAGCACAGACGCACAGGCACAGACACACTAACACAGACACACTAGCACAGACACGCTAACACAGATACACGGGCACAGACACACTAACACAGACACACTAGCACAGACACGCTAACACAGATACACGGGCACAGACGCGCTAACACAGACACACTAGCACAGACACACTAACACAGATACACGGGCACAGACGTGCTAGCACAGACGCACTAGCACAGACACGCTAACACAGATACACGGGCACAGACACGCTAACACAGACACGCTAACACAGACACACTAACACAGATACACGGGCACAGACGCGCTAACACAGACACACTAGCACAGACACGCTAACACATATACACGGGCACAGATGCTCTAGCACAGACACGCTAACACAGACACACTAACACAGACACACGAGCACAGACACGCTAACACAGACACACGGGCACAGACGCGCTAGCACAGACACACTAGCACAGACACGCTAACACAGATACACGGGCACAGACGCTCTAGCACAGACACGCTAACACAGACACACTAGCATAGACACACAGGCACACACGCTAACACAGACACACGGGCAGACACACTGGCACAAACACTCTGACACAGACACACAGGCACTGACACACTGGCACAAACACTCTGACACAGACACACAGGCACAGACACGCTAACACAGACACACAGGCACAGACACTCTGACACAGACACACGGGCGCTGACACTCTGACACAGACACACGGGCACTGACACACTGGCACAGACACACAGGCACAGACAAACTAGCACAGACACACTGGCACAGACATGCTGGCACAGACATGCTGACACAAACACACAGGCACAGACACGCTAGCACAGACACACAGGCACAGACACACAGGCACAGACAAACTAGCACAGACACACTAGCACAGACACGCTGGCACAGACACACAGGCACAGACATGCTAGCACAGACAAACGGACATGCAGACACACTGGCACAGACACACTAGCACAGACACACAGGCACAGACATGCTAGCACAGACAAACGGACATGCAGACACACTGGCACAGACATGCTAGCACAGACACACAGGTGCAGACACACAGGCACAGACATGCTAGCACAGACAAACGGACATGCAGACACACAGGCACAGACACTGGCACAGACAAGCTGGCACAGACAAGCTGGCACAGACATGCTGACACAAACACACTGGCACAGACAAGCTGGCACAAACACGCTGGCACAGACATGCTGACACAAACACACTGGCACAGACACACTGGCACAGACACGCTGGCTCCAGCCAAAAATACACCCCACATACCGGCCAGCATTTGCCTCTGTGTGGGACCAGGGACAGGTGGAAAGTCCAGGTTCAGAAAGTAAGCTCTCCTCAGTATATTGCTCCAGTTACCTGGATTTGCTAATTAGCACAATTCTTCACAAGGATGTAGATTGAATTGGTGAAATGAGCTGGCTCAGTTTATGGGTGGAAGAAACACATGGCAAGACCTTTACTTTCTGACCCCTGAACTTCCTCTACGACCAGTGCCATTTGCACTAAAAAAAGACGTCCATCATTGGGCACTTAATATCAGTTGGGCACTTAGTTTCAATTGCTACTGTAGAGGAAATATCTGTTGTATAATTCCTGTTAATTGCACTTCATTGCACCTTTATAGCCAGTCATAAGTCACTGAAAATTGAATGAAGTGTGTGTGGGCTTTTATGACTGCATGGAGTGAGTTATCCCACAAAACAGCAGTCTGCATTCTGAAACACCTCATTTGCATATTTCAACCACTGACCATTGGCCATTCCAACAGCACATACTGCACATTGTCAAATATTCCAATGATGGAAGTCAATAGCACATGAGCATGCTGTCACATAGCCCATCAAATGGCCACAGCATGAGTACACTGCGAGGCATTCCAATCAAATGGCTATATCCTTTGAACAGGCTACCATTATACTCAAATCAAATGTCTATAGAGTACTAAAAGCCCAGTGGTTCACTCAATGGTATTGACGGTACACTGTTGATCACAGCGGTGTGTTTGGATACCTGGGCTCATGAGCTAAATGATCTTCGTCCTCCGTTCCTGAGAAGAAGCCCAGCTCCTCAGAGCCGGCGGATCTGGGAGGTCCGGAGGGAGGGGAAGCTCGCGGGAACGCGAACGGGGCGTCCTCCTCGTCCGAGTCGTTCATGGACTCCTGCCAAGGCGAAGAGGGCACTCCTTCAAACGGGTTTCACCGTCCACACAGTCACACAGCGTCCGCATCTGCGTGGGCGCGACGCCCCCCGGCTCGCCGGATGACACACGGGGCGTGCTGCTGTCTCGCTTCCATCGCTTGGCTTAACGCCTTTCACAACACGTTTCAGCATCGCCCAGCCGCATCGACCCCGTATGCCGAACCTGCCCAGACGGGTGACAAACCGAATCCGTGACACCCCTCCCCAGCTGGAACGGCCATGCTCGATCTTTGACGCACCTGCAGGGAGCGGCGGCGCAGGATGGGCTTGGCGCCCTCCATGATGGCGACGTAGGCGAAGCGGAGCTGCTGAGGGGTCTGGACCAGGTCCATTCGGCACCGCCTCATCTCCAGCAGCACGTCCCGCACACACACCGCCGCAGGGTCCTTCCTCACCGACATCTGAGAGACCGCAGGGAGACCGCTCAAAACGCCAGGTCGATGCCGTGTCCGCCCGTTCAATCGAGCGGCCTCGATAAACGCTTGAAGCGACCTTTTTTTATGCTATGCGCACCACGTTACGTTTAGCTAAATCTTTTTCGTAAGTAGGCATCAATGTATATTGGAAGGATTCCGCTATGGTGTTAGCGCACAGGGTGTCAGTGCTTGTTCCCACGCTCACCAGCAGGAGGCAGTAGTCCACCAGGCAGAACACGCCGGAACGGCCAATTCCCGCGCTGCAGTGCACCACCGCGGGGCCCTGGTCTTCAGACAGACACCCCGACACCCTGATGAAGAGGATGAAGCTGAGGAAGGAGGTGGGGGTCTCGGGCACCCCGAAGTCAGGCCAGGCAGTGTAATGGAAGTGCTTGACATATCGCACCTCCTCAGTCTAGGGAAAAACACGACACTCCATTTTAATAGTCATGCATTTTTACAGTTTACAGGAAGAAACTGAGGTTTTGTACTGCATAGCTACAGCCTGATCTGATTTGATAGGCTGAGACAGGATATTATACATTTTCTCTTTCTGAGCAATGTACAAAGGCATATATATATATGCTTTTGCATTTATACACTTAAGTATAACAATGCGTTTTAATTCCAAATACAACTCAAATGAAAGCAGCCCCACATCTAGGCCCCTAGAGCAACAGAAAATTCACTTCTCAGAAGATGTTAAGTTAGAACAGCAGGCTCTGTTTGGCGGGAGTTTGTTTTGCAAAGGCTCTCACGCATACATGAACATTTAAACACATTCAAAGACGATAGAACATCAAGTGAGAAAAGGAAAAAGCAAGCGAACACGGCGAGCTGGCGATACACGCTACCGCAGTACCGTCATGTTCTCCAGCTCCAGGTGTCGTATGATGTAGTTGGCTTTCTCGTCCTCCCTGACCAGGGTGAGCCTGAACCCTGTGTCCTTGAACACCAGCTCCCTGATCTCCGGAGGAGGCCAGTACTGAGTGCACTTCACCTGGTCGGGTTGAGAACACCCTCACACTACAGACTGCTAACTCCCCGCCTTATGAAGTCGTACTGCATTTCACACTCTGACAAACTGTAGTAAGAACACTGATGCTGTGGCACAATCCAATTTATGAGAAGAACAGATTGAAAAAGAATGACAGGCCAGAGAAGATTTATGAAATTAAACTAGCAATAAATGACCATGAAACAACACAAAATGTTAGGAATGTTTGTATTGCAGTACAAACAATAATTAAAATTTAATGTTGAGATATTGGGAAAGAGAGGGTAGGTACAAACATAAGACCATACTAAACCTTTTTAAGAAAGATGCAGGTCATCAGTAAAAGTCTCTAAATATTGAAAATATCCTTCATCACATTCAAGAGCTGTCTGGGCCAATTTAACACGTACACTTAAACTAAAAACCCCAGAAAGTAAACTATCACTTTAAGTCTTTCCTTGTAGCTTCTAAATGTCACAGCTGGTACTCACAGAGCCCAGCTCAATGATGCGGTTCAACATGACCACACCAGCAGATCTCTGCTCCCACACCATCTGCCAGAAGTGACCGGAGGTGGAGGGCAGTGGACCCTGTGGGGGACCAGGAAAGCAGCATGATGCTTGTCCTGTGTTTGTATCACAGATCACTCTTATATCACCTACTGCTTTTGTGCTACTGTTTGAACATCTTATTTTATTGCCGTGCCACATTTTATATGATTTATACTATTATTACTACTACTAAAACTAAAACTACTACTACTACTACTACTACTACTACTACTACTACTACTATCCAAATGTGCTTAGGAATCTAAATTACATTTTTACTTTTGTTGGTGCTCTTATACGAGTGTTTAGTCTAGTGATTTGACATCTGTTTTTCAGGGATTATGCTCAGTGAAATACTCCCTCAGATTGCTCTGCTTCTAATCCTTGTGGCCAAAACAGCCAAGTTTACTGATGTATTTAAAGAAGACGGCCCCTTTTCCCTTTTGATTCACTATAGTCTAGTCAAATAGAATGGATATACCGGATGTCATTTAATAGTTTTGAGTTTTGTGTTGTCTGTGCTGTGGCTAACTGTGCGCTAAATCACTATGATTTAAATGGACGTGACTGGCAGAAGCTAGAATGTTCTTGGTGGTCATGCATGCCTCAGGTCAAAAAGGGCACATGTGGGCACACTCCAAAATATTTACATTACGATTACAGAGCGGCCTCTACCGTAGTGGTTAAGGTGCATAACTGGGACCTGCAAGGTCGGTGGTTTGATCCCCAGTGTAGCCACAATAAGATCCGCACAACCATTGGGCCCTTAACCCTGCATTGCTCCAGGGGAGGATTCAATCAACTGTACGTCGCTCTGGATAAGAGAGTCTGCCAAAATGCCATTAATGTGATGTAATGTAATTTAAAACAGACATTGGAAGCTATCTCTGACAGGCAAGTGAAAGAAAATTCACCACTACTTTCACATTTACTTCTTTTGAAAAGAAAAGACCTAGGAGGTTACTACTGTTACACAAATAAAGTTAGAAAAAAATAATGAGGAAAGAACGGTCTAAGCCATGTAGGGTGAAACTAGGGCACAGACAGGTGCAAATAATTAAGTGAAGTAAGATGATCTATTACAGCACTGACAGCAAAAACTAAGAGCACCTGACTTCATTACTTATACTGCAAGATATGGGCAATTCACTTTGCATCCCACGCATAGCCCGCTGGAGTTTAACATATAAAATACCGATCACTGATAAAATGTCAGTCAATTGTATCACCCAATGACATAATAAATAGGCATTTTAAATCAAAGCTGAATTTGGCCAACGTATGCTGAAAAAATATGAATGACCAGAGGTGCGTTGCTGAAAAGCTCTTGTATGAGATTATGACGAGAATGGTCTGGCACTAGCAGCATTACCTGTGTGAGAATGTACTTCCTTCTGGCCTCCTTCATAATGAGTAAGCTGGCATTGATGTAGTCATTGGTGCCTTTTTGCAGATATACTCGGTTGTGGTCGACTGGAAAACAGACAAACAATGTGAGAATAAACTGTATTTACTGTAAAGACATAATTACTGCAAGGTATTAAGGTTTGAAGTGTTGCACAAGAAAAGACTACTGCCGCTATAGAAGTAAAATAAATAACAAACACAAACAGAACAAAGAAACAGGAAGTCATTCCCATAATGTACGCTATGCTATGGCTCTACAGGAGACAAAAAATTAAATTGTGCTATTTCCCATCAGTGCGGGAAGTAGGCTTCCTGGGTCTAACTTTTCACACAGGGAAGAAGAGACTTTAACTAATACCATCTACAGCCATTAAAAAAAAAGAAGTAAGCAAATTAAAGAAATTTCTCCCCTCCATTTCAGCTGTTTGTTGACATTCTCCCATTATTAAGAAAGTCTACTCACATTTTTCAAAAGAAGAAAAGCAGCCTAAAACATCACTCACATGGGCAAACTTCTCTGTAGCGATTTCTCCCTTTGTTTTCCGGCAGTTTGGCATGTTTATAAGGCAGATCACTTGATAGCACATCGAGATCCTAGAAAGGAGAAAATACATAGCAAATAAACATTCAGAAAAGCAACCTTCACATGCTGGGAACTTTCAGGAGATGGCTGTCATTGTGACAACCCTGTGGCAATGTATGCGAGGGCAAGGCTGTAACAATTACAGGCCACCCAGCTCCTAGTCCAGGCGCTCGTCATTTCCCGCCTGGATTACTGCAACCCCCTCCTAGCCGGTCTCCCAGCGTGTGCCCCTCCAGCTGGTCCAGAATGCTGCAGCCCGCCTGATCACCAGTCAACCCAGGTCAGCTCATGTCACCCCACTCCTCATTGGCCTCCACTGGCTTCCTATTGCCGCACGCATCCGATTCAAGGCCCTAGTGTTGGCATTTCAGGCTGCTAAGGGGACTGCCCCACCTGACATCCAATCCTTAATCACTCCCTACTCCCCAGCTAGACCACTCCGGTCTGCCAGCTCTGGTGGCCTTATGGTTCCCTCACTACGAGCACCTGGCGGTCCAGCTGTACGTTCACGCCTGCTTTCCGTTCTGGTTCCTCAGTGGTGGAATGACTTGCCTACCATTGTCAGGACAGCAGAATCCCACCCCCTATTTCGATGCAGACTAAAAACACATCTTTTCAAACTGTATCTTAGTCCTCCTGATTTCCTCCTCCCAACCCCCCCCCCCCCTTTCGATAGCCCCCTTGTCTAACCCCCCCCCCCCCCAAAAAAAGAAAAGAAAAAAGGAATTACGATGACTATGTTTTGTTTAGAACAGCACTTCATGTGTATTTTACTAGTTATGGATGTGATGCTTTAACTTGTGGAAGAACCTATGCACTTTGGATTAAAAGCGTCTGCCAAATGACTAAAATGTAAAATGTGAACATGGCAGATCTTCTACTGTATTCAGCACAATTGCCGTGAAAAAGTATACTTTTTACATCTGTTTGAAAAGGCCACAAAGCAATATGATGCAACATTTGTTCTTTAATATCATTTAATTATATTAAATTACAAGAAATTCTTAGTCTCATTCTTATGTAAAATTTGGCAACGACGAAGGTGACCAATATTACGATTATCTGAAATGTGTGGTTTTGGTTTAAATATACTGACCAATGGGGAGATAAAGATTATCAGGACTGGAAGCAGCAAAATTATAAAAAAAAAAAAAGAAACTATTTTGGAGCGTATGTGGCAGCGTGAACGTGCATCTGAATTGTGTATGTTTACAGGAGGTGAACAGGTTAATCTCAATAATGTTGTAAAGAATGAGTCTCTGCATTATCGTAATTTCTGTCAATTTTGCATGCTTTAGTAATGAGGGCATCCCAATATTTACGCTACAACAACCGACGTCAATGAGGTTGAACATAACATAGTGGTCTCAAACGACAAGAGGAAAAACAAATGTTACCAGCAGCATGTTACCAACTGTGTGTAACTGAAATTAACTTTAAGTAAAGTTAATTTTTTCTTCTAAAATAGATAGCTAACGTTAGCTAGTTTCTCCCGATGCGAGGTCAGATAAATAACCGTTATCTGCGAGCCTGACCACGTTGTGGGAAATGTCATCGATAACAGTAACAAAAGAATTGTTCATTTCAAACAAAATGAATTTGCCTTTTATAACGTTAGTTAACATTGGCGGTTAAACAAGCACAGGGTTTGCCCAGCTAATGTTATAACGTTAGCTAAGTTGTTAAAAGTATGCTCGCAAAATGTATATTTCCTATTAGATAGGCTAACGTTAGCAGAACAAAATTAGGTATCTTCCGGGTCTGACGCTGACAATAGAATACCACAATATAACGTTAGGCTAACGTTACTGACTTTCTCATCTTGAACCATTCAACTTCGGCGATGGAGTACTAACATTACCTAGCGCGTCAAATCGTTTACCCCACCCAAACACTACGTTTGATACCTAGCTAGCTGTATACCCGGAAAAAGACGCTCCACTGCTTTTCTTCTATTTCGCGAAATTCGGCTTCCACCCCCAAGTTCATTTTGCCTTTTCTTCGAACTCCCGTCTGCCCGGTCTTTTGAAAGTAATTAAATAATTGGCGCGTGGTTTATTATCTAGATTTTGTTGTTGTTTGTATTTAAAGAAGTTACAGTAGCTCTGATACTTTCCGAAGGTAAGTATGTAGCCTAATAGTCAGCCGCCGAATTATTATTCTTTTTTTACTTAACCTTTAGCCAGCTGTTATGTGAAATGTACAAGCATATTAAGCTTCCATTGGTGTAAAATGCAAAAACATCAGAACTAGGATATTTGTGTACATAGTCTAAACTAGTTGCATGATTAGCCAACCTACTACTAGTACTAGAATACTTATTTGGTTAAGGAATGATCTGATTAGTTTTAGGGCATAGGCCTAATTCAATTGACAGTAAAGGTAGGCTACATTTACATAGAAAATTATGGTTGCAAAGTTTTTAGGTCATGTCGAGAGAGAGAGAGAGATGCTACACATTCATTTAAAGTACATGAAAATAATTTCAGTAGCTAAATCATACAAAATAAATAAACATGCTCCAATTTTGATGCCATAACTGTTTAAAGCAAATAAAGGAACGAATCAGTTGCCTGCTCATTGCAATCAGGTCCACAATGACAGACAATTAATGAGGAATTTAATTATAGCTGTAAACCTTCATTGAAAGCTACTTCAGGCATAATGGTCAAAGATTCTTCAGACAACACCTATGCTCTGGGTTACTTTTTAATATTGAAGCAAACAGTAAAAAGGAAGAGCAAGCACAAAATGTCCAGATCCTCTCATGTATTAGTTTATTTAAAAAAAAAGGAATATCTGCATTACAGCCAAAAGAACAACTATGGGGTAAAATGTTGAAAGAATAAATTCAGGAATCTATAATGCAAACATATCCACTAGTTGATATCGGTTGGACTACACTCAGTATGTACAAGTAGGCACAGACGCATATATTAAGACTATAGAGCTGGAATTCCAATCCATATTTCAACATTCACCCATTAAATAGTTGCCCTTCTGAAAAGCAAAACAACACTTCTGAAACATAATTTATTGCACATTTAAAGATTACAACATAAGGTGGCAGATTATAGCCAGAAAGGTGTGTTTTGATCCATTAAATCCATTTCAGAGAACAAAATCAACATTACATTGTTGCAAAGCCCCATATTTATTTGGAGATGCATCTATTGTCCATGTAAAATAAAATAAGCTACAGAGGAATGGCACAGTCCAGAAACTGCATAGCTTTAGAAAACAGACACAGGCTCAGATGTGGTAAAGTGACCCAAACCAGAGTCCCTCCTTGGCGCTAATTAAGTTGAATGACACTAAGGGACAAATGACTAAATGGCCAAATTGCATTATAATTCAGTTCCAGATTCATTTTGGAGGATTTCCCATATGTAACCGTCATATAACTTCACTTACATTGATATGAAACTGAGTATAGTAACACTAAAATAATCTAAAATACAACACAGCTTGTGTAAAACTCAATATTTATCTACTAGTCACCAGAAAGAGAAATTAATTAAGTGCTTGCCTCACTATTCTAAAAAAATAAGTACTTTACCAGTCAGAGTACCCACATGTAGAGTAACACAAAATGAATGTTTCCCCCCAGCCTTTTCTATCCTTCTCAGAGTTTCAAATAAAGCTGGTATTTTAGCTCCATAAGGCCTTACAGATATGAGGGAATTATCCTTTTATTCATAGAATGTTAAAAGGAAAGTTCACTTTCTGGGTTTTTTATTTATATATATCTGTTTCACTATATGTTTTTGATTGGCCCAAACTCTGTCCAATGAAGGAGATTTCATACATTCAGAAAAGCTTCTGTTGAGTATTTAGGTGTTCATGTGGAAAGAAAGAAATCATACTTCAAAACCATTTGTACAGGGATGTTATGTTTCCAGAGGTTATCTGGAAACATTATGTGATTATTCTTCAAAAAAAGCATATTTTATATTATGTTTGGTTGGAAATATTTGCTATGGCACATTCAACCCGGGAAAATAAGTACTGGAACAACATTAAAAACATATTTATGAATACAATTGTGAAGCAAAGCAGTAAGATTTATCTTCATATGTATAGCCTCTGGAAGCACAGCATTGCTGTACAAGCTTCATAGGAATTGCTGGATATTTATTATTTTTGCTTTAGACCACTAAACCTTGAATGCTTTATAGCTAGCAGTGCCATGATCAGGGCTGCTGTCTGGGAGGGGAGGAGCAGGGGGAGAACCCGGCCGTGAATAATATGATGGTAGCCCTAGTCATGACAAGTCATCAGAAACTTATGCAAATATTTATAATATCCTTCATCACACATAAAAAGTATAGGCCATCAAAAACATATTAAAACAGAAACAGGACAAAAATGAATAAATATATAAAAAAATAACCCAGAAATGAACACTCTCTTTAAAACCACTTCGATCCAAATCATTGACCTATTTGGATTTGGGATGTCCAATGGATTCACATTATTTATTTTCTTAGCATGCACCCTTACTAAGGGTGAATATAATATTTTGCTGAATAAATGACTTTAATTATCTTTGCTCACGGGTATGATGACAATGCCCCACCTGAGAATCGAACCTTCAACCTTTGGTTTAAGAGCCCATTTTCTTAAATAACCACTAGTCTACAACTGCTAGCCAATGTGGTGTTACCTGGTTTAAAATAAAAACAGAGCAGAAAACTAAAATGACAATAATTTCAATGGTTTTCCTGAAACCAAATTTATGAATTAGGATATACAGCAAAGAAGTCATTCGCATTGGCTATTTACAAGCCAGTGCCTGCTATTCAATATTTAAACCTCAAATGGCACTTATGAAGGAGCTATTGCTAACATTTAACTGTACACATACAGTACTGTACAGTAAATGTACAGACATCATCCAAAACTTGTCTTGGAGTCAAAAACCTGAAGAATTCTTGCCCTCTGTACTGCTGCACTACTTGTTTTTACTGAGGTTGGTAGCTAACTACATTCTTGTATTAGTTTTGCCTGGACACGCCCCCCACCAAAAAGAATACAAAGCATAATACGTTCATTTGGGGTTTACAAAGTGTCCTTTCTCCACACAGAACCTGAAATATGTGCATTTCATACTTTACTCCCACATGTATGATTCCCAAATATATTATAACAATGCGGTCACATGGCTTGTTTGTTTACTATTCTGGGATTATATATTCTAGTGGAGAACAAATCCAGGTAAACATCCATTTTGTAACGTGTAATCCATACATATTGATATTTCTTTAACCTTGATTGAAACAGTTATTTAATTTGGTTTTATTTATGTTTAAAATATAAAGATGTTTGGACTGTTACTGAATGGTCAAAATGCACTTAATGGGACTTAAATCTAAAACAAAGAGAAAAAAGGGAAGCAATGAGAAAACCTCAAGGTTTTAGGATTACCCTTCACCCAATATGGCATAAAAACCTGGTAATCACATTACATAGGTAATGACATCAATCCACATCTCAGTGCAGCGACTGAATACATTTATGATCGATGATGTGTCTCATTAATACCCAGGAAACAAAAATGGCATAAATAAAAATGGCATAAAAAAACAGTTTTTTTAAGATAGTATAGCCAGTATCCAAACGTACAGGAAGAAGCAGATTGTCCACTTTGACAATCTTTATGAACATACGTACTGTACATATACTTCAAAACTGCCATTTGCAATGTGGAATGGGCAGAAGGAAAGCATGTGGCAGTGTATGGCACAGATTAATGTTGGCTTCTTCACATTGATCATTGTAATCCACATCCCTATCTCACACAGATCCTAAATTAAAAAACAAATGAAATATACAAAAATATTGCAGAGGGAAAAGTAGCGATAGACCCCGCTCCTGCTTGCTTGTCCAACTTCTGATTACAATAATGGCAACATGCTTACTGACTATGAGTAGTAAATACATAAAATCTTCCAGCACATTTCTACCAAATCATTTTGCATAAATGGTGTAGGAAAAATACACAAAACATGCCTTAACAGGCCATAATTTAGGCAGTCACCGTTTTAATTCGTACCTTTAGTCAGCACAAGTGCAAAACCCTTACCAGAAATCAACCGGTCCGTACTATGCAATGCCACTGTATGAGTGCTTGTACAAGAAATGGTAGTCCATGATTTCATACATTTTGGAACGATCTGACATTACTTTCCGGCCTCGCATACTGAATTTCATAATAAAGTACAGAATAATGAAAATAAACTATATACACAATGAGAGTACAAAATGGTTTTCATTGGCACAAAAAGAAACTGGTCGAGAAATGAGACTAGGCAATCAGTAGTATGCAAAAAAAAAAAGAAAAAAAAAAAGATGCTTTTCAAAGAGTCATGGGCAGTTTGGGCCTTTTTTCTTATCTTGCAGTTCAGTGTTCTCAGAGGTTCTGAAGTGGTCTCATCACAGCCTCCCAGCCCTTTCCCTCAGCTTCAGCTGAATAATGTACATGTTGAGCTGACCAAGCAGTTACGGAAGTTTCTGGTTTCATCAAATTCCACGTTCCAGTTAATCCAAGGTTTTTTTTTATAGTTAAATAAAAAAAGCCATGGAGAGAGAAAGAAAATGGCACCAAAATAAATCAGGTGAACAGAAAAAATAAGAATAAAGTGGAAGCTCTTAAAACTCATAATGAATAAAAAAAAAAAAGTAAGTATTCCAAAAATATTTCTGGTCATTCGTTTACCCATTCGTCTATTTATACAGATTTGGAGAAAATGGGGGGTGCATTTCCTGATTTTAGTGCGTGTTCTGCTGACCGCAAAGCGGACCTCAGACAGTCATGGTGGACGTTCGGACTCCGACTGCGTGGAGCCGTCTGGAGGGGTAAGGCCCCGGGGGTGTGCGTGTGCGGGCGCCCCCTTTGGAGCCTTGGCTGCCAGGGTGGCGGGGGAGCCTGGACGGACCTCCGGTAAACTCCTCTACTCCCTGCGGGGGGACCCCTGGGGACCTCTATAGGTTGTCCCCTGGCTGGTACTGGGGCTCAGTGGAGGTGAAGTAGTCCTCCAGGAAGTTCTGCAGGTACTCGAAAGTGGGCCGCTCCTCAGCGTCCTTGCGCCAGCAGCTGAGCATCAGGTCATGCAGGGATTCCGGGCACTCCGCCGGACACGGCATCCTGTAGCCACGCTCCACCTGGTCCAGCACCTCCCTGTTCACCATCCCTGTAGAGGAACGCCGTAGATTAGCATTCATTACCTTTATAACCGGGGTGGGTGCCCCCAGATGGCACAGCTGATTTGTAGAGTGAGCTCATTTGCGTAAAAACAAAAATGTGTTATCAAATTGTTTTTTTATATTCAACAAAAATTCTCAAACAAAACATTCAACAGTCTTTATTTTTCCCCCATAATTTACTTCATAATAAGAATGTGTGTGACATTGTTTACATAAGATGGCTCATATTTAGTCCAGAAAGCCAATGAATTGCTGGCGCTGTACCTGGGTATGGCACTCTCCCTTTGGTGGCAAGCTCGGTGAGCAGGACCCCGAAGGACCACACGTCGGACTTGATGGTGAAGCGGCCATACAGGGCTGCCTCTGGGGCCGTCCATTTGATGGGAAACTTTGCTCCTTTTGGGAGGACAGGAGACCCATCAGAATTATTAGTTCAACACATCTATCATACTGCAAACACAACGCACTTAATATTCTCAAAATGAGAGATCTTTGTGCGGTGTGAATTGGCACAGTTTACATAACTGCATGACTGCCTCTGGACGTCACCTCAGGCACCTAAAAATAAGTTCCTATAGATTGAAATTTGGCTCATACCAAGTTATCACATTTTTCTCCTCTTTCAAGCATGCACAAGTGTAATATAGGCTGTGCGGAAATAATTAGAGGACTTTTAAAAGGTCATGCATTCAAAGAAAAAGATTAATCAAGATATATAGAACACTAACTAGACCAAGATGTTAAAGTGGCAATGTATGATTTTGCCATATGAACAAATACCATATTTGAGACCTATGTCCACTGGCATATGTTCTCTAGCAATGACCACTGAGTCCATTTGTGTAATTTTATTTAATTTCTATAAAATTAAATAATTAATTAAAATGTTAAGTTAGTGGAGGGCCTGCCCTCCCACCCTATATGGAAATGTATGCAGGGAGAGCACAGAAGCCTATGGAAGTAACAAGTGTGGAGAGTCACCATGAGTGGCTGCTGAATCCATCAAAACCACGGAAATTGCATATTGTCACTCGAAGTGATATTGGATATTAGCAGTATGGTGAAGTGACTTTGTCATTACCCAGTTTAAGTGAAAGGTGTAGCCAATTTTTCATACCCCTGAGAAAGCTACTACAGCTAAAATGTATCAGAACATATGCAGCTGTATAAACAGATGAAATAAAAAATAAACTACGTTTTGATAGATGACTCCCCTTTGCTAATTTTATCATAGCCATTAGAAGTACCACCTTTGGAGCTGCTGAAACTAGGCTTGATGCATTGCTCTTTTTAGACAGCAGGTAAAACCATGAGCGTAGGCGTATAGCACTGAAAGGTGTGTCAGTCAGTATTCTTAAGCTCGTGCCTGAGGGGGACAGGCAAACCAGCGCCCCCTGCTGTCCCGACCTTGTCTGGCGGTGTATTCGTTGTCCTCGATGAGCCGCGCCAGTCCAAAGTCTGCCACTTTGCACACCAGGTTGTCTCCCACCAGGATGTTGGCAGCCCTGAGGTCTCTGTGCACATAGTTCATCCTCTCCACGTAAGCCATTCCTGCTGCAATCTGGAGGGAGTGAGTTGCCAACACGACCACAAATCAACCCGCTGTAGGCCCTTCATTTTACACTGCCCGATAATTGAGTTCCAAACCATAAATGCCACGTGTATTTACATAGTGATTCACAAATGTCCAGGACACTCACAGTCCTTTCCAACAAAAGACGTAGTAAGAAATATTCACAAATAATATAAAACCAGCTACAATATAAAACATGAATGTGTATAATAAAATAAATAAAATGCATAACATTTGAGGAAATAAAAAAAAAAGTTGTGGATGACAGTGGATGTTATGCAGAGCTGTGTATTAACAGTGGAGGTCATGCAGAGCTGTGAGTTAACAGTGGAGGTCATGCAGAGCTGTAAGTTAACAGTGGAGGTCATGCAGAGCTGTGAGTTAATAGTGGAGGTCATGCAGAGCTGTGTGTTAAGGCTGGAGGTTATGCAGAGCTGTGTATTAACAGTGGAGGTCATGCAGAGCTGTGTGTTAACAGTGGAGGTCATGAAGAGCTGTGAGTTAACAGTGGAGGTCATGCAGAGCTGTGTATTAACAGTGGAGGTCATGCAGAGCCGTGTATTAACAGTGGAGGTCATGTGCTGAGCTGTGTATTAACAGTAGACGTCATGCAGAGCTGTGT
This sequence comes from Conger conger, assembly GCF_963514075.1. Taxonomy (NCBI): domain Eukaryota; kingdom Metazoa; phylum Chordata; class Actinopteri; order Anguilliformes; family Congridae; genus Conger; species Conger conger. The sequence continues at coordinate 28,827,458 of NC_083773.1, read as the reverse complement.
GTTAACAGTGAAGGTCATGTGCAGAGCTGTGTATTAACAGTAGAGGTCATGCAGAGCTGTGTGTTAACAGTGAAGGTCATGTGCTGAGCTGTGTGTTAACAGTAGAGGTCATGCAGAGCTGTGTGGTACAGTGGAGGTCATGTGCAGAGCTGTGTATTAACAGTAGAGGTCATGCAGAGCTGTGTGTTAACAGTGGAGGTCATGCAGAGCCGTGTATTAACAGTGGAGGTCATGTGCAGAGCTGTGTATTAACAGTAGAGGTCATGCAGAGCTGTGTGTTAACAGTGAAGGTCATGTGCAGAGCTGTGTATTAACAGTAGAGGTCATGCAGAGCTGTGTGTTAACAATGGAGGTCATGCAGAGCTGTGTATTAACAGTAGAGGTCATGCAGAGCCGTGTGTAGCCGTTTTCAGTCTGTGACGTCCTCACCTGTGAAGCCATGTCCACCAGCTGAGGTAGGCGTAGCATCCGGCCCGCATCACCTTTCAGGAAGTCCAGCAGGCTGCCTGTGGGGGGGGGGGGGGGGGGTGAGATATCTTTTGTTATTCTTCAGAACCAGTTATCAAATGCATGTGCCCTCATTCAAAAATGTTACATTCTTAAAACTTGATTACTGTAGTTCAACATACGGCTGAAGTGTGGTGCTTTGATTTGAGAATGGAACAGGGTTGAAATCACACGAGGCGCTATGCTTATACCCAACAAGAAATCATTTGACCCGAAAAAAAGCCCATTGGAACCATCTGTAGTCTGACGTAATACACGTTCAAAAGCTCAGCAGGCTTATACACGGGCATTAATTCAGGCAGAGCATGAATTTCGCACCTGCTCTCTGTTTTCTTTGATAAAACTGCTTAGAAATTTTTAAAAGGAATTCTGTGGGTCAGGTAATACACTTTTCATCAGTCAAATTAAACACTGCACTTTTACACACACAGTTCTAGTTACACAATACATGGCATATTCCCATATTTTCATTTCATTTGATTGTTTCATTTAAAGGTGCAGTAGGTAATTTTGGACGGTCAAGAGAGGAATAGCAGCAACAAACACCTTCAAACCACAACACTGTTTATCCCTCCCCCTTCTCTGTATACACGCTGACGTTGAAACGCCATTGGCTGTGGCAATTAGAACCAATTTTCAACCAATGAGCTTGAATTATTGTACAGTTATACAATGTTTTGTGGTACTGAGTGTCAGGCAGAGGGTGAGTCAACATGTCAGTGAGCCTTTTTCAATGATAGGAAGGGATTTACAATGGTAAAATGGTAAATGGTAAATGGTGGGCATTTATAGAGCGTCTTTATCCGAAGCGCTGTACAATTGATGCTTCTCATTCACCCATTCATACACACACTCACACACCAACGGCGATTGGCTGCCATGCAAGGCGCCGACCAGCTCGTCAGGAGCATTTAGGGGTTAGGTGTCTTGCTCAGGGACACTTCGACACAGCCCGGGCGGGGGATCGAACCGGCAACCCTCCGACTGCCAGACGACTGCTCTTACTGCCTGAGCCATGTCGCACAATGGTCTTGTAACAATGTTTTAACACACAAATCGTACCTATCGTACCTTTAATGCTTAAACTATATAAGAACCACATTTTAATAAAGGCAAGCTGACAGAGATAAGAAGTTGGTTGTTGGCTCTGAAATTCGGGAAAACACAGACTGAAAGCACTGAGAGTAAGTCTCATTTCCCACAACTGTGTGCGGTGCGAACCTTGGGTCATGTACTCGGTGACGATGTAGATGGGCTCCTCGGACACCACTGCGTACAGCTGGACCAGCTTCTCGTGCCTCAGCTTCTTCATCACCTGGGCTTCCTGGAGGAAGGCTTCAGGTGACATGGTGCCTGGCTTCAGCGTCTTAATGGCGACTTGTGTTGTGCCGTTCCACATGCCTGTTCAGGAGCACATAAGGTCACGTTTTAGCACAGCAGTACAACACCAAATTCTACAAATTAGTCACCAGTGCTCTTTCTTCTCAATTATGTTCCAATTATTTTTTTTCCTCAGTTAGTCTGGTTTCTTTGGAGAGGTGATTATGGTGGTTTGATTAAAGCGGACCAAACCGGGTAGGTGTGAAAGGGTCCTCACTCTCAAAATGGCTTCTTTGACTTTCACTGGCACAACCTCATGCTAATAAAGAGCAATAATAGTTTCCAAACGTGATCAAAAGACGAGAGGAAAGACTGAATGCTGAGAGCTCTCTAATGCCTGCATTAAAGGGGCAATTAAACACACCTGAGCAATTACAAACACCTGTGAAGCCATGTGTCCCAAACATTATGTACTACTGTACTAATGTATAAATAAACACAGCTGTAATTTCTACATGGTGAAACCAAAATGAATAAACACTTTAATAAAATCTGAGACTGCACTTTAACCATATGTTAACTGTGATTCCAAATGTAATATTGGCAAATCAAGACATAACACGTCTTTGTCCCAAACCTTATGGAGGATACTGTATGTATATGTTTGAGTTCTTCCCAATTTCATGAAAAATCAAGTCTTCTGACATTCAGATTCAGATGCAATTGCCATTTTTTAATTTTCAATTGTGAATGACAGACATTTGGAAACCGTGCTCCTGCTTATGCAGCTCTTGGCTCAAGGTATTTATGTTTTGTACCACCCCCTTTGCACTTGTAGGTGTGTGTCTGCGCGTGTGTGCACGTGTAGGTGTGTGTGTGTGTGTGTCTGAGTGCGTGTGTGTGTGTGTGTGTGTCTGCGTGTGTGTAGGTGTGTGTGTGTCTGCACGTGTGTGCCCCGTGTAGGTGTGTGTGTGTCTGTGCGTGTGTGCACGTGTAGGTGTGTGTGTGTGTCTGCGCGTGTGTGCACGTTTATGTGTGTGTGTGCGTGTCTGCACGTGTGTGTAGGTGTGTGTGTGTGTGTCTGTGCGTGTCTGTGCGTGTGTGCACGTGTAGGTGTGTGTGTGTGTGTGTCTGCGCACGTGTGTTCAGGTCAGACTGACGTACCCATCCAGACCTCTCCGAAACAGCCCTGTCCCAGCTTCAAGTCCAGACGGAGGGACTCGCGGGGGATCTCCCAGGCGTCGCGGGACAGGCCCTGGGTCTGAGGCTTCAGGACGGGGCAGATCTCCGTCAGGCTGTGACACAGCCCGTCTGCATGCTCTGGGAGTGGGTTACAGAAGAGATCCAACTTTACACCCACTAACAGTCTTCTGCTCAAGCCAACAATGCATCTTATAGAACAAAAACTTCCCACGCGATACACCTAATTATTCTCCAACTCAAGTGGAGAATACTCAGCGTATTGCAATGGATAATCTATGAACATTCTCAGACAGCTCAGACAACCAAAAAGTTTTGTTTTTAGGTATTTCATGTCTGCGATTTAAAAAGAGCTGGGACCCATGTAAAATCTCCACCATTAAAATTGTTGATGTCAGGATCAGGGCTGAAAGTTTAGTATCTGGACCCTTATCACTACCCAACACAGACATGGATGACATAAATACTTAAGCAACACAGTGAAATGTCCGTATTCTTCCATAATCTCCTTCCCTAAGTGCATCTCCAGAGAGTGATAGCTTGCATCAACACTCTCCGGTCCAAACCTGCAGGTCCATGTTCACTCACTGCGGTAGTGGCTGACCAGGTGCTGCAGACTGTTGAACTGGGTTCTGGATGTGATGTAGAAGCCACCGTTGTCCAGCTTGCGGATCTTGTAGTGTTTGATGTTGAGGCCCTTTGTGTTGTCGCAGTCCAGGATGGACAGGCAGTAGGCACCTGGGAAGGGGTTGGCACAAAAGCTTTGAACCTGACTCAGAACAATTCACCACAACATTTATTCAATTAATTCAAATTTACACAACAATTACAACTAATCTAAAAAAACCATGCCAGGATCAGTTCTGCAAGGACACCACTAGGGGGTGCTGTTTAAACAGAGAGCTGGTTCACTGGGTGCACCCCCAAAGCCATCCCCCTTTCTCTCCATTTCAGCAGCAATGCATTGCCTGCGGTTATCCAGCCTGTGACCTACTTCTGCCTCTCGCTCACCCCACAGGGCCTCGCTGATCTGAAATCACCCGCCTCCCCTGACAAAACCCTGCCTCTGCTCTGACACTCGTACACTCTGCAGATAACATCATCTTCAAACCAGCTCACTCCTATGTTTCTTACATTTCTATTCAAGACAGCAAGCTACGCCTTAAGCATTGGCAAGTTCACTACTCTCATAAAAGTTCCAGCGCCACAGAACTCTTACTAGGCCGATGTCATGGCACCGTTTTCCAATACACAATTTTCAAAATGGAACCGCACGCAGTTTCAGTTCAGGCGACATGTGCTCTCCGCCAGACATGTTGTTGGAGTAAGTTCCTGAGAATTCATGCATTCCCCCAAACAGCCAAAAATATTCTCTCGGTTTGCAATCTTATTTGGCCACTGTGCACTTCTCCTCTGTCCTCATTCTTCTAGATCTCTCTGCTGCCTTCGACACTGTGGATCACTCCATCCTCCTGTCCACCCTGTCAGCAACGGGCATCTGTGGCACAGCCCTGGACTGGATTGAGTCCTACCTTTCAACCTTCCAGGTTGCCTGGGCTGGTACGGTATCGACACCTCGGCCCCTTGCCACAGGAGTTCCCCAAGTCCTAGGCCCGCTTCTTTTTTCTCTTTACACTTGTTCCCTTGGCCCTGTGATCACTGCACATGGGCTATCCTACCACTGCTATGCGGACGATACCCAACTCTTCATCTCGTTCCCACCATCTGATGCACAGGTTTCAGCCCGTATCTCTGCTTGCCTGAGTGACATCCAGAGCTGGATGGACAACCACCATCTAAAGCTCAACCCAGGTAAGACTGAAATGATATTCATCCCTGCTAATACCTCTCCCCATCTGGATCTCTCCATTTCCCTCGGGGATACCACACTTACGCCATCACCCAGTGCAAGGAACCTTGGCGTGATGATGGACAGCAGACTGTCCCTCTCTGAGAATATTGTGGTGGTGACCCGGTCATGCAGTTTCTTCCTATACAACATACGGAGAATCCGCCCCTTTCTCACCCCCTACTCTACCCAGCTCCTGGTCCAAGCGATGGTTCTGTCCTGCCTGGACTACCGCAATTCCCTCTTGGCTGGCCTCCCAGCGTCCGCCATCAGACCCCTCCAACTTATCCAGAATGCAGCAGCTCGTCTGGTCTTCAACCTTCCCAAATACTCACATGTCACCCCCCTGCTTACTTCCCTCCACTGGCTGCCTGTCATGGCTCGCATCGAATTCAAAACATTGGTGCTAGCCTTCCAAGCAGTTAAGGGGTCTTCCCCAGCTTACCTACAAAAAATCATCAGACCCTACACCCCTGCCAGACCTCTTCATTCAGCCTCCACAGGCCGCTTGGTACCTTCCCCTCTCCGAACTTCCACCTCACGCTCACGACTACTGTCTGTTCTGGCTCCACGGTGGTGGAATGAACTCCCCGTTGAGGTCAGAACTGTAGAATCTCTCCCCACCTTCAAGCGCAAACTGAAGACGCACCTCTTCAAGCAGCACCTCTCCCCATCCCTCCCTACCTCCCTGTGAACGTTAATTGTCTTTCTGTGATTTACTTTTTTGTGTATCGGTATTTTTAGTTGGCTAGGTAAGCAGTGTTTGGCTAGTTAAGTTTGGTCACTTTTGCTTTGTTGTTTGTTTGTTTATTTGTTTGTTTAAAAAAATAAAATAAAATAACAAATAGGCCCTGGTCCTTATCTTTGTTGTACAGGTAGCAGTTTAAATTGTACTTCCCTCTAGGGTCTTTCAGCACACTTATACCTGGTTATGGGTATGCACTTTGTTGTACGTCGCTCTGGATAAGAACGTCTGCCAAATGCCATCAATGTAATGTAATGCAACTTATTACGACGAGTCCAGCCTGCTCCTTCAGGGTCACGACCCCTCATAATCCACAAATGTTTGGCTTTGATGAACGCAACTCTCTACTAGAAGTCACAGCAGATCCGATTACAGCCACAGATCAATGCACAGAGTATGGGTTTGTAGAAAACCAAAAACCGACCGCATCGGTCAAACGGCTCTTTCACAAGCCGCGATGCAGAGACGGTGCACGGCGGCTTTAATCAAAAAATGATTAGGAATGATTCCTATTAAATCAGCTCATTTCATTTCAGCATTCTGCAGATTCATAATTGAAAGAGAATCTTAGTCCCACGGGAGATAAATTTAACCAGCTTTTGAGAAGCAATTTAGATTTGTCACTGTGGCAATTACCGAAGATTGTTGGTTCCCTCGTTTTTGTGAATAGCGCACGCTTTACTGGAAAATGAAAAGGGGCTGGCGTATTACATAACATGACTCCTGTTGAAACGTGCTTTTCCATGCTCAGGCCTCACTCACCCTTGGTGGTCTCGCTCTCTCGCACCAGGAACGTCCCTCTCCGGTTGTGCAGGCTCAGGAGCAACCTCTCCGAGTCGCGGCGGGTGATCTTCCCAAAGAACCACCTGCAGGGGAGGAGGGGGCACACCGCAGAGGGTCAGAGCCGGGCCGGGACAGGCAGAGCGTCAGGATGTGTGTGAGTGTGTGTGCACCCGAGCGCACGTTCGTGTGCAGCTGGTTGGAAAGACACTTGGGCGAACAGCCATCGGCATCTCCAGCCTGAACTGCGCTTGGCTTGAGGAACACCGGCTCCCAGTCACATCTCTGCTTTACTTCCTGCGATCGTCAGGAGGTACGCTAAGGCTCAAAATGAGGGCGGTTTAAGGAGGGGACAAGGGTGTAAACATGAGGGTGGGTTTAGGGTGGGTACAAGGGTGTAAAGAAGAGGGTGGGTTTAGGGTGGGGACAATGGTGTAAACATGAGGGTGGGTTTAGGGTGGGTACAATGGTGTAAACATGAGGGTGGGTTTAGGGTGGGTACAATGGTGTAAACATGAGGGTGGGTTTAGGGTGGGTACAATGGTGTAAACATGAGGGTGGATTTAGGGAGGGGACAAGGGTGTACACATGAGGGTGGGTTTAGGGTGGGTACAATGGTGTAAACATGAGGGTGGATTTAGGGAGGGGACAAGGGTGTACACATGAGGGTGGGTTTAGGGTGGGGACAAGGGTGTACACATGAGAGTGGGTTTAGGGTGGGGACAAGGGTGTACACATGAGAGTGGGTTTAGGGTGGGGACAAGGGTGTACACATGAGGGCAGGGTATAGGGTGTAAAGGGAGGGTGATGAGTAGCTACTTTTCTAAGATAATGCAATGGGCTGGGGGTTCTTTTTTTCTCAGTGCGGCCAGTTTAAATTTAAGCATTGTAAATACAATGTTTAGAGAGATGGGGGAGGATTTACTCTTCTGCTTGGATGGAGTCTGAAGGCGCTACGTAATTGCTGGGAATGTAACCACTTTCGCCCGTAGTCAGGGAGCGAGCTAGCCACCAGTCACCTTCCCTGCAAAGAACAGAAACAACAGGATTAGCATTCACAAACACTACTTCCAGAACCTTCTGCTATCTCCATAAACACTGTTTGAGAGAAAGAAAGAGACGGAGCAAGCAAGGGAGAGAGAGTGAGAGAGAAAGATTAGAGAAATACAGCCTTTAATGTCTTCAATGATTCCCTTCCCTTCAGTGTTCCATTCTCTGTATGAAAGGCCAGAGGGGTCAATTTGACCATCAGACTGCAAGTGGCGGCCACTATATCATTCACTATAATGTAATTTTTCCCTTATTTCCCAAAAATAAAAGTAAATGAAGCTATGTTACTTATTCTGGTGCAGTATCAACATAGGATGGATAGATAGCACTCCGGGTAAGTGGAAACATAGCTTTACTTCATTTTTAGGTTAACTGGCCCTTAAAAGAAAAAAATAATAATAGTAGTATCATAAAACAAAAAAACCCTTTTTAAAATAAATATTCCCATTCAAAATCATGTTCTAAGACCCACACTCTGCTTTCTTGCCAAAAGAACATGTAGTGGTGCATATACGTCAGCCGGTTAATGAATTAAGACATGCATGCAAATGTTTTTTGAGGCAGCTGAATTCAGGAAGGTCCTTTGTGAATTCTCATTCATTAAAGCTCAGTGTACTTGCATCTGGTCCCTGGTCTCACAAAATGCTAATGATGCTCGCACCATTTTAAAACAGGGGTTCTTACTAATTTTACACCGACGGCCGAAAGCGATCCATTTTCTCTAATGCATGCACAGATATGGTTCATGGCCGATTGCTGCTGGGTCCTCAGAAGGATTCCTTTGGCACAGCTGGGAATGCAGCTCTGATATCAGTTCACTGGCTTGAGTTGTGTGTCGTGTGACATGCTGCAGCTGAAGAGGTGCCTAATTGGGGACAAGGGACCCTGGAGGTTCCATAGGGGACTTCTTGGGGGCCCTCAACATAATTCATATACATGCATTTCCTTTTCAAGAATATTTTGTTCATTTTTACAAATTCGATAAGTGACGTCAGACTCCCTGATAAAATGAAATTACCGTTGAAATAGAGTAAGATACCAGAGAGGTGTGCGTTCGATGTTGGGACCGGGAAAGGGAAAATAATTATGGTACTAGAGGCAAATAATCGTTCAGTTCATTACTAATGTAATGAGTTTCAACCTATACTCGGTGGGTAATTAAGTGCATCCACTTCATTTAAAAAAGCTGATGAGTATGGAGCCGCAGGGAACACTGATGAAAATAAGCTTTAACTCATGCGATGACATATCACATTTTGAATTTATGTAAAACACTGTATGCGGTCCCCGACAAATTAACTAAATACAGTATTGCTGATTAACCTCACATGTTTTCATTCTCTGTTACACAGGTCCCTTAGTATTTTACTTCATTTCATGGCGTAATTCACAGAAAATGAATAATGACTTGTATGTATTGAATTATACTTTATACTTCACAGTGGTTGAGCAAGACATATTTCAATTGGTTTCAACATTTTTATTGCTTTTAAATGATATATTTGCCAATCATATTTTTCCTCTCAAAACATACATTGTGATGTCAAAGCACAAAGACCACCAACATTCAATAGCAGGAATGGAATGAGTGGGGATATTAGCGACAACCAGAAAGCATTACATAAAACACATGAACTGTTGAATATATGAATATTTCCAGTTCACAGGAAAGCTAACTAGGGCAGGGGTATGGTGGCAGGTCAGCAGACAGACGGACATGTGGAGACATATTCAAAAGCTGGTTTTACTAACCTGCTGTTCAGCTTTCTCCTAAATTAAACCATGAAGCGTGTGAAGAGGGAGGGGTTAGAAAACAAACAGCAAGCGTTAGAGCAGCAGAACAGGCTCCCTGGGGCACTGAGGAAACTGAGGAGACAAGGAGCTGGCGGGGTCAGGGGGCCGGGAACTGTGTTCCTTGTGCACCAGTTCAGGTTAGCAAGGAGCAACAGCCCACTTTCAGATACAGAGCATAAGCAGGTGTAGATTAGAAACAGTACAATGTCAGAAAATAAGACATTTATGAGTGGAGTGTCATGTATTTCTGCATGCGTGTGTAGGCAACTGTGCGGGCATGTCGTCATGAGTCAGCGTGTGTGCATTTGCATGTTTGTGTGTGTGTGTGTGTGTGTGTGTGTGTGTTTGTGTGTACGCACAAGTGTGCTTGTATGTGTGTGTGTGGGTGTGTATGTGTATACACAAGTGTGCTTGTATGTGGGTGTGTGTGTGTGTATGGGGAGGGGGCGAGTCTCCTTACGTGTTGTTGATTATCTGCAGTCGATCACCTTTCCTGAATGACAGATCTGAGGCTGTGCGTGATTCGTAGTCATACAGTGCCACAAAAGTAGTGACCCCTCCTACAACAATTAAAGCACAATGGAAATGTATGATTATTATTTTCATTCATTTTAATTTGCTATTTATTTAACAGGAACAATATAGATTGATCTTTAGAGTTGGCTGTTGAACTCATTTTCAGGCAGGCTAAAACAGAAACAACAGGCTAGTAATGTAACTGTGTACCAGTACTGACAAGCTATCTGGCCAGATTCACAATTTTATGTCTTTAACCAAGTAACAAATGTTCCATGATTGGTCAATGGTCTCAGTAACCAACATAACTCCACATTTTCCCCCTCGCACATGACCAGGCTTTTGTGTGCCAAATTTTTACTTGCAATTAAAATTGTACTTGCTCTGGGCAAGCAGGCAAGTGTTAGTGTTGAACAGAACACAATTCAACACAAAAGAAATGCAGCAAATCCGTCCAGAAATGTGTGAATCATTTGATACATTTGGACATTTGGCTTTGAGATGGGAGAGGGGAGTGGATGTCTGAAACAGCCAACAAGAATGGGTGGAGGTAACCGCAGTTTTTATGCCAATAGAGAAAACCGGATTAGCAGGTTTAAGTAACAGCACAAGTAGGGTTTGTCCGGGAATCTCTCTCCAGAATCCTGGTTTAAAAACTTGAACGCTGTGTTCCTGCAAGCTGAGGAGACCCCTGATCCCTGACCCCTCTCGCCCTGAGGCCGAGGTGGAGGTCGTACCTGCTAGGGGTCCTCCTCGATGGGGGGAGGTGTAGCTCCCAGGGTGTTCCACGCCCCCGAACAGCGCCATCTCCGCGCTGTTGCCGTGGGGACGGCCGCCGCCCCGGGTTCCATCCACGGCAGGGCTGCGGTTGGGCGTCATGGTCTGCTGGGCGGGGCTTTGGTGGTACCCGCCACTGCTGCCTATGGTGCCGTCCAAACTCCGGGACCGCTGCCCCGGGTCCTTGCGCTTGCTCTTGCTCGCCCCCATCCCCAGGCCTACAGGGAAACCATGACAACCATCCACAAATATTAGCACTGCAAGTCCACCCGTATAAGACGTTTCCTCCTAGATGTAGAATAGCATGTATGACCTTTCCTCTTTTATTCATTTCAATATGGTACCTTCATGCACATAATAGATTTCCTCTTTTATGAGTTTATCAGTATTGCCTATCCATGCAAATTACACAAATTATTTCCTTATGCAGCACTGACTGTACATCATCTGCCCTTATTCCCTCCCTGCTGATTTCAGTTTGAAGCCATTATTAATAGCTCCCATTAAAATGCCTTCCAAATCCCAAAACATGACAGCCATGTTTGGAGGGATTACTGTACAATGATTTCATTGTTCTCCAAGACATAAATACAGTCTGACCAAAAATACCATAGAAGCTGGATATACAATAAAAGATGGATAAATGAGACAATAACCATGATAAGCCAATTTAGCTACAGACAAGAATCGGATGGAAGATGAAATAATCATAATTAGCCTCCATCCATAATTATCCTCCATTAATCTTTAGTTCCGTGGGCCAACAGCAAACGGCATCCAAATACAGAACGCACTATAAAGTAAAGTACTTATATCCACCGCCCAGTCCATGGGCACACAATGAAAGATTATGCGTTGTTGCCTGGCCAGAATACTATTTCCAGCTGCCAAGCACCCAGAAAAGCCGGCGGTCTCCAAGACAACAGCCGTTAGTCTCCGTGACGACAGCCGTTAGTTCCAGTCTGGACTGTGGATTTCAGCCGGAGACAGGTGTGGACGCAGCTGCTCCGTCAGCGTTAATGAAGACCCAAACAACCGCAGCAGTGGGACCCTCCCCTCCCACGGGACCTCCACGTCTCTGGCAGTATTCTCCCTAACTGGGTATGACGTGCCAAAGAGAGGGGTTCATCTCTGCGGGCTTCCCAAATCTACATTTTTGTAATTTCACTGAAATGCTCCTTGAAACTACATTAAATGTAAGACCCCAAAAGATTAGTCAGGTTAGTCAGTTTGCTGATGCTCAATGTCTTCTTTAAAAGAAAGGAGGGAAAGAAGGAATGATGTGCTCGAAAGCACGAGTAGCAACCCGACTGAAAAAACTAGCCAAATAGAGAGAGACATGGAGAGACAAAGCGAGACAATTAAGGAGACACAGTGACACAAGGAGACAGAAAGAGACATGGAGGCAGAGACAGGGGGACGCACAGAGAGGGACACAATGAGACAGAGAGATATATGGAGATGCAGACAAAACACAAAAGAGACACGAAAGAGACACAGAGGGGGAAACACAAATGAGACACGGAGGGGGAAACACAAATGAGACACGGAGGGGGAAACACAAATGAGACGCATGCAGAGAGAGGCAGGGGCAGGGGAGAGGGTCATGTGAGGAGCTGAACTGGAGCGGGTCGGCCCAACGGCAGCAGGAGCGAGGGGGCCAAGCGGAGCCCCCATGGAGCGCAGCTGAGAGACAGCGCTGAAAGGGCAGGGGGCCTCCTCTCCGCGCACGCCAACGCTTAACATCAAACATCTGCACCTCTGGCTCCGCAGCGTGAAACAAAGGGCCCGATGCAGGGGCCCGATGCAGCGCCGCATCAAAGGGCCGGCCGCTGATCGGTATCGGGGGGTAATCACACGTCCTGTCAGCACCTGCTTCCCTTTGCAGAACAGAGCCCTGCCAACATCCCCACTGCAGCTGAGTACCGTGGCCTTAGGGCAGAGGGATGATGTAACTGGATTTGCACATTCCCTCATTATAATGTAATGGCTACTGTACGCTCAACATAATGCTTAATTTCAACAGCAGGTACATGGCTTGCAGAGGATTAATGGTGTTTGACATTTAATTTTCCTTGCAGAGCCGGAAACATATGGCCCAACTCAACTGCAGAAAATAAAAAGCATTTCCACTGCACTCGGGACTATGGTTAGCCTACATAGCAGTTTTGTTTGCAATCATGATTCAAGCAAGCATTTTCATCTGTTGGCATATTACAAATGTAGTATACTAGCGCCACCACTAGTGCGCTACATGTGATGGTAACTGTGGTTTACAGTTTGACCAACTGCAAGTATAAATATCGGTTTATTTCAGTGCCACAGTATAAGGAACAGGAATACATGCTGGAAGGAAACATGAATACACCCTGTTGATTCAGTGCCAGTTGGGGATGCAGGTTTCATAAAACTGTAATATACCCCCAACCATGCCCTGGTATTCCTTCATTCTTTTTGGCGAGATGTTGTTCAGCATCCTGGCCAAGAAACATGTCAACATTCTGGTGAGGTTTCCATTTTGTTCTGAGAAAACAGGAGGAAAGATTTAACCAAGATACCATCCCAGAAATTATTCTGTCCAAGTCAATATTTTCAAATTCCATAAAGAGCTATAACTATAGTATACACTTATGTGAAGATAAAATACTGTTTCAATAAATGTGTTTCACGTGTAGGCTCTGAAGGAGTGAATGTAAAAGAAACAGTTAAAATAGTAGCCACATTTTGCCTTTAAAATTACAATATTCCTGATGGATATGCCTTAAAGTGCACTTCAGCTTAAATACTGTATGATCAATTTGGTCCATTGAAAGACGGTAGCAGTGAGAGCAGTTTGCCATCACCCACACACTGTAGAAGGTCTCTAGTAGTAGAGAAACTGGGAGCCAAAGACACAATGGACACTTTGTGAATTATGAAGGTTAACTCAGCCAATCCCATTCATGCTGAAATTGTGGGTATTTTACCCCCATAAGGCGAGCGAAGCTGAGACCTCAAAATGGCCAGCCACTTGAACAACCTCTCCTCAGGTACCAGCACCTCCCCAGCAGGCTGCATGTCTGCGTATGTTACATGTATGTGTGTGTGCATGTTTGTGCACCACAATGTGCATGGATATACAGTCCCCTCCAAAAGCACTGGAACAGGCCAATTCCTTTGTTTTTGCTATACACACTGAAGACAATTGAGTTTGAGGTCAAAAGAAGTACATGAGATTACAGCTTTTATTTACTGGTATTTGTATCTATATTTGTTAAGCAACTGAGAACACATCACCTTTTGTATCAGCTCACCCAAATTTTGAAAAAAAGTATTTTGTGACTGACAGGTGTTTCTTGTTGCCCAGATGTGTGCTGTTAGATCGATTGGTTAAACAATAAATAGGTAGTTATTGAACTTTATATTTGCGAAGCGAAGCCTACAATCTGCGGAAAAGCAGGAGTTGGCCCCCACTGCACTGAAAGATCTCCTGAAGCACCGCCAAGGTGCTGAGTTTGATTTCATAAATTAAGCAGAAATCCTAAAATAACACATAAAAAAAATGTGCCTGGAAAATGTGCTCAAATGAGGTTTCACATGAATGTGTGCTTTAAATACACCCTATCAACGGTCACACAGCAGCTAGTTTCCTGCTCATTCGGTACCAGGATGTGCATTCGAGCGGCACCGTTTCACCTGCTACTGTGGTCTGGACATGACTCCATAGGCCTACTTGAAAAACATCTGTCAGTGCAGATATAAAGTCAAAAAGGACATGTTAAAGGGCAAATCACACTTTAGAAGGGTAGGCAGACAACACAGTATCAGCTGAGAATAGGACGTGTGGAATGCAAGATTCTTTCAGCAGGATAGAAACTTGTGCATGACTCCAAGTTGGATGGAATTATCAAGTGGTCACCCTGACACTACATCAGCGAATAAGCATTTGTCTCCTGGCGAATGAATTCAATCAAGCTATCGGTCATTTTGATAGAAACTTTAAACCCCCGGTATCAGATCACAAAGACTGGATGTGAAGAATGCACAGAAGACACTAAATATGTATATTTTTGTCAGAAACACAAGCGGGCGGGCAGTCTAAAGCTCGTAAACCCCGTCATCTGTAAAAATTCCCCCTCCCCGACAGACGTGGCGGCTGGCCAAGCCGGTGCTGGTTCCAGTGGAGCAGCTGAGGAGATTCCTGCTGAGTGAGGCTCGCTGCAGTGAAGCATTCTGTCTGGAAACCCTGACGTGTTGAGTGTAAGGGGGGACAGGAGAGCAGGCGTTCAATAAGGACACCCACGGTCTATTCTGCTCAGACCTCACGACAACCCTTCTAGCGCACTGCCAAGATGCGGATGATTTCTTGTGGTCTAGTCAAACCAACGCACACGTGTCCACAAACCTACAGTAACCCCTACAACAGGGGTGTCCAAACTAATCTGAAAAGGGCCGGCGTGTAGGTTCTTGTTTTATCCCAGTGCGATGATACCTTCAACTAATCCAACTAATTAACTAATCATTGTCTTCAAACAAGACTTTGATTAATAGAACCAGGAGTGTTAGTGCTGGGCCCACACCACATGAGATTGGACACGACTGCCATAGAAGCTTTTGGCTCTTTTCCTTCCCTGGCCTGGCCCACTTTAATAACCACGCTAACTATCTATAGGCTAGTAAGTTACATTGTTTAGTTTCTGTCGAGAAAAAAAAAGAACAATAACAACTGTCTGTTTCAAACAAGGAGTGAAATTCAGCTGCCAAATCATGACACACTGTGTAGACACCCTCACACAAGTTTCTTCCCTGATTAATAACACCCAAACCAGCAAACATTAATGAATTACACTGCAAAAGCAACTGACTTTACTGGAAGAAGCCAGGAAAAAGCAAACAAAATAAGTAAATAAATGAAAATGAATGCCTACTCTCTTCACCCTCTGTTCTTGCAGAAACAAAGTAACTTTCAGGTCATTAATTGTTCAAACGGGAGCTTCGGAAATCAATTGCTTCATTTGGGCCTACTAAGCCTTAGCTTTTAAGCACCTGGCACAGTCATAGATGCATAAAACTCCCGACACCTAAATTTGATTAATTATGCAAGAACAAAGCAAGAATTGCAAGCCGCAAGCTGAATAGGACAGACTTCTTAATTTGACCACACTGGCTGTGCAGGTTCTTTGTAGTCATTTGAAATGCGCAACAGATACAGGAAACAATGCTTGCAAGGTAATACATCACCCTGTTCCCTTCGAAACAGGAATTTTACGTTAACAATGCATTTGAAAAATACAACAAAAGGCGTGACAGTGGAGGTACCGCAGTTTAGCCACAGATAAAGTTCACTAAGTGCAGTTTAAAACCTGTCTGATTTCTTTCTATTCTGCTTTTGTGTCATCTGCTTTTGTGCCGTGGTTCACATAGATTAGAGAGCCAAGGCAACAGTATGGTCCCTGTTTCCCTCAAACAGATCAGCTTATCTATAACTGACTAAGCTGTGGAGAATTGTCTTTATGACCCAAACTGCATGGCACGCACCAGTATGCAAACTATTTAAAACAATGCAGAATCAGTTTGTCATCAGTTATCAGTGTGCGGAACAGCTGGCCAGGTCACGTAACACAAGCATAAACCCTCATCTCAGTGCTGGATACTCTTCAGACAGAAGGCAAAACTAGAGACTAGAATGGTCTGAAAGGCCACCTCTCGTGTTCAATCATTACATTCTTATAAAAGGCAAAATGCTACATTCTGATAAAATGTTTTTTAAAACACAAATAGGCAACAAAAATAAATAAACTCATGTGAAACCATAGACTTCCCTCTATGAAACTGCTTCCTCCCCAACAATCCTGTGCTACTTTGTTCCACTGATAAATGTAATTAGTATTTTGTCTTTTGATTTCAGGCCCAGTCTATTCCCCACCTCAGGCACCTCAGGAGGCAGTATTGGGTGGGGATGGATGTCAGACAGGTAGAATATTTGGTCTCCTCCCTTAGATTGGCAGCTACATCAGCTTTTGGCAGGCTTCCACTGAAGGACCTCTTTCATGTAAAAGTGGAATGAAATCAGAAAGAAAAACAAATCACACGTTACATGACAGAGGAACCACTGCAGGGCTGGGTCCCGACCTGCATTTGCTGCCATGGGCAGCACGCGTTCTGACAAACCCCGAACTCAGCCTTACTTTCAGTTCAGAAACGAGATCTGTGAGCTTTTGAAGGTGACAGACATGGGAAGGGAAAGAAAGCACCCTGCTTTCCACTTCAACAGCGACCGGGAGAGACACAGCAGCAAGGCTAAACAAACTGACAAAACCAGTCTTCGACTTGCCTTTTTGTGTTGAAATGTGAAAATGGGATCATTCTGTATACTTCTCTTCAGGAGGAATATCGCTTAATCTTACCACCATCGCTGGCATTTATGCCAGTAGAAGCTTGAATTTGAGTCCACAGGACAATCCCCTGGACAGATATTGAACCTGAAAGCATTTTGTTGGACAAACTGACAAGGAATGCTGTACACGGTTTACTACTGAACTGGAAACTCCAAACAATCTCTTTTTAATGGTGTGAATGAATAGAAGAATGGGTTTAGGAAGCCGTTATGGAAAACGCAGTTCCTGTAACCCACTGGACGAGATGAGGCAGGGAAGAGCGATGCAATCTTCAAAGATTTTCATAGTCAAATGTTTTACAGAAAAACCTTCATGTTCTCATTCACTGCGTTGTCCGGTTCTAGTTGAGCATGGCACAGATTAACTTGTTTAACCACAATGACTACTTTGGGCAGCAAATATAAAGGGAAACATTTAGACTCCACAGGTAAAACACTGCATACAATGAAAAACCAAATCCAAAGCAGTAAATGTCTTATGGGAGATATTGAGAGGGCTATGCAATACAATGACAATTATACATCACTGATGTGAACAAATAGGCCAAATTATTTTCACTGATGACGTGATGCAATTGTGTGTTTTCATTCATTTGTTTTTATTTGTAATTATTAATTATTGATACTGTGAATGTGCCTTGGATATACACAATGTGTGTCTAAGGCACTGTGCTGCTCATTGGTGAATAATAGTATTATCAGTTGCACAATCAATCTCAGCTTGCGCAGTCATTGAACCATAAACAGTAAAATGACATGAACAGGATCTACAGGTCTGAGTATCAACTGGGTCTGCTGGAACAACCTGACAAATGCATTTCCCACAACCTGAGAACTTCTTCTGAAAACAGTGTCGCCTGCATGTGCAATAACCACTGCTTAGATGTCATTAGATGTGTGTGTTTGCTTTAGTGTGGCTGCATTTATATCTTGTTTACATATGAATATATATTTTTAAAGGTTGAAAAAGTGCCATATAAATCAGGTATTACTAGGGGCCATGCACTTTCACTATTAGCGTTTCTGCAGTAGGAGTCGTGGTCAGCCCATCGACCCATTGGAGGTCCATCCACCCTTCTAGCACAACCCACCGACTAAATTTAACTTCATTTGGGATCAGCCATTTTTTTTGGCCATCTCAGATTTTGGATCGGTACACATGCTTACAATGACAGCTCTATAATTATTATTGCATAATTATTACTATAATAATGATTATTATTAGTACATAATTAAACAGCAATTACTCTAATAATTACAGTATCGGCCCAAATTGGACAACTAACAGCTTTTACTGTAGTGCTTGGTCACTTCACTGCTACATGCAGCTATTATTATTATTATTATTAGTATTAATAATAATAACAACAACAATATTATAGCCATGCCTTCATACAGTATATTGGTTCTGCTTTGCACTACCATGCAGAGTTGAAACAGTGAGCACAGTATCCATTGGTCAAACGCTTATGGGGAGGGGAGGGTGGGGGGGGATCATTCGGCTCACTGGTTGCTCACTCTAGCCTGCGCTCCACAGAGGATGCTGTTACGCATTTGCGTGTTTTCTCCTGAATTGCCTTGCTATTGTAATGCCGGCCTGCTGACCCTATTAAGGTCTGCTGCTACCGTTCCTCAGTTCACAAGTGACTCTCTTTACGGTCCAATTCCACTGAGCTGGAGTATATTGGGGGCGGGGGGGAAAACGCCCGTCCCATCAGGCACGCTTTCAAGGAACCCGCATCAGCATAACTTATCGGAAAGGTGGTTTCAATACAGAGAAATAGTACTGCGTGTTTCTTAGAACCCATGCATACGCATTTGATAAAAATTAAATAAATTAGTAAATAAATAATGTCAAGTGTATGTCAAGCTCAAAATAAATGTCCTTCAGCTTTACTGACACAGCTGACACGTCTAGCAGTGACCACATATTCTGAACTAGCGGCCTACTGTATGGCTTCTGCCCAAGCCTCAACCTCAGAGCCAATCTTAGAGGATCTGCTTGAAGTAAAATATTAATGCACCACAGTGAAATGTGCCATGAAGTAATTCCTGGAATTCCAGGAGTGAAGACACACTAAGAGAAAGAGAGGATTGGCTCTCAGTCATCTGTTCTGAAATAATTTAATTGAGAAGAAAACAAAAGATGGTCATCTTGATTGATTAAATCCAGGTGAGGTCATCCATCTGCCAGTGGCCAAGCCAGTCAATCTCATACTCCCTTACTGCATGACTGCAAAGTGGTTAAAGTCACTTGCACCCAAACAAGCCTGACCATGAAGTATGCGTCAATCAAAAAAGAACATAACCTGGATTTAATCAACTTTTCCCCCAAAACTAACTCATAATTAAAAGTTTGAGGGAGAAACAAGCAATCATTGTGAGTCAAAAATGTGAAACTGTTGACTATACTTATTTGACATATTAACAAGTTGAAGCAAAATTTAGAGAAGTGATGCATAGCATTAGCTAGAAGCCATTTCAAACCAACAAAATAATAGTAATTCCAGTTAATCTACCTTTCTGACTCAGACACAATCGCTTTCCTGGTATTCTTTCATGATGCTGCAGTGATCATTTCCCACAAGAATCTGTCAATGTCAGAGACTTTTGGACTGAGGCTATTGCAAGTCTGAACAGGCATCCTTTCTGCTTTCTCCTGGGAAAAATGCAGCAGGCAGGGATACGGGCTATGTGTGTTTTAGTGGGCCAATCACGAGAAGGCGTGAGTGCTACCTGCACAAATGCAAGGGGAAGTTCTGGCAGAATAAAACAGCTGGCATGCAGGATAGGAGGGGTAATTTATGCATTTTCATTTTCCCACAGTAACAATAAATCAAACCATTAAGATGTTATCAGTACTTGTATGGTACAGTAGAAGTAATTAAAGAGGGTTTTTTTTTTTCTAAACTTATGTTAAACAGGCCTTCACCTGCTCAGAAAGAAAGAAAGAAAAAGAAAGAAAGAATTAACCATCCAGCTTGACAAGTATAAAATCAGTACTTGCCAATTTGCTGGTCTATGCCATGTTTTTCAGAAGGACAATGCATGCACATGATGAATACAGTCCCCTCCAAAAGTATTGAAACAGCACGGTCAATTCCTTTGTTTTTGCTACACACCGAAGACAATTGAGTTTGACATGTACACGAGATGACAGATCCGAATTTCAAATAGGTTGACCAAGGAAAGCAACAACAGCTGATGACTGAAAAATTGTGAGAGCTGTGAAGGAAACCCCCAAAACATCAGTCAGTGACATCTCCACAGGGCAGGGGTGAAGGTATCTAAATCAACCGTCTGAAGAAGACTTAGAGAGTAGCAATATAGAGGCTAAACCACAAGATGCAAACCACCAATCAGTAGTAAGAATCGGAAGAGGAGATAACAATTTGCAAATAAGTACAGAGATGAGCCACAAAAGTTATGGACTGATGAGACCAAGATCAGGCCTCACCAACCTCTACCAAAGTGATGGAAACGCCAACGTGTGGAGAAAGAAGGGATCTGCTCATGACCCAATACATACAAGCTCATCTGTGAAGCATGGTGGAGGAAGTGTCATGGCTTGGGCGTGCACCTTTATTGTTGATGTTACTCATGATGGTAGCAGCCGGGTGAATTCAGAAGTCTGCAGACTTACGGAGAAATGCACCCAAACTAATTGGGATGGACTGGAACAATCTACCCGTCAACATCAGAACAATTATCTCACTAAGTATATTTAAGAACTCATTATTACCCTTTCTTAAAATGTCATGTTGCTGCTTCTAATGCTACTGCCTTCCTGCTCCCTTACCATTGCATCACTGTATTTGCTTGTTGGTTATTTTGTTACTATTATTATTATCATCATTATTACCATTATTATTATTATTACTACTACTGTCATTGTCATCAACACATTCCATTGTTCCTACCTCCTACTTATTTTGTGTGGGTATTGCGGGCTTATGGGAACGATGTGCGGGCTGGATCGGTAAATGAGAGCCTCTGTGTATGTATAGTGTACGTGACTGTGTTTGTTGTACTGTACTATTGTATTGTATTGTATTGTATGTTCTGTGTTGGACCCCCTCGAAAACGAGATGGCTCATCTCTAGGGGTTATCCATTAATAAATTTGAATTTGAATTTGACTTCTGAAATTCTGAACTCTTGTCTTGTGTTCATCTTTTTATCTGAACCCCAAGTGTATTCAGTGTCTTGCAAAAACAAAGGAATTGGCCTTGCTGTTTCAATACCCTTGGAGGGGACTGTATCTGGTGAGACAGTAAAGAGAAGTGTGTGTGTGTGTGAGAGAGCACGAGTGTGTGTGTAAGCCGAGAGAGCTGGCAACATCCTTGTTAAATGAATGTGGACCAGTCAGAGGAGTCGCTGCTGGGATTAAGGTCAGCAGCAAGCAACAACCTGCACATTCGTATTTATTCATAGCAGGCTGCCAGAGAATGCTATTTTAGTCAGTGCTCCGCGCTGCAGTAGCCTTCTTCTGAGGCAATATGAGACGCTGTGTCACTGCGGCCCACAGGTCTGCAATGGCCTCACATGGCACTAGTGTCTTTCTGCTGTCTTTCATTCAGACTGTAAGTGTGTTCTTAACAAATACTATTTGGCAGGACAAGTAATCACCAAAATGACGGCCCAAACTGAGTTTGTGGAGGAACAAAGACTTATTAAAGACATTTTTCAAGATTTCTTTAAATATTAGTCAAACGTTATTAAGTCCTCTTTTCTTTTGATGATAGCCGTATGCAGTAATACAGAAGTTAGGCCTAGATTAATAAGATTTATTACTATAGTACTG
Organism: Conger conger; assembly: GCF_963514075.1. Lineage (NCBI taxonomy): Eukaryota > Metazoa > Chordata > Actinopteri > Anguilliformes > Congridae > Conger > Conger conger. The sequence goes on along the minus strand of NC_083773.1, from coordinate 28,805,741 downwards.
ATTAATGGCCATCTCACTGACTTTGTTTTGATACCTTTCAGACAAAATTGTAAGACATACTTTAGTACATCTCAAGAAAGATCTCAGGTATAGTTTCATCGACTTGATCATTTGTTAATTCAGAAGACTCCATTTGAGTACAGTATGACGACACACCAGTGACTTTCAAAACAGTTTCAAACAGTTTCAAAACACTGGATTTTCATACTTCTCATGCTGCTGGTGCTTCAAAGTATTTGACAAAAATCAGACAAGGTAAAAATTCCATTGGTGAACCTCAGGTAAGTCTCATTTCACAGACTATTTATAAGTATCACATTTCACAGATTAATTAGGCAGCTAAATCAGTCACAAACAAACAGATGAAGATGAATTGCAATATAATAACCATGAGATGTATATGGCCATAACATGACATAACATGATAGAATATGCTATTACACCTTTTCAGAAGTAATCTGACTGATGGATATTGTTCCCTATTTAATTCCTTTGGGAGTTGCAGTGCGTGCATCGCATGTCCCTAGCCAATTTTGGATAAAGCACACCCTGGCCAATTTTGGGTAAAGCACACCCTAGCCCCATTTGGATAAAGTACACCCTATCCACTTTTGGAAAAAAAACACCCTGGTCACATTTGTACAAGGCACACCTGCTTTTAAGATGGCCCTGTGTAAAACTATGGACATGTACTCGGTGAAAAACTACTTTTATGGTTTGCCAAAAAAAAAGAAAAGAATGAAAAATAACTGGATAGGACTACTTGTAAGTCGAGAACAAATGTTTTTCTATTTAATGTAGATGGTGCTGCATAGAGTATGTCTGAATAAGTAGGCTACCTGACCATCATTCAGGCTTTGATTAGACTGTCACATGTTGCTTGTGGACATGACAGTGAGATCTCTAGAACTAAAAAGTTACAGCAAAGAAAATGATTCACTCAACTAAAACAACCCAAATGAAAAACTGGGAGCCCTTCCCTTCTTGAAATCAATATCACATTAAGGTATTTTATTACTGTTGCATTCACAGTCCCCTTCAAAATTGGAACAGCAAGGTAAATTCCTTTGTTTTTGCTATACAATGAAAACAATTGAGTTTGAGATCAAAACATGGACACGAGAAGACAGATCCAAATTTATTTTTATTTACTGGTATTTTTATCTAGATTTGTTAAGCAACTTAGAACATATCACCTTTTTGTATCAAACCGCCCAATTTTTAGGTGAGCAAAAGTATTGGAACATGTGACTAACAGGTTTCTTATTGCCCAATGTGTCCTCTTAGATTGATTGGTTAAACATTAATAGTTCTTAATGTCTACTCTTGGTTTTAGCTTTGGGTTTTGCCTTTGCAAGACTGCATTTGTCTTAGAAAAAATATACCAACATGAAAACCACAGAGCTGTCTTTGGGAGAAAAGCAAGCCATTTTTAAGCTTAGAAAAGATGGGAAATCAGAGCCATTGCACAAGCATTGGGGATAGCTTGTACAACAACTTGGAATGTCAAGAAAAACAAAGAAATCGGTGCCCTACTGAGCAACAGATATCGAACAGGTTGACCAAGGAAAACAACAACAGTTGATGACAGTAACATTATGAGAGCAGTGAAGAAAATCCCCAAAACATCAGTAAGGGCTTGGGTGAAGGCATCTCAATCAAATGTTCGAAGAAGACTTTGAGAGCAGCAATATAGAGGCTATACCACAAGATGCAAACCACTCATCAGTAATAAGAAAGTTCTGGAATAATGAGAGCGAGATTAACCTAAGTGATGGAAAGGCCAACTTACAGGGAAATGCATCCAAACTAATTGGGAGGAACTTCATCATGCAGTAAGACAATAACCCAAAACACTGCCAACACAACAAAGGACTTCATTATGGAGAAAAGGTGGAAGGTTTTAGACTGGCCAAGTCAATCACCAGACCTTAACCCAAATGAGCATGCATTTCACCTCCTGAAGAGGAGATTGAAGGGAGACCCCCAAAAAAACAAACAACAACTGAAAGAGGCTGCAGTAAAAGCCTGGAAAAGCATCACAAAAGAAGAATGCAACAGTTTGGTGATGTCAATGAGTTGCAGGCTTGATGCAGTTATTGCAAGAAAGGGATATGCTCCCAAATATTAGATGTTATTTAGCTACTTTCATTTACTTAAATACTCTTTGTTCCAATACTTTAGCTCACCTGGAAATTGGGTGGTCTGATACCAAAGGGGCTATGTTCTAAATACCAGTAAATACCAGGAAATAAAAGTTGAAATTCTGAACTCTTGTCTGGTGTTCATCTTTTTATCTCAACCCATAATGTATTTAGGCTAGTGTATTGAAAAAAACAAAGGAATTGGCCTTGTTGTTCCAATACGTTTGGAGGAGACTGTATATTGACATAGCATTTAACTTTTTTCCCCTATGGAAGATGACTCTGGGCATAATTAAAAGCATAAACAAGCACTGTAGCTACATGACCAAATATTTGTTTGACGAGAATTTGTTGGGGGGAAAGAGAAAGAAAGAGAAACCGTCGAGTGTAACCGGAGTTGACATGCGGTAAATTTACGTGCTCCCTAAATCCAACATCAAAAAGGAGCCTTCTCTCTCTGAAAGGCAATTACGAGAGAAGAACCTGCGGATCACGGATGCAGGCTTTTGACGGAGTTAAAGAGTTCAGCTGTGCCCCTAAGCTTCAGGAATGCTTCAGCTGAACGAATGGGTTTAACTCCTGATCTATAATTCAAACAGATCACTCAAAGGAATCCCAGTGGATTCCAAGATTTCCTTTTCAGTATGAGATCAGTCCCGAAAGACGGAATCGGAATTCCTTTTTGCAAGCAAAAAAAGCAAATTTTAATGAAAAATAACGAAAATAACGGGCGAGTGTGGTGCAGCCACCTCCTGAGCCGTGTGGGAGGCGATTGCTTTCTCCTAGTCTCAATGAAGAAAAAAAGATGAAAGGATGTATATTCTTTTGCACTTAAGCACCTAGCTCAACCTGAAAGTGGTCTGGAATAAAGTCGGCAACCAGGTCTCAAAGACATATGCCATAAAACATACCTGCTTGTCTGCACTAAACCGTAGGCATTGTGCAAGTGAGCAGCCGTACACAGCGTGAGGCATTATGGGGCCTATTTCAGGTGTGGGTTGACTGAAGCAGGAGTGACTGGGCCTCACGGACGTAAGCAAACAGCATGGCCTGGCTGTCACGCCAGAATGCAGGAGAAACACTGGGGCAAGCCCCGACTCCTCTCCCACACCCCCAGCAGGGAATGCACTGGCATCAGGGTGACAAGCGGAGCGATAGGTGGGTGTGCAGGTCACGGGAGCCACACGTCGTGTGTTCTGCTCCAGTCCGGTCCCTCTGAGCAACACAGCAACTCTCAAAAGATCAGCAAAGACGCTAGGCCTCAAAAATATATCAATATTTGAAGGTACCAGAGTTGGCCAACCCTGATCCAGGGGAATTTATTCTACTGTTCACTTGTATAGCCAATAACCTAATTTCCCTATTGAAGCACATTCAAAACCAATAATTATATTATAAAATTATACTATTCTGAACATGGCTTTTAGATTCTAAAAATTCTTCACACTGAACTAATTACTCTCCAGGGGCTGATTTCATTTTCTGAGCTGAAGATATATTTTCTGAAGACATATCTTCATTTTCATTCCTATTCATCACTTCATGCTTAGCAGCCAAAAAAGCCCCAGTGTACATGCTCTGGTCCCAAAAAAGCCCCATAGTCAAATATGGCCGCCTCCATGAATTGGCTTCATGCGCCCTTGAGCCGCGCCCATAGGAATCCATGGAACCAGTAGGCTGCCTCCAGGTCTTGCATGTCTTGATGGGGTAAACCAATCAAATGCAACTCTTAAGACTGCTCTTAAAACTAATCAATTGCTTGAAATGTATGCAATTCCACAATTGGGACTCCATTATGATTTAATGGACATTTCCCCCACAGCTTTTAACATTATTGTTCTTTCCGATTTTGTAGGAATGCTACTTTTTCTTCATATTTATTGTACAGTACAATACAAGGCTGCCAGAATGATAATTGATACTTTTAATTTTAATAAAATATGTTATTAAATGTGCAGTGGGTAGCACTGCCGCCTCACAGCAAGGAGGTCCTGGGTTCGAATCCCCGTCGGCCGGGGCCGCTCTGTGCGGAGTTTGCATGTTCTCCCCGTGTCTGCGTGGATTTCCTCCGGGTACTCCGGTTTCCTCCCACAGTCCAAAGACATGCATGTTAGGCTGATTGGAGAGTCTAAATTGCCCGTAGGTATGAGCGTGTGAGTGAATGGTGTGTGTGCCCTGCGATGGACTGGCGACCTGTCCAGGGTGTATTCCTGCCTTTCGCCCAATGTATGCTGGGATAGGCTCCAGCCCCCCTGGGACCCTGTTCAGGATAAGCGGGTTCAGATAATGGATGGATGGATGGATGGATGGATGTTATTAAATGTTTTAAAGACTATAAAATAATAGACATTCAAATTGGCGTTTCTTCTTCGTTGAGGCTAACTAGCATGCGTGGTCTAATGCAGAACCAGGGCTCTGGCATTAAAAAAAGCAGCTCACAGAATGCTTATACAGAATCACAATAAAAGAATACCCAAAAGTCATTACAGTGTGTCGCAAAACATAAGCATCCTAAATGATCCCAAATGGGGAAAAACAAAGCATTTTGACAGTGATTTGTATTGTTTTCTTGGGGAGCTATGTTGCTGATACTCTAATGAGAGAACATCCTCAAAGACTAAGTCTTGATGTGAACAAATCAAGTCATTACAGGCTTATGTACAATAACAAGCAGGAAAACGCAAGCTCTCTTGATGTTAGGACAAATTCCCAGCATGGCTCATCATTCCCAGCAGGACAAACCAACCAAAATAACCATCCTGCAGCCTGGCAATAGTACAGATATTTTAGCTTTTAACAGCATATACTTTAAATTCTGTTTTTGTGAATACTTAAAAACTGTATGAATCCCTCCCTGCAGTCAGGAGTTCCCTGAACAATTCCCCACCATGGTGCTTTCTGTTCTGTGATCCCATCTCTAACCTTCTCTGCTTTCCCCCCCATCTCAATGAGAAGAAAATAAGAAATAATGTTGTCTGCTGTTCTTTAAAAATGGATGTCTGAGTAGGGAAAAATAAAAATAGTAGGGAAACAATAGTCTTACCTCCAAAATGATATGATAGAAATGTGAAAATTTGCATTAGTGGTTTCCTCAGTCTCATTATTAATGTGAAGATTGATGCATGCAAAAAAAGAAGGCTAAAATGCCTTTCAAACACAACACAACAAGTAGCCAACCATCACTAAGTCTGTATCACAAGTACAACGTATATAGTATCACAATACAGCCAATTCTGCAATATATTGCAAGACAATCGCCTACGATACATCACAATATCTGTGTCTGAAGACCAAAATACCCCAGATTTATTTTTTGTCTTTTTTTAAAGGAATCAATCATATACTATATTTATTCACTGCATGTTGAAGTTAGCTTCACGTAATGTTAATGGTTAATGGTTGTTTTCCATTAGTTGTTATTATTTATTATTAGTTTATTATTAGACATGTGTTGTCTATAGAATGTATAGTTAAATAAATGTTGATATGTATAGTTAAATAAAATGTTGATATATTGGCGCTAGCATATTGATACAGTATTGCAGAAAAAATTTTTTGCGATATATCAATGCTTTTCCCCACCTAAAACCTCTCTTTCCTCAGAGGGCACCACACACTTACACTTGTAGGAGAAGCAAACAATACGCCTCAAAGGAAGACAGAAGTGGACCAACAGAGGCTTCAAATTAACATCAACAAACGGCCAGGTGGCCTCTCAGTGGTCAGTCTGTCATTGTCTTTTTGCGGTCAATTTCCTCCCCATACTTCAACCTGGTGCAAAGGGGCGGCCATCTTGAAACAGAGAAAAGGGAAATACTGGAAGCCAAACTATAGCATGCTAATAATAACAAATAATAACATATAATATCTTCACCTGTCCTGTCTCTATCAGTGCCCATGAAAAGGCAGACCTGTACACCAGCTTGTAATGCCAATATTTAATCAGCCAATCATGTGACAGCAGCTAAATGCATAAAAGCATGCAGCCGTGGTCAAGAGGTGCAGCTGTTCTTCAGACCAAATGTCAGAATGAGGAAGAAAAGTGATCTAAGTGACTTTAACCGTGGAATGATTGTTGGTGCCGGACAGGTTGATTTGAGTATCTCAGAAACTACTGATCTCCTAGGATTTTCGCGCACATCCGTTTGGAGAGAACGGTGCGAAAAACAAAAAACATGCAGTGAGCAGCAGTTCTGTGGGCGAAAACGCGTTGTTAATTAGAGAGGTCAGAGAGAAGGGCCAGACTGGTCGAAGCTGACAGGAAGGTGACAGGAACACAAATAATCACGCATTACAACAGTGGTATGTAGAAGAGCATCTCTGAACACACAACGCATCAAACCCAAAAGTGGATAGGCTACAGCAGCAAAAAATAAGTCTTATAAATGCCTAATAAAGTGCTCAGTGTATATTTAACTAAATGAATGTGGACCGAGTGACAAATCAGGATGGAAAAAAAAAAAAACTGAGGTATGATTGTTCTTTATCTGGGTACAGAAACAGAACAAGAATGATTCACTATCACTTCCCTCAAAAAACCCTTCTGTGTTAAGGAACAGTTCATTGCAAATATCAAACCACACACTTGTGAATTGCAGGCTAGAATTTAATATAGCAAAGAACAGGGATTGGTAACCCTGTTTATGGAGTAGCAGATTTCTTTCTAGTTTTTATTCTGTCAGAAGCCCAAACTACAGAACTAGATTCATTATTTTGCTTTGTGAAAACATGTGCTGGAGGTACCCAGTGTTCCTCCCTTCAGACTGAATATTCAAAATCTACTAATCAATCAAACAGTGGAGCACAAACCTGAGGCGTCCCTGCCATTGCAGGACCAGGGTTGTCTAGCCCTGGAACAGAACACACTTTATTGATCCTCAGTTGGGGAATTCACACCGTCTGTGAGAACAGCAGTCAGCTCAATAGCACTGCATCAGATCACTTCCACATGCTCTGCTGCATTCAAATATTTCAAGTCAGATGTACATACCTACCAAAGGCAATACATTCTTGTTCTTTTTCACTGCAACATGTTTTTGTCACGCAAGAAACTGGTATGCAAAAAAAATGTATAGGCTAAACTTTTTCTCTGAAGTCCCAGGAGTATATAGGGCATACCACTGTATTTTGATTTTCATCAAAAAATCTGAATATAATTTCTCATTATGGCTTGGCATGCCATTTCAGCTCAATAGTATCCTCAGTATGTTGCTATATTCATAACAAATTTTAATCTGTATGTATAATAAAAGCGTATTCGATCAAACAGTCGATCAGCATTGAAAAAAAAGTCCAGCTATGAGAACTGTGAATTGCTTACTTTACATTGGCACTCACTGCCAAAACAAGGATGGCTACCTGATATTAACAACAGCTTGTTGTTAATATCAGGAAGAAATGTGATCTAAGCTTGTTGTTAATATCAGGTATCATATTGTGATATGTGTCGGTGGAAATCAGACACAATACGACTTTAAGATCTGTTCTGTATCCCTTACCCCTACACTTTTTGGAAAAATAAAAATATTTTTTAACCAAAAAAAACCCCAAAACAGCTTCCCAGAAATAGTTTTTAATACTTTAAGACAGTTAATTGCTACAAGCTATTCCACAGGCAAAATATGAAACAAAGCCAGCTTCCCGTTTGTCTTTACAATAAATAATTACCCTACTTCATTAAATAATAAGGCCTAAATAAATGACTGTTTGATGCTGAGAAGACAGTATCACATAGGCCGTATTGACAGCCCTATTCAGAAAATCAACAGTCTGGCACATAGCAAAGCAACAACATTACCGGCTGGCAGCTGCATTTAAACCAGTCCACTATGATAACTGCCTTAAAAAATTACACCACCACACCCCTGGAATCGGCAGGCAATTGCCAAGTGAAGAAACAGAAATCCATTCTTGCCCGAGATACAGATTCTGCCTTTTCTCCTTTAACAATCAGTAATTTCCATCCATCCATCCATTAGCCTAACCCGCTTATCCTGAACAGGGTCACGGGGGGGCTGGAGCCTATCCCAGCATACATTGGCCGAAAGGCAGGAATACACCCTGGACAGGTCGCCAGTCCATCGCAGGGCACACACCCCATTTACTCACACACTCATACCTATGGGCAATTTAGACTCTCCAATCAGCCTAACCTGTATGTCTTTGGACTGTGGGAGGAAACCGGAGTACCCGGAGGAAACCCACGCAGACACGGGGAGAACATGCAAACTCCGCACAGAGAGGCCCTGTCCGACGGGGATTCGAACCTAGGACCTCCTTGCTGTGAGGCGGCAGTGATACCCACTGCACCATCCGTGCCGCACAATCAGTAATTTAAATATTCAAATGTTATTTAGCTGCATCAATTTTCACATAAATATAGAGAGGTTCCTCTGAAGTGTACAGGTGACTGTGTGCTCCAGAGCAGACAAACCCCCTGAATGACTTCTGTCTAATGCCCTCATGGGGTCATCAGAGACCCGACTGCTCATGACACACAAGCAGGTGAACTCAGCTTGACCCCAGAGGGGAGAGGCATGGTATGCGGACCCTTCCTCGTGGAACCCGGTTATTCAGTATCTCAGGCTCTGTTATAATCTCCCAGCATGCATTCCCGGGAGACAGCCGGCCATTAAAACCCTTGTGAGGTGTCCACTTCCTTGCCTGTTAAACGATCGTCACAGAACCTGGGCGCCAAGCTCCTCACAGCACAGAGCAGAGGGAACAGATTAAGTGGTGTTATGCAAATCGCCACCACCACCATCACAGATGGTTTAATCCCCATACCCAAAGTGCCGGAGATAGGTGTAAGACATGTGGAAGGTGATAGCAAAGACCCGAAATACCCACCCGACCCCATCTTCACCTCTGAAATGAACATGCCACTGACCACTCCCATAAATAAACATCACAAAAAACAGCAGGCTCGGTGTCAAACAACTCAAACGCCAAAGCCGCTGCCAGTGAATATCCTCCAGGACTCGTTTTTGGAAACCACTCTGCCAGCATTACAATGAATCAACCTGATATCAATACAGCCATATCAAATTCTGGCATTAAACAGCTTGAGAAAATCAATGAGTATTGCTGGAGCATTTGGTGTAAGACTTCAGTGGTGATCACCGCCAGGCCACAATGACATCACCAGCGACACATCGCTACACATGAAATCAAAACAAGCCAAACTATCATCCATCCATCCATCCATCCATTATCTTAACCCGCTTATCCTGAACAGGGTCACAGGGGGCTGGAGCCTATCCCAGCATACATTGGGCGAAAGGCAGGAATACACCCTGGACAGGTCGCCAGTCCATCGCAGGGCACACACACCATTCACTCACACACTCATACCCACGGGCAATTTAGACTCTCCAATCAGCCTAACCTGCATGTCTTTGGACTGTGGGAGGAAACCGGAGTACCCGGAGGAAACCCACGCAGACACGGGGAGAACATGCAAACTCCGCACAGAGAGGCCCCGGCCGACGGGGATTCGAACCCAGGACCTCCTTGCTGTGAGGCGGCAGTGCTACCCACTGCACCATCCGTGCCGCCCGCCAAACTATCAATGGAACCAAAACATAATCATATGTAGCTTCAGCTATTTCAGGTTAAGTGAAAATAACAAAACCATTGCAAACAAATCCAAACCATGGCAGGAAACAGCGTGTCTACATTTTGGGAGGTCATTTGCATATTTGCAGCGCAACCTCTGCATTGAAGGCACGTTGGAGCTGAACTAAAACTATGAGGTCAACTCCATTTAAAATGTGACGCTACGTGTTGTTGAACTGGAATTGCCAGTTTTACTGGCTTAATAACTGTAACTCCATAACATCCAACCGAAATAGAATGCAGCTCCAGAACGCTTTTTCTGAGAATGACACTATTTTCCTCTGCTAGACTGGATAGACTGTTCCTTTGTTTTCAATAATTCAGTTGAGGAGGGAACAGTCTGTCACTTGCTCCTGGTTTGAACACTCTTTCATACTGGCTGACAGGAAACATCTGACCCTCTGCAGAATAAAGTGCTGCTCTAAGAAGCCTTTTTATTGCCCTTTCTGGCTAACATTCACCCCTTTCTTTACAGCTCTTAGAAGAGCATGGAGGGGAACAAGCTATTTTCCCCCTCATATTGATGGCTAGTGTCTTAGCGGCTTCACAACAACGGACTCGTTTGTACTGCGGTTTGGCGGATGGTGCAGATGGACCATCGTGCACTGTTGAGGAGGCGGGGGGGCACGTTGCGGTCGCATTACTAATTAAAAGGAATTCTCGCTTGGAGACAAGCATTCGCATGAAGTCACCGGAAGCCTTGTGAACTTCTAGATCTCCTTCGATCCACTTCATGGCATTCGTGGCACCCCAAACAGCTCTTCAGCAAGGCAAAGTTACACCCCGGGCGTCGTCCCTCCAAAAAGGGCAGGCGCACAATACAATGGGGACATGGCTCTTTATTCGATCAATTCTATATCTGAATCCACTAAATTCTAAATGAAATACAACTTTGTGTTAAGTCTCTGCAGTCTCTTTGCATATTAGCTTGGACTATTGAAGAGGCTGGCATAAATTTTATTAATAACTTTCTTGAGAGAGAGTTGCTTTTCTAAAGGTATTTTAGTATCCAATCAAGGAATGGTAGTGGGATGTCATGCTCTTTCTGCATGATAGGAATTAAAACACAATGTGAAGTAAGTGTCGACCTTAAAGCAAAAGTTCACTTTGAGGTTTTTCCATATAATTTCAGTTTTACTGTATGATTTTGATTGGCCCAGACAGTTTTATGTGCAATGAATGATACCATCGATACAGAAGTTTCTGATGACCAGCCAGCTTTATAGTACAGGCATGGGGGCATTCAGGCATTGAGGTTTAAAGCAAGAAAATGCATTTCAAGTAACTCCAAAAAGCAGCTCGTCAGCTACGTTACCAGAGGCAGTATATATTAATAGATTCATTTTATAGCACTTATTCACAAGTAGTAACATAAATTTCAGTTTTTATATTGTGGCGGTAGCTCTTTGTTCTCTGTTCTCAGTTCTCAAGCAATGCACGCTCTTCCCACCCAAGGACCCACACAGCTATGCTGACTTAGGAAGCCACGTCACAATTTCAATTTCTATATTTTGATTTACAAGATACTTTGGAACCACTGTAAAGCCAGCACATGTTCAGAAACCTTTATTGCACAGAAAACCGTCAATGAGACATTTGGGAAGATGTACCAGATATTACTATAAAAGAAATACACAAGCAGCTGTGCCAGGGCTTGCACACATGCACAGGCACACACATACTGTACAATACCCAACAACTTGTCACAAGTCCAATTCAAACAATCTGTAAAGGAAATGTGTAAACATACAGTAGCACAAACAGCATAAGCAAACACCCCCACTCTACAGACATTAAAAATTAAAATAATTTATTCTACTCACTACACCAATTAATGAAAAAAACAAAAACCTTTTGCATCTTGATCAATATTTTTGTGGTTCATAATAGGATTTGTATAATGCTTCAAACTTAAGCCATTTGTGTTCATGTTATAGGCCTACCAGAGATGAAGGATCAGTGTTCTACATTAAAGATGGACAATAACTCCAAGGCTGCATTTTTCAGAGATATGGAAACAACTTGAGGAGAGCATTTTTGAAAAGATTTCAAACTTTTGAAACACAGACATAAGCTATTTGAACCAGCAGAGAAGTTAAATTCTATTGGCCACTGTATCTGGTGACATGGGAAAACCATGGGCTTACAGTACAGTAGAATACTGTGTTGTAACAAGGGAGTTCTCATATTACAACAACTGCGGTATGTGTAAAGTCTATAACACATACCATTTCACCCAGTTTTAAAACTAGGCTAATTTATTTAATCTGTTGATTTTGCTCGCAGAAGAAATGTTTACTGACTGACACTGGACTCAAATAATCTGTCAGCCAGTTCACAAGATGCAAATGCAGAAGATCATTGCCAACCCATTTTTCACTCTACAATAAAAGTGTCTTTTTGAATGGCGGGTCAATTCAGTATAATAATAAGAGTAGGTGAATTAACTTTATCCTTGCCTTCGAAATTATGAGTTAATTAAATCTAAACTTGAATGCCAAATTACAATAAGTATGTTGTGTGTAAAAATCGAAACGATGTATAATGTCAATGTGATCTTTAAGTGCCTGAATCAAAAGATGGCCAAGATGAGACACAGCTATTCTGTTCTTTGCTATCTATAGGTTTGTAAATCTATAGGTTCTTTTCACATTTCTTGAAAGTTTTGTGTGGGTACACATGCCATAGGCTACTGCAGGACGTTCATAAACCCATAACAGCCAAGCATGAGTTCATATAGTATACGGCCCATCCTTCGTACAAATTGAAATTAAGTGCCAGAGATGGGCGTTTTTCTTTTCTTTTTGACATACACTGGCAAGCTAAAACTAGGACAGTGAATCACGCGTACAGAACCGTCTAGCAAGACAGAAAGCACGAATAAGGCAAAGATAAAGGCTATGACAGGATAGCCTAATAAGCATATTGCCTTAAGGCTGTAGCTACAAATCAATATGGTTATTCCAACAACAGAAGTCGCTTACTGTACGTTCAGATATTCCTGAAATTAACTACAATTTGTGTGTATAACATTCCGTTTGAAGACGTTGCTTGGAAAATTGATAGCAACCGCCTACGACACAAATGTACGGTATGCGTGAATGCCACTCTATTCTATATTTTGCTAGCTTGATTGTTTTAGAGCAGCAGCTGATTCTTTTTAGCCAATGAGACGTGAAAAGAGGTAGACAAAAAGAACAGTATGTAGGTTACAAGATGTAAAACGATATAAACCCAATTTTATTTGATGCGAAGTCTAGCCTAATTCGGCCGTTTAACATCGTGTTAGAAAATAAGAATTTCAGAGCAGCTGATAACAGTTACAAAAAATAGTAGCCTTGGTAAGTGAACCAGACGTGACAATTCACGTCACAATCCGAGTATGTAGCCTACGTTGTCATATACTAGAATTTGAAGACATAGGTTACATACTGCTGCCCTGCACTGTCTAGTCAGCGCACATGTAAACACTTAGCTATAGCTGGACTATTTCCTAATACACGACCTCAAATCGTATCCATTCAAAACTGGGACAAACAATATAGGCTACGGCTATAAAAAAAATCTCACCTCTGAAGCGCGAGTGGCTTGGGGTTTAACCTGGGTCAAGCAGATGCGTGGTGTGATTTCTTGGTGTGAAACAAAGCAAATATTCATTCAGACCGTCATCGAAGAAGATTGCAAGTAACTGCTCCCGTTTACAACGTTCGCTGACACACAGGCAAAACTAGAACCGACGTGAAATCCCATTCAATGCATTGACGGTGCGTAGTGAGGTCATGACTGGGATTGCCTGGGAAAGCTACTGGCTTCAGTCCTCTTGTCGCTGTAAGTTCGTTAAAATCCAAAGGAACCGGGCAAGGGTCGAGTAACCCTTCCAATCGCCTTCGATATGAGCACTGCACTGCATAAATTAAGTGCACAACATATGAAAATATTATGGAGACAAAAACAACGTGTAGCGCTACAGCGCTACCGAGTCCGATATGGTGAAAACAAGCAGTGTGCAGAAGGGCGACACCATTCTGCTATATTGACGGAACACGAAGCGCCAATGTGGTGGAAACGGAGATGCTACGTTTTTGGCGTAACTACAG